>NC_063375.1:290595-294444 GCF_021869965.1 Rhincodon typus
CACACAGACACCTCATACACACACACACTATGTAATCTCTGTCTCTCACACACACACACACTATGTAATCTCTCTCTCTCTCTCACACACACACACAGACACCTCATACACACACACACTATGTAATCTCTCTCTCTCTCTCTCTCACACACACAGACACCTCATACACACACACACTGTAATCTCTGTCTCTCTCTCACACACACACACACAGACACCTCATAGACACACACACTACGTAATCTCTCTCTCTCACACACACACACAAACAGACACCTCATACACACACAACACAGGCGCCCTACATAAACACACACTACATAATTACACACACACAGACACCACATACACCACACACAGAGACACCCTACAAAAACACACACACTACATAATCTGTCACACACACACAAACACTACATGAACACACACGTAGACACGTCATACACACACACACTACATAATCACAAACACACTGACGCCTCATACACACACTACATGGGCAGCACGCTGGCTCAGTGGTTAGCAATGCTGCCACACAGTGCCAGGGACCCGGGTTCAATTCCACCCTTGGGCAACTGTCTGTGTGGAGTTTGCACATTCTCCCCGTGTCTGTGTGGGTTTCCTCCGGGTGCTCCGGTTTCCTCCCACAGTCCAAAGATGTGCAGGGTAGGTGGATTGGCTGTGCTAATAGTGCGCAGGGTTGTTTAGGGTAGGTGGGTTAGACATGGGAAGATGTAGGGGGAGGGGAATGGGTCTGGGTGGAATGCTCTTTGGAGGGATGGTGTGGACTTGTTGGGCTTCTTGGCCTGTTTCCACACTGTAGGGATTCTACGATAATCTCTCCCTCTCTCTGTTCACTGTCACTATTTGCCAGTCAGGCTGTACAGCTGTGTTATCATCAGACCTTCCTTGTTTTGCATGGGAGTGTTGAGGGGATGTGCTTAAACCCAGATTCTCCAGCTGTGGGATGGGGTGGGGCAGGTGCAGGGATGTTTCCTACAAAACCATAGAAACATTATTGTCACAGAACGGATTGGAGCACGAGAACTGAAGTTTCATTACAGTTATACAGGGTATTGATGAAGCCACACATAGCAATGATAGTTTTGTTTATTGAAGTGTGGGTAGTCCTCCTATGTGAATCACCAAAACATTAGGAAGCAGGTCCAGCAACTAATCAGGAGTGTTGGCCCATACTGCAAGAGGGATGGAGTACAGAAGTAGGGAAGATTTGCTTCAACTGTACAAGGGATGTGGGTCCCACCGGCAAGACCAGTATTTATTGCCCATCCTTAATTGTTCTTTGAGAAGGTGGTGGTGAGCCTCCTTCATGACCTGCTGCAGTTCATGTGGTCTGGGACACCCACAGTGTCATTAGAGAGGAAATTCCAGGATTCGGACCGCAAGGAGCTATCATATTGCCAAGTCCGGCAGCTGTGTGGCTTGCTGGAGAATTTACAGGTGCCGTAACTGTGTCTGTTGCCCCCCGTTCTTCCGGGGGTAGAGCTGGTGGGTTTGGAAGGTGCTGTCAGAGGAGCCTTGGCAAGTCACTGCAGTGCATCTTGTAGACGGTACTCACTGCTGCTGCTGTGTGCCGGTGGTGGAGGGAGTGAGTGTTGAAGGTATCGATCAAGAGTGGGCTGGTGTGCTGGAGGAGACCTTACACCATCAAAACTGATGCCAGAATGCAAAATTTCAAACAGTTACAACAATGAGCAAATATAAACGGTGGGAGCACAGCTTTCCTGTCTTTTCCCTTGATTCCCCAACTGATCAAGAATTTATCTATCTCAGCCTTAAATATACACAAGGACTCTATGGCAAGCAGTTCCAAAGACTCTGAACTTTCTGACAGAAGAAATTCCTCCTCATCTCAGTCTTAAATTGGCATCTCTTTATTCTGAGATGATGCCTGTGGTCCTAGACTGCCCCATGAGGGGGAATATCATCTCAGAATTTAACCTGTCAAGGTCCTAAAGAATTCTATATGTCCAAATGAAATTGCCACTCATTCTTCTAAATTTCAAGCAGTCACAACAATTTTTATGACAGGAGGAGATGGGCACTGTTTGGTGGTCAGATTGACATTGATTGGCCGAGGTGTACCATGGTGAAGGCAACTGGGGGAACTAAATGTCCTGGGTAATTCAGAAGATGCACAAACCTTGAATTCTGTTTGCAGAGCATGGATCTCTGCGTATATACCTGTTCCTTGTAGCAAGCAGGAGCCAGGTTACTAGCTCAGCTGATTAAGTTGGTGCACTTAGGACTGTTTAACAAGTGTTTCCCAATCAAACTAAATTGCATTTGAAATTTGTCCAAGTGGTGAAAAGCTTCAGTCACTTGCCTCTCTCTTTTCATGGAGTCCAAGTTCTGTGCTAGCAAGGGACCGTTCTGTGCTCCCATGGCACAGCAGGCTTGAGGAGGGGCCTCTCCTCTGAGGGTCGAGGGTCTTTGGAGCTCCTTGCCACAGAGTCCCACTGCTCTCGTCCTCGCACACCCACGCTCACGTGCCCATTTTGACCAGCATCGCGATACGGAGCCAGCTGCACTGACCTTCCTTCCCACCTCATTGTTGTGCAGGTTCATGAGCCTTCGAGCATGCCGCCTCACCTCACGGGCATTGAGGAAGCGCCTGGAGAAGGCGATGCCGTGCTCAATGTCAGCCGAGCAGCCACCCCACTTCCAGCCCTTCTCTTGGTCGTAGTAGCCATGTTTGGCCCGGTCACAGCCACAATCAGACAGGTTGCCCTGGCTGCAGGCCTGTGTGACTGCGTGGGCCACTCCCGCTGCCATGATGCTGTATGCGAAGGCTGTCTCTTTGCTACCTGGAGAAGAGAATGCACCGCCATGACTCCTCAGCACAGTTTTCTTTCTTTGGAGGGGGCAAGGGGTGGTGGTGGGGGGAGGCTTTTCACCATCAAGATAAATGCCAGAATGCAAAATATCAAACAAATTAACAAGGTCAGAAGTTCAACACCTCTACATCAAACAAATTAACAAAAATATTTACTGTCGAAGATGATTCCACATTAGATAGCACTTGGTCAGCAACATATAGTACATACAGTTACAATCCTAGACTCCTATGCTGCAGAAGAGGCCCTTTGGCCCATCGAGTCTATACTGCCAAAAATGTACTACTACCTACATTAGGCCCACCCTCCCTCACTAGGCCCACAGCCTTGAATGATATAACATTTCAAGTGCTCATCCAAGCACTTTTTAAAGGCTGTGAGGTTTCCCACCTCAACTCCCCTCCCAGGCAGGGCATTCCATACCCCCAACACCCTTTAATCATAGTGTGGAAACAGGCCATTTGGCCCAACAAGTCCACACCACCCCTCTGAAGAGCATCCCACCGGAACCATTCCCCTATCCCGACATTTCCCATATCTAACTCACCTAACCTAAACATCCCTGGGCACTATGAGAAATTTAGCATGGCCAGTCCACCCTAACCTGCATGTCTTTGGACTGTAGGATGAAACCAGAGCACTCGGAGGAAACCCAGATACAGGGAGAAAGTGCAAACAGACAGACAGTCGCCCAAGGCCGGAATCGAACCCAGGTCCCTTGCACTGTGAGGCAAAAGTGCTAACCACTGAGCCACCATGCCACCCTGGGTGAAAAGGTTTTCCTCAAATTCTCCCCTCCCAGGCAGTGCGTTCCAGACATCCACCACCATCTGGGTGGAAAGGTTTTCCTCAAATCCTCCCCTCCCAGGCAGTACATTCCAGACCCCACCACCCTCTGGGTGGAAAGGTTTTCCTCAAATCCTCCCCTCCCAGGCATTGCGTTCCAGACCCCCACCACTCTCTGGGTGGAAAGGTTTTCCTCAAATCCTCC
>NC_063375.1:299444-301223 GCF_021869965.1 Rhincodon typus
GCTCTGATTTCTCTCCACAGATGCTGCCAGACCTGCTGAGCTTTACCAACAATTTCTGTTTTTGTGTAGGAAGTTCTAGACTTTGTTTTGAAAAACAGAAAGGCAGAGTATTATTTAACTGGTGATGTCTTAAGAAGTGTGGAAGTGAAGATGTGCATAAAGGGATCTGGGTATCCTTATGCAATGAACGTTGGTGCAGCAAGCAATCAGGAAGGCAAATTATATAATGGTTTTAATTGCAAGATGATTTGAGTATTCGCATTGGAATGTCTCACCGCGGTTGTACCAGGCCTTGGTGAGACAGCTCCTGGAGTATTGTGCGCCGTTTCTACCTCACTACCTAAGAAAGTTGTCCTTGCCATTGAGGGAGTGTAGTGGACGTTCACTAGGCCGGCACTGGGAATGGCAGATCCATCCTATGAGGAGAAATTGGTTTCACTGGCCTGTACTCCCTAGTGTTGCTAGGAATGAGAGGAAGATCTGATTGAAACATATGCAATTCTAACAGGACTGTACTGACAGAGAGTATGTTTCCCCTGGTTTCAGGAGTTCAGAACCAGGGGGCACAGTCCCAGGGTATGGGGCTGACCATTTGGGATTGAGGTGTGGAAAAAAATTCTTCACTCAAAGAGTAGCGACCTGTGGGATCCTCTACCACAAACAGCTGTAGAGATCAAGTCACTGAGAAAGCTCGATAAAGATTGATAAATTTATCGATTTTAAAGGCATCAAAGGGCATGAGGAGAAAGCAGGGATATGGCGTCGAGTGAGATGATTGGCCATGGTCATTTTGAATGGCAGAACACGCTTGAAGGGCTTCCTTCTGCACCTTGTTTCAGCATTGGTTTATTTAGCTCAGAACAGTAGAAGTATTGTTGGCGTAATTTCGAGTTGTATAGCTCTGATGTGCAGCCAGTGCAGATACCGAGGACAAAGCAGCTGTCTACCCCTGAGCCAATTCCCCTCTGAACCAGTTCCTCCTCTTGAGGGATGTGCAGGGTAGGGTGGATTGGCCATGCTAAATTGTCCCGTAGTGCCCAGGGATGTGCGGGTTAGGGTGGATTGGCCGTGCTAAATTGTCCCGTAGTGCCCAGGGATGTGCAGGTTAGGGTGGATTGGTCATGCTAAATTTCCCATTGTGTCCAGGAATGTGTAAGCTAAGTGGATTTGCCATGGGAAATGCAGGGTTACAGGGATAGGGTGGGGACGATGGTTGTGGACTCAATGGGCTGAATGGCCTGCATCCACACTGTAGGGATTCCATGATTCAGTGATCAAACTCGGAGAGCAAAAGGACCTTGAAACATCCGTGTGAACTTACAAACACATGTTGCCTCCATTCACATCCGCCTTGGAAGCAGGGAAGAATCTGTCAGACAGGACAGAAGGCGTTGGGCTCAGGAATTCACTTGTGGCGGTGGTTAAGGGGTGAGCTATGTGAACCAGTAGCTCTCACAGTGCATGTGTGGGCGAGCTCCTTGTATCAGGCACTGTACACCCACAGGAACCAATCCTGACAGGCTGCATGGGATTTTTTTAATAAAAAAAATTACCACATCCTAGACCCATAAATTAGCTGCTGCAGGCAAATGCAAAAATGTACGAACCTCCTCTGCCAACTAGCGATTTCAGATTAACATCACTCAAACACAAAGGTTAGATGGTCCTGTTCTTGTCAAGGGGGTGAAGATCTAAATATATTCTCTCCCCGACACCCCCAGGACAGGGACAGCATGGAGTTAGATACAGAGTAAAGCCTCCTCTACACTGTCCCCCATC
>NC_063375.1:301233-321882 GCF_021869965.1 Rhincodon typus
TTAGATACAGACTAAAGCTTCCTCTGCACTGTTCCCATCAGACACTGCCAGGACAAGGGCAGCACAGGGTTAGATGGACAGTAAACCTCCCTCTATGCCTCTACAATGTCTAGATGGTCATCCTGCTTCTCTTACATCCAGTACTGAGGGAAATGCCTCTAGTGAAATGTATGGAAGGCTGAAGCCATTGTTTCCAGACCCTACTCCAAGCTGCATTCCCAAGCAATAATACCCTTGCGCTTTCTGCTAAGGGTGTGAAGTTGAACCACACTGTTCGCCAGCTTAATCTGGCACTGAACCCCCAGTTTCTGAACTCACACCCCCACCATCAATACGATCACACATTTCCATTGCTCTAATGCTGCCTGTCTCTGCCCCTCTACTAGCTCATGAGCTGCTAAACCCCTCATCTGTGCCCTCGTTTCCTCCAAACTCTACTTTTCCAAATCACTCCAGGCTGGTCTCCCACATTCCAACATCTGGAATCTCCATCTCATCCCAAACCCAACTACTTTAGTTCATCGGTGTCGTAACTCACATTGAACCCGGTCACCCCTCGACTCAAACCTCTGCTCACTGACACACACATTCCCCAGCCCTTCAACACCACATTTTTAAAATCCTCTGGGAGCTTTGCTCTGTACCTAACCCCCTCCTGTCCCTCTCCTGGAAATGTTTGATGGAGGACATTGTAGAGGAAGTTTTACTCTGTATCTAACCCCGTGCTCCCTGTTCTGGATGTGTTTGTTGGGGGAGCAGTGTAGAGGGAAGTTTACTCTGCATCTAATTCTGTGCTGTACCTGTCCTGGGTGTGTTTGTTGGGGGAGCAGTGTAGAGGAAGCTTTACTCTGTATCTAACCCTGTGCTGTCCCTGTCCTGGGTGTGTTGATGTGGGGACAATGTAGAAGGAGCTTTACTCAGTATCTAACCCCATGCCCTCCCTGTCCTGGGAGGGCTTGACAGAGAGACAGAGTAGAGGGCTTTTCACTCTGTGCTGTCCCTACCTGGGTGTGTTTGATGCGGCCAGTGTAGAGGTAGCTTTACTCTGTATCTAATCCTACGCTGCCCCTGTCCTGGGAGTGTTTGATGGGGCCAATGTAGAGGAAGCTTTACTCTGTATGTAAGCCCATGCTGTTCCTGACCTGGGTATGTTTGTTGGGGCCAGTGTAGAGGAAGCTTTACTCTGTACCTAATCCTGTTCTGTCCCTGACCTGGGAGTGATTGTTGGGGGAGAGTTTATAGAGGGGTCTGCATTTTATTTTCTCTTGAGGTTGTTTAAAATTAAGGATATGGTCCTCAGAGCTGCCCAGATAAATGACTGACAGAAGACAGCGAGAGAGACTTACCCAGCTCCTAAATAGACCATCCCGATGCAGAGGAGAGTGTTGTACATTCCTGGATTCAGCCTCAACTCCATGCTGTCAATCCCTGCATGGATGTTTGCAGGGACCTGTGTGTGTGAACCAGATCACAGACTGACTGCCCCTTCATGCAAGCGTAGATTCTCCCCCCTCTTTTCCAACCAGGAGAGATGCAGACTTCAAACAATTCCAGAGCTGGTGAAGAAACTCTCACAGCCTCCTGGGCACTGTCAGGGAGTCTTGGCAGGTTGTGGAGATTACCTAACACTAGCTAGAAGGTTTTCCAATCCAAGCTCAGGCAGTCGAGGCAGGTAGCACTGGCATTTCTGAATTTCACTGTCTTCTGCAGGTGCATGTCTGAACTTGGGGTAGAGAACGCACACACTGCACAGAAACCAGTTTCTCTTCCTGATCTCTGTGGGAGGAATCTGGTTTTTTTTACCCCCAAGGGAAAAAAAAAGTCCTCCAAAAAGGCAGAGGAGAAAGAAAGAAGTGTCTTTTCCTTCAAGGTTTCGCTGAACGAAACACCGACTACTGCAAGATCACTGACAGCAAACTGGAGGAGGAAGTTCTGATACAAATTTCTCTTTCACAAATATCTTCACAATTGCTTTACCTCAACACAGAGAGAGAGAGAGAGAGAGAGTAAGCTTTCATTGTGCAAATACTTTTGGAGCTTTTACCTGCCTCCACATTGACCAGAAAGAGCAAAAACAAAACATTTGTCACATTTAGAAAGCCTCACCTCAGAGTTAACCAATAATCAGATTAACAGATTAGTTCCTCAGGTACAGAGGGGAGGTGCTTTGAAATCTCCGCTCTGTAGCTGGAGTGTGATTAATTGCAGCCTGCCCATTGCTCGGCACTTCTGAGACGCTCAGTAGTTTCTCTCTCTCTCTCTGTGTCTCTATCTCTCTCCCTCCCTCTCTCTCTTTCTCTCCCCCCACCTCCCACCACCACACCAACCTCCCTTACCCGACACACAAATACATTCTTTTCTCACGAAGTCTAGCACCGCCCAGGTGAATGCAGTCTCTCCCAGTGCATCGGCAACACGTGTCGGAAAGGGAGGCGGTGTTGTAGAGAGGTAGACGGAGGGAGGGAGGGAGAGAGAGTAAGAGAGGGACAGGCAGGTGTACAGAGAGGGAGAGAGAGAGAGACAGGCAGGTGGAGAGGGAGAGAGAGTGATAGACACAGAGATACAGGCAGATGGAGAGAGAGAGAGACGGACAGGCAGGTGGATAGGGAGATAGAGAGATACAGAGGGATAGGCTGGTGGATAGAGAGAGAGAGAGAGACAGAGTCAGCCACGTGAATAGGGAGAGAGAGAGAAAGAGACAGGCAGGTGGAGAGGGAGAGACAGACAGAGGGACAGGCAGGCGGATAGGGAGAGACAGAGAGACAGGTATTTGGATAGGGAGAGGCAGAGGGGCAGGCAGGTGGATAGAGAGAGACAGAGGGGCAGGCAGGTGGATAGAGAGAGAGAGTCACAGGGACAGGGAAATGGATAGAGAGGGAGAGAGATAGAAGGACAGACAGGTGGAGAGGGGGGAGGATAGAGAGAGGTGGGAATGGTGAGAGGGTATAAACGGGGGCAGTTAGAGAGGGACCAGATATAGAGATGGAGAGGCAGAGGATAGAGGAAGTAGGATAGAAAGTGAGTGAGACAAGATGTTAGAGAGGTAGAAATGGGGAGGTAAAGATGGAGAGAAGGATAGAGCTGGGAATAGAGGAAAAAACGTAGAGAGAGTTAATGGGACAGAGGGATAGAGATGAGGTAATAGAGATGGGAGACAGAAAGGATGAGGGAGAATAATGAGATAGAGAGAGACAAGGTGAGAGGGAGGGGTATAGAGAATAAAGGAGAGAGATGGGGACAGATATGGGGTGAGAGAGGGAGGGATGAAAGAGATAGAGAGACAAGGTGACAGTCAAGTGGTGAGACGGAAGGGGATAGCATGAGAAGAAGGAGATAGAAATGAGGTGACAGAAACAGAGATGGAGATGAGGGATAGAGATAAGGAAAGACAGAAGGAGAAAAGGAGGGAGAGAGAAAGAAATGCGTGATAGAAATAGTAGAACAAAGAGGTAATTGAGACAGGCGGTAGGCCTAGAGGGAGAGAGGGAGGGAAAGTGGTGGGGATAGACATAGGTATAGGAAGAGAGGGTGATTGAGATAGGAGGAACGGAGAGTGAACAGAGTGAGTGGGAGTGAGAGAGCTAGGGAGGGAGAGAGAGAGACAGGTGAAGAGATAGCGGGGATAGAGAGAAAGAGACAGTGTGTGGGGAGATAAAGAGGAACAGTTAGGAGGATGGAGACAGAGGCAGTACAAGAGTGGCAAAGGTAACGAGGAAGGGAAAATGACAGGGTGGGGAAGGTACAGAAAAAGGGAAATTGAAGGAGTAAGAGAGAGAAAGGGAGAAAAAGAGTGGGATAGGAATGTAGAGAAAAGGTGGGAGGGATGTAAAGAGATAGAGTGTTAGCAGGAGTCGAGATAGGTAGAGGGAATAGAGGGATAGGTAGAGATAGTGAGTGAGGGACAGAGGGAGACCAGCAGTGAGAGAGAGATATGAATATGGTTGTGGTTGTTAGTTATCTCAGCAGGAGCTCCTCAGGGTAGATATTTTGCTGAGCCATGCTGTTGCACACCTCAGGAGCAGGTGGGACTCGGCTCAGAGGTAGAGATACCAGAATACAGCTCCACAGGGTAGTTTCCCAGGCCAGACCTGCTTCGTCAATGACCTTCCCTCCTTCATACAGTCAGAAGTGGGGATGTTCGCTGATGATTGCATAATGTTCAGTACCATTCACAACTCCTTAGATACTAAAGCAGTCAATGTTCATATGCGGTCTGTGTCCAACTGCAGCAAGACCTGGACAATATCCAGGTTTGGGTTGACAAGTGGCAAGCTACATTCACACTACACAGGGACCAGGCAATGACTATTTCCAACAAGAGAGAATCTAATCATCGCCCCTTGATATTCAATGGCGTTATCATCACTGAATACCCCCACTATCAACATCCTGGGGAATATCATTGACCAGAATGAACTGGAGCCATCCATATCAATACAGGCTACAGGAGCAGGCTGGAGGCTGGGAATCCTGTGGTGAGTAACTCACCTTCTGACTCCCCCCGAAAGCCTGTCCCGCCATCCACAAGGCACAAGTCAGGAGGGTGATGGAACACTCCCCACTTGCCTGGATAGGTGCAGCTCCAACAACACTCAAGAAGCTCAACACCATCCAGGACAAAGCAGCCACCTCCTGCTTGATCCACACACTAAACCCCACCTTCAACACTCACTCCCTCCACCACCAATGCACAGCAGCACATGAGTACCGTCTACAAGATGCACTGCAGTGACTCGCCAAGGCTCCTTCCTTCTGGAAGCAGTTTTGAAATCTGCTACATCTTTAAAATGGACCTCCCATTTTTACTCCACAGCTTAAATACAACATAAACATTTCAAACTCCTACTAAGTACCTGTGCATCAAATGTTTCAGACAGCATCAAGGGAGCTTTCTGCTTTATCCAACACCATGCTGTCTCTGTCTTAATCAGAATAATGTTGAGGAAGCTTTACTTTCACTTTACAGATTAGAGGGAGCTTTACTTACAGTTTAAAAGAGCTGTTCTCTGTGTATAACCCCACGTTGTATCTGTCTTGGATGGTTGATGCAGGACAGCATAGAGGAAGCTTGACTCTGTATCGGCCCCATACTGTCCCTGTCCTGGGAGTGTTGGACGGGGGCCAGTGTAGTGTGAGCTTTACTCTGTACCTAACCCTGTGCTATCACTGTCCTGGGAGTGTTTGATGGGGAACAGTGTAGAGGGAGCTTTACTCTGTATCTAACCCCATGCTGTCTCTGTCCTGGAAGTATTTTGATGGGGGACAGTGTAGAGGGAGCTTTAGTCTGTATCTAACCCTGTGTTGTCCCTGTCCAGGGAGTTTTTGATGGCGACAGTAAGGAGGGAGCTTTACTCTGTATCATACCCTGTGCTGCACCTGTCCTCAGCCCATGCGCATGGACCCAATTCCTGTGCAGTTTATCAGTCATTTATTCTACGTGTTGTGAATTGAGGTTGCTGTTCTGTAGACTAGTCCCTGGCCTAGTCAGTGGTGGAAGAGCAACCAGGGAGTTTCGAGTTGTTGTTCTCCCAGTCTGTAACCCATTGGTGACTGAATGGGTCAGCACATCTCCACTGATTCTCGCCAGCTTTCTCCCCTGCCCTGCTGCGCAGCCCCTGCGGCTGATCAGCTTGCTTAGAGCAGCAAGTTGACCAGGGGCTTGATGGCTGAGGCCCACGCAGCAGGCAGGTGTCATAACGCAGTTTACAACTTCCTGCTGTTTGCGGAGGCTGATAACAGCAGGGCTGGGTAAATACAGGACCCAGCTTATCAGAACATTCACAATAATGAGGGCCTTGTTCACCAGGCTGCCCTGCTTGCACCAGGCAGTTAGTTACAGGGTCACACGGGGACTGCTGGAACATTGGGCACCTCTGCCAGTGGTAGGAGCTTTCTGCTTTCTACAAACCCACCCTGAAACCTGGATGTGTCCTATTCAACCGTGGAAGACTTCACAGCTCTCAACACCAGCCGTGTTGAAACATCCCCTAACTGCATTCACCAATTGAGTGACTAGAGAGTGTTACAGTGCCTCTTTCTCTCAATCCCTAAGTTGGTGTTGTTCTGTCGCCTTTCTTTCAGGCAGACATCTGTACAGTAACTACTGTCTGTCAGTCCCCTCTCCTTTTTCTCAGTGAAATATCTGTACAGTAACTGCTGTCTCTCAGTCCCCACCCTCTCTCTCTCAGGGAGATACCTGTACACTGACTGTTTTCTCTCAGTCCCCTCTCTCTCTCTCTGAGGGAGACATCAGCACACTGTTTGGTGTCTCTCAGTCGCCTCTCTGTCTCTGTCAGGGAGATATCTGTACACTGACTGGTTTTTCTCAGTCCCCCTTTCTCTCTCTCAGGGAGATGTCTGTACACTGACTGGTGTCTCTCAGTCCCCTCTCTCTCTCTCTGACTCAGGGAGATATCTGTACACTGACTGGTGTCTCTCAGGCCCCCTTTCTCTCTCTCAGGGAGATGTCTGTACACTGACTGGTGTCTCTCAGTCCCCTCTCTCTCTCTGACTCAGGGAGATATCTGTACACTGACTGGTGTCCAGTCCGCTTCCTTCTCTATCAGAGAGATATCTGAACACTGACTGATGTCACTCTGTCTCTCCTCTCTGTTAGGGAGATATCGGTACACTGGTGTCTGTCAATACCATCTATCTCTCTGAGGGTGGTATCTGTACAGAAACTGCTGACTCTCAGTCCCTTCCCCACCACTGTCTCTCTCTCTCTCTCTCAGGGAGGTATCTGTGCACTGACTGGTGTCTGTCAGACCCCACTCTCTGTCTCTCTCTCTCAGTTCCCCCCGCACGTCTTTCTCTCTCAGGGCGGTATCTGTAGACTAACTGGTGTATCTCAGTCCCCTCTCTCTCCCTCAGGGAGATATCTGTACACTGACAGGTGTCTCTCAGGCGCCCCCCCCCCCCCTCTCTCAGGGAGATATCTGTACACTGACTGGTGTCTCTCAGTCCCCTCTCTCTCTCTCAGGGAGATATCTGTACACTGACTGTTGTCTCTCAATCATCTCTCTCTCTCTCAGGGAGATACCTGTACATTGATTGGTGTCTCTCAATCGTCTCTCTCTCTCTCTCAGGGAGATACCTGTACATTGATTGGTGTGTCTCAGTCCCCTCTCTGGTATCTCTTAGGTCTGTTTCTCTCCCTGTCTGTCTCAGACCCCAGGTACAGTGCAGTGTGAACAAGATCTGAGAATTAACCAGTTCAGGATCTGGGTGAGGAGGCCTGGGAGGCATCTGCTGGCATGGACAGAGTTATTCTCAGCTGGAGGGGTTTGCAAAACCCCCAGCCTCGGGGTGAATCACTGCCCAGCAATTAGGAGAGCCAGGTTGACTGTTGGTTCAATTCCTCGTGCCCTGAATCCCACCTTACGATCAGGGCACAGAGCAAATTTGCAATGTGGTTGAACATTGATGCACCACTGTCATCTTGTGGCCTTTGGAAGCATTACTTAATGATTAAGACTTCAAGAAATAGGAACAGTAGGAGGCCATTTGGCCCCTGGAGCCTGCTCAGTAGGATCACTCCAATTCCAATGCTCCTTATGTCCACTTTCCTGCCCTTTCCCTGTAATCTCTGATTCCCTGACTGATCAAGAACCTACCTCAGCCTTAAACAAGGGCTCTGTCCCCACAGCTCTCTGTGGCAAGGAGTTCCAAAACACTCACAACCCTCTGAGAAAAGAAATTCCTCCTCATCTCAGTCTTAAATTAGCGCCCCTTTACTCTGAGACTATACCCTATGGTCCTAGACTCCCTCATCAGTGTGTCAACTTCAAACACATCTGTTGTCCAGATATTGTTCACTACCTCAGCACCTTCACAAAACATCTTCACCCCCTCACACACCAAGTGCATGGTGAGGAATTTAAATTCATTCAATCAAACCTTGACTATATTGCCAGTCTTGGGGGTAGTGACCATGACAGCTGTCATTGATCATTGAAAGTATGCCCCTTAAAGGAAGGGAACCTGCACCCCCTCACCTGGTCTAGGCCTACACATGACTCCAGACCCCACATGGCAATGTGGTTGACCCTCTGAACGAGCCTAACAAACCACTCCACTCAACAGGTACAAATGCTGGATCACCCAGTGACAGCCCATATCCCATTGAATGAAAAAGTATGGCAGCCAATTTGCACAAAGCAACCTCCCACAAATGGCAGTGTAATAAATGATCCAGATCAGAAAACCCCTTCTAAACCTCCCCCTTCCCTTCTTCTGAGAGTGGTCATGGGATCCTGTACATCCTCTTAAAGTGGCTCTTGGACCCTATCATCTCAACATGAAAAAACACTGCATCCCTCAGCACTGACCCTCCAACAGTGCCTACTCCCTCAGCACTGACCCTCCGATGGTGCGGCGCTCCCTCAGCACTGACCCTCCGACAGTGCGGCGCTGCCTCAGCACTGACCCTCCGACAGTGCGGCGCTCCCTCAGCACTGACCCTCCAACAGTGCGGCGCTCCCTCAGCACTGACTCTCCGACAGTCCAGTGCTCCCTTAGCACTGACCGTCTGGCAGTGCCTGCTCCTTCAGTGCTGACCCTCTGACTTTATGGCGCTCTGTCAGCACTGACCTTCTGATAGTGCTCACTCCCTCAGCGCTGGCCCTATGACAGTGCCTGCTCCCTCAGCACTAACTCTCTGACAGAGCTGAAAGCTGTGCTGACCTTGCTCCATTCCTACCCTGTTAGTGCTCAATGAGGACATTGTCAAGGAAACAGCTCCCACCCACAGAGCCATTTCAAGTCAACAGAGAGTTGACCACAATGTTTTGCGTCTGGAGTCCCAGGGGCTGCAGACATCAGGAGGATGTCAATGAGCAAGATCAGTTTCCGAATTGCACATTTTATTGAGACTAGCTATCACTTTGATAAATTCAATATGTTATTTAAATGGATCTGAGCTACAGTAGCTGGCGTGGTGCAATGAGAACCCGTTTCCTTGGAACACTGGGCCTTTGGATTGCGAGTCTGGTAACATTCCCGCCCCCTTCGTGAAAAGGACATGGAAAGGATGTTGTGTGATGCTTCTGTGAGATTGTGTGAGGAAGACTAATGACGATTGGAATTAATCACTGGAGACAAGTTTTCTATTGATGTCCAAATCCGGCAAGGCCTCACCGATGCTTCCAGATAAAAATCTCTGGCTCTCAAAGCAAGAAATTTGAGAATTAGAAGGGAAGAAAGTTTCCACGACATCACTGAGAGTTTGTACCACCCCTCCCCTCCCACCAGTGAGTTTTTCTCACATTTATCGCAACCCGAGTATTTTTCCAGGGTTGATCAAAGAGATTGGTCCTGCTGCTTTCCTGCAGCCTGTATGAATAGGCCCTAAGTGTGTGGGAAGTAGATGAAAGAGCAAAAGCAGAGGATTTTGGTGGGGTGCATAGGGTGATTAACCTCCTCGGGAGAGCCATTGGACTGAGAGCTGACGTGGGAAATGGCTGGAGAGGGGACAAGACATCCTGCGTGTGTGAGCCATCCCCCGCTGTAGTTGGCACATGTGATGACGACCCTGCCTCTGTCCAAGCTGTGCACGTGATCCTCAGGATGGAAGGCCCAGCAGGCAAAGGCTTTCGCCGAGGCTTAATGAAGCCGTTTTGGAGACGTAAACCGAACACAGTAGCCTTTATTTATTCAGGGGGGAGGAGAGCAAAATAATTGGCCTGAACATGAGGTGGCCACCAAAATGGCCACCTACTCGGCCAAAGCGGCGCCCAGTGACATCAGTTACCAGGCTGTTAAAGTCACTACCCTTATATGCATAGGTGGCGCAACTCAGGCTGTATCTCTACATTTGCAGGAAGAAACGTGGAAAATAGGAACAGGAGTAGGCCATTCAGCCCTTTGAGCCTGCTGCACCATTTAATAGGATCACGGCTGATCATCCAACTGAGTCCTCTGCTCCCTGCTTTCTCCCCTGTACCCTTTGGTCATTTCAGCCCTAAGAACTATATCTAACTCCTTCCAGAAAACATACAATGTTGTGGCCTCAATTGCTTTCTGTGACAGAGGATTACCCAGACTCCCCACTCTCTGGGTTAAGATATTTCTCCTCATCTCAGTCCTACCTCATCTCCTTTAGATTATGACCCCCTGTTTCTGAACTCACCGGTTGTTGGGAACATTCTCTGTTTACCCAGTCTAGTTCATAGAATCCCTCCAGTGTGTAAGTAGGACATTTGGCCCATCAGGTCCATACCGACCCTCTGAAGAACATCCCACCCAGACCCAACCTTCTACCCCATCTCTGTAAACCCACATTTCCCATGGCTAATCCACCTGTCCTGCACATCCCTGGACACTATAGGCAGTTTAGCATGGCCAATCCACCCTAAAGTACACGTTATTGGACTGTGGGAGGAAACTGGAGTATGTGGAGGAAACCAAAGCAGACACGGGGAGAACGTGCAAACTCCACACAGGTAGTGCATGAGGGTGGCATTGAGCCTGGGTCCCTGGTGCTGTGAGGCAGCAGCGCTAACCACTGAGCCACTGTGCCACCCTCTAGTTCTCAGAACAAACATCAGAAGGTATGAATACAAGGAAGGATTGGTGCCTGCACTGTTTCCACAGAGGGGGAAGGAGAGAAAGATCATTTCACAGCATTGTTCCAATTCACAGTTGAAGGTTCACTAGAATGATCCCTGGTGTAGAGGGATTGTCTTATGAGCGAATGTTAAACGGATTCGGACTCTACTCACTGGACTTTTGAAGAATGAAAGGTGATCACATTGAAACGTGTAGGATTATTAAGGGGCTTGACAGCGTAAATGCAAAGAGGATGTTTTCCGTCATAGGAGAGTAAGGGACCTGAGTGCGTACTCTTAAAATAAAGGGAGCCCAACTGACCTAAGGAGGAACTTCTTCTTTCAGAGGGGTGAGAGTGTTTGGAACTCCTTACCACAGAGAGCTGTGGGGGGCAGAGTCCAAATGTATATTTACAGCTAAAATAGATAGATTCTTGATCAGTCAGGGAACGAAGGGTTACAGGCAAAGGATGTGGGGAATATCAGATCAACTATAATCCTATTGAATGGTGAAGCAGGGTTGAAGGGCCGAACGGCCTACTCCTGTACCTACATCTTTCGGTTTTGATTCCCACAAAGTGTTTAAACAGGAAACTAGGCAGCCATGTAACAGAGACTAGCAAGAGGGAAATTAAATATCAGCAAAACCTTGCAGATGGTGGAAATCTGAAGCAGAAACTTGCTGGAGAAACTTGGCAGATCTGGCAGCATCAGTCGAGAGAGAAACAGAAGTTAATGTTTCAAGTCCAGTGACCTTTCTTCAGAACTGATAGCAGCATTTGACATTAGAAGAAAAATATTACTCCTGCCTGACTGGTCAATGAACATGCAAGTGACAAGAGATTAAATTTCTTTATTTAAATGATCGTTTAAGCCCACAGACCGAGAGGAAATCAGGGTTTCGAGATAAAGGGTTTGCAGCATAAATATTTTTATCTGGTGAGGAGAAGATGGGGTTGAGCAGAAGGCCAAGAGGCAGGAGAATGAACAAATGTCACTCACTAGACATACGAGGAACTGTGTGGTCAGTAATCTAGGGCCTGCTCCCTCTGTGTGACTCACGCTAAATTGTTCAGCTCGATATAGTGCAGATAAATTCTAGACCTCTTCCTTCACAGAATGATGATGTTCAGAAATGGCTATCCCTTCCTTTCGCACAGAGCGGCTTTCAGCGAGGCAGTGCTCAGTCAGAGATGGTTTAAGAGTAAAGTTACGCTGTGCGCATTAGCAACGTGACCAGTTTAGAGGAAGCTTTACTCTACATAGAACATAAAACATAGAACAATACAGCGCAGTACAGACCCTTTGGCCCACGATGTTATGCCGACCCATTATTCTACTAAGATCAATCTACCTTGCATACCCTACAGTTTACTGTCTTCCATGTGCCTATCCAAGAGTCACTTAAAAGTCTCTAAAGCATCTGACTCCACTACCACTGCCGGCAGTGCATTCCACACGCCCACCACTCTCTGTGTAAAGAACCTACCTCTGACATCTCCCCAATACCTTCCTCTAATCACCTTAAAATTATGCGTCCCCGTAATACTCATTTCCGCCCTGGGAAAATGTCTCTGACTATCCACTCTATCTATGCCTCTCATCATCTCGTACACCTCTATCAAGTCACCTCTCATCCTTCTTCGCTCCAATGAAAAAAGCCCTAGCTCACTCAACGTTTCCTCATAAGACCTGCCCTCCAGTCCAGGCAGCAGTATCTGCATCTAAACCCGTTCTGTCTCTGTCCAGGGAGTGTTTGATGGGGGACAGTGTAGAGAGGCTTTACTTTGTATCTAACCTCATGTGGTCCCTGTCTTCGGAGTGTTTGATCGGGGACAGTGTAGAGGGAGCTTTACTCTGTATCCCCGTGCTGTGCCTGTCCTGGGAGTGTTGATGGGAGGACAGTGTAGAGGGAGCTTTGCTCTGTATCTAACCACGTGCTGTCCCTGTCCAGGGAGTGTTTGATGGAGGACGGTGTAGAGAGAGCGTTACTCTCTATCTAACCCCATGCTATCCCTATCCTGTGAGAGTTTCATAGGGAACAGTGTAAAGGAAGCTTTACTCTGTATCTAACCGTTGGCTAATCCTGTTCTGGAGGGTTTGATGGGGACAGTGTAAAGTGAGCTTTACACGTATCTAACATTGTACTGTCCTAAAGGAAGGGCCATCTATCATTGCAGCGCTTTTTCAGCACTGACCCTCCGACAGTGCGGCGCTCCCTCAGCACTGACCCTCCGACAGTGCCTGCTCCCTCAGCACTGACCCTCCGACAGTGCGGCTCTCCCTCAGCACTGACCCTCCGACAGTGCGGCTCTCCCTCAGCACTGACCCTCCGATAGTGCGGCTCTCCCTCAGCATTGACCCTCTGCCACATTTTGATCAGAAGGTTTCTCTTCAAACTCTCTCAATGAAGATATAGAAGTGCTGTCTTGGTGTTCCCATCTCCCCATATGAAGTGGCCGATGGACAGGTCTGTGGAGAACTGATAAGCAAGGTTCTTATCTCAGTATCTGGTTGACTTGGTCAGTGCTGGTGTAAATATGGCTGACTCACGTGTACATTTTGAAATTGCTCCTGCTGTTTAAAAAGTGTTGTTTTAAAAAATATTTTCACCTCAATTTGATGATTTTATTCAAGTGAGAGGAATCCAAATTTTTTAATTTACAAGGTTGATGCTATTTGACCCATTTAAAATGATTATGGCCCCAAAGGAGGCCTTTTGGCCTCTCACTTTGATGTTGGCCTTCTGCTGGAGCAACTTCTCTTATCCCCACCCTCTCTGCCCTTTCTCCGTTACCCCTGAAGTTCTCCCTATCTTCCAATAACAATGCACTTCCCTCGAAAGCCTCGACTGAACCTGCCTCTCCACGCTCATTCCAGACCCTAACCACTTGCTGCGTGAAAGTGTTTCTCCCCGTGTTGCCCTTTTGGCTGAGCGCCTTCAATCTGTGTCCCCTCTGACTCTCAATCCTTCCACCAATGGAGTACTGTTTCTCACTCTTTGCTCCATCCGTGACCCCCCTCATGGTTTCAAACATGCCTCGATCGAACTTCCCCTCTGAGGAGAACGGTCCCAGCTTCTGTAGCCTCTCCATGTCACTGAAGACCCATCACCCCTGGAACCGATCCTATGAATCTTCACCTCTCTCTTTCTCTCTCTGAAAGCTTCATAAAGTGCAGCGCCCAGTATCATTCCAAACAGTTCATGTGACAGTTCATGTGGGGAACCTGTGGATGTGTTGTATCTGAATTTCCAGAAGGCATTTGACAAGGTGCCACACCAAAGGCTGCTACATAAGATAAAGTTGCATGGTATTACAGGTAATGTATTGGCATGGATAGAGGATTGGTTGACCAGTAGAAAGCAAAGAGCAGGGGTAAATGGGTGTTTTTCTGATTGGCGGTCAGTGGCTAGTGGTGTGCCTCAGGGATCAGTGTTGGGACCGCAATTGTTTACAATTTACATAGATGATTTGGAGTTGGGGACTAAGTGTGGTGTGTCAAAATTTGCAGATGACACTAAGGTGAGTGGTAGAGCAAAGTGTGCAGAAGACACTGAAAGTCTGCAGAAGGATATAGATAGTCTAAGTGAGTGGGCAAAGTCTGGCAGATGGAGTACAATGTTGATAAGTGTGAAGTCATCCATTTTGGTAGGAATAACAGGAAAATGGACTATGTTTTAAATGGTAAAAAAGATTGCAGCATGCTGCTGTGCAGAGGGACTTGGGTGTCCTTGTGCATGAATCGCTAAAAGTAGGATTGCAGGTGCAGCAGGTAATTAAAAAGGCAGATGGAATTTTCTCTGCCATTGCTAGAGGGATGGAGTTTAAAAACAGGGAGGCTATGCTGCAGCTGTATGGGGTCCTGGTGAGGCCACACCTGGAGTACTGTGTGCAGTTTTGGTCTCCTTACTTGAGAAGAGATATACTAGCACTGGAGGGGGTGCAGAGGAGATTCACTCGGTTGATTCCAGAGTTGAGAGGGTTGGATTATGAGGAGAGACTGAGTAGACTGGGATTATACTCATTGGAATTCAGAAGAATGAGGGGAGATCTTATAGAAACATATAAGATTATGAAGGGAATAGCTAAGGTGGCGGCAGGGAGGTTGTTTCCGCTAGCAGGTGAAACTCGGACTAGAGGGCATCACCTCAAAATAAAGGGAAGCAGATGTAGGACTGAGGTCAGAAGGAACTTCTTCACCCAAAGGGTTGTGAATCTGTGGAATTCCCTGCCCAGTGAAGCGGTTGAAGCTACCTCGCTGAATGTGTTTAAGGCAAGGCTAGATCAATTTTTGAACAGTAAAGGAATTAAGGGTTATGGTGAGTGGGCGGGTAAGTGGAGCTGAGTCTCAAAAAGATCAGCCATGATCTTATTAAATGGCGGGGCAGGCTCGAGGGGCCGGATGGCCTACTCCTGCTCCTAGTTCTTATGTTCTTATGTAGTTGAATATCTAGAGGAACGGGATCCGACTCTGCCTTTCGACTTCAGACACGGGCTCCTTTGCACACCGGGCCGTCTTTATTAATTGCAGATTTTTAAAATTGAATACAAATTTACACCATCCAGCCTGGTTGGATTTGAACGCATGCCCACAGACTATTAACCTGATGACTCATCCAGAGATACCACCCTCACCACGAAGCAAGGTTATCAAGGCCCATAGCTTTTGCAGGAGCTTGTGTCTTTAGGGTGTTCAGTGAATTATGGGGAAAAGTGGAGTTGAGGATGATCGTATCAGCCATGGTCTTATTGAACAATGGAGCAGGTGTGATGGGCTGAGTGGCCTACATCTTATGGTTTTCACCCGTTTCTTGATGTCACATGGAATGAATCAAATCTTGGTTGAGGAATTGAATCTGTCACACTGGGGACCTCCAGAGCATGGACCATCCACTCAGTACTGATGGCCAAAGGTTTTTTCGAATACTTTAACCCTACATTTTGCACTGATGAGCCTCACAGTTGAGGATGGAGATATTTGTGGAGCCTCCTCTTCCAGTGAGTTGTTGAATTGTCCACCATCATTCACGACTGGATGTGGCAGGACTGCAGAGCTTATATCTGATCTGATGGTTGTGGAATGATCTAGCCCTGTCTGCTGCATGCTGCTTCCTTGCCTGGCATATGAGTATTCCTGTGGTAGAGCTTCACTGGGTTAACAACTCATTTTTAGGTGTGCTTGGTGCTGCTCCTGGCATGTTCTGTCCTGCACTCTTTGTTGAGCCTCAGAAGAATATAATTGCTGTGGTCATACAATCCATGACTAACACAAAGCACATGGTGCAGGCACCCTTCCTTTGGAGTGACATTAGAACAGAATTATGTCATGTCTGCCAGTGTGGTTCCTGTTTCTAAGATGACACAGAGCACCATCCATTTGTGGTTGTGTGAATGGTTCAGTCCCAAGGAGGTTAGATCTAGTCATCTCCCTTTTGGGTGGAGTTTGGGTCCATTGGGGTTGTGTAGAGTGGGAGTGAAAGGGAAGGGGTTTGGGTCCATTGGGATGGTGTAGAGTGGGAGTGAATGGGAAGGGATTTGGGTCCATTGGGATGGTGTAGAGTGGGAGTGAATGGGAAGGGGTATGGGTCCACTGGGATGGTGTAGAGTGGGAGTGAATGGGAAGGGGTTTGGGTCCATTGGGGTGGTGTAGAGTGGGAGTGAATGGGAAGGCGTTTGGAGCCATTGGGGTGGTGTAGAATGGCATGTCCAAAGTCATTCCTGGGGTCTGTCTCGGATCTCAACCATTTGTTTAGCTACACGAGAGAAATATGAAGCCTTATGAAAGAGTTTTATAACAATGAAGTCCGCACGACAGGACAATATCCGCTGCTTTATTATCTCTGCTCCACCAAGTTTCCTCTGGTCGTGACAATGAGAATGCACTTTATAGGAATCTCACACAAACAGCAAACACCAATGCGGTCACCGCCTACATCACAGTGAGATGGACAGTCTAGATACCAACGGAATCTGTGTGCAAATGCAGAATAAGGCCAGCTTCAAAGGCTGAGGCTAAGTATCGTGCCAAAAGTCAGTTTGTGCTCCCTGATCAGAGATGCGGGTCGTAGCAGAGTGGGAGAGCAAACGGTGGAGGAGGCTTCATCTCAGAACGCAGTCTCGATAAAACACTGTAGAAAGATTTAACAACAACTCACATTTGCATAGCACTGTTAGTTCAGTTGAGCGGCCCCCATCGAGGGCTTCACTCGCGTAGTCACTGGTAGAATTCGACACCGAAGCATGGTTGTGAGTGATTAGGGCCGGGTGACCCAAAGAGATTTAAGGAGCGTTTTACAGGACACAAGGAGGTGGAGAGCTTTAGGGCTGGAATTCCAGAGCTTAGGACCTCAGGCAGCTGAAGGCAAGGCAGCAAGTGGCCAAGTGATGGGATTTATGCTCTTGCTTAAGAGTCATCGTTTTTATAGGCATAAAGCACAGAAACAGGCCCTTCGGCCTAACTCATCTGTGCCGACTAGGTTTCCTAAACTGAACTAGTCCCATTTGCCTGTTGGAGGAGCTTAGAGATTTCAGAGGGTTGTTTACGGTTACAGAGAGAGGGAGGGTTGTCGCCAACTGGAGTAGATTACAGAGGTAGGGAGGGTATACTCTGTATCCTAATTCTCTGCAAGTGTTTATGTTGGAAGCAGTGCAGATGGAGATTTATTTTTGGTTTAAAAGAATCAATGAGGCTTTACTCTGTATCTAACTCTGTAATCACCCAGTACTGGGAGTGTTTGATGGGGACAGTGTAGGTATGCTTTACTTTAAGTTTAAAAGAGTAGAGGGAGCTTTAACCCCATGCTGTACCTGACCTGGGAGTGTTTGATGAGGACAGTTTAACCCCTGCCTTCTTCAACCAGCTTCCAAAACTATTCTCCAATATCTTATACAGTCTCTGCTACATTCACTGTTGGGCTAGGAACTAATTCCTTCACAGTCCCATCCTTCAGTTTTGACTGAATTCAGCTAAATCAACAAAGAGGAACAGGATGGAAACTTTCTTCAGAATAATTTGTGTTAGGACCTGTTTTGGGGACTGAAATTTCAACTACGCTATATCCGATGTGTCAGGCTGAAGGCAGACACTGAGGTTTGAGCCCTTTGACTTAAAAAGAATGCATTAGTTTCAGCAACAGGAGGAGGCCATTCAGCCTATCCTTGAGCTATCCTCCACCTCTATTCTCTCGATTTCTGTTCATGATTTTGAAAGACTTAACAAATCTCTCTCTCAGTCTTCTTCTCTCAGAGGAGAACATTCTCTAAATTCTTCAGTCCATCTTTGTCACTGAAGTTTCTCATCCCTAGAACTGTTCTTATAAATCGATTCTGCATTCTGTCCAATGCATTCACATCTTTCCGTTAACATGGGGCCCACAACTGTACACAGTACTCCAGCTGAGGTCTAACAAGTGTCTTGTACAAGTTCAGCATCACCTCCTTGCTCTTGTACTCGATGTCTGTATGAATAAAGCCAAGGACACTCTGCTTTATTAACCGCGCTCTCTACCTGTCCTGCCAACTTTTATGGTCTGTGTACATATACAGTCAGCTCCCTCTGCTCCTGCCACACCCCGTTTTAGAATTGTAACCCCTATTTTGTATTGTCTATCGATGTTCTTAATGCCAAAGTGCATCACCTCAGGCGTCTCTGTAATTGAACTTCATCTGCCAGCTCCTCACCCATTCCACCAACTTGTCAATGACCTTTTGGATTTCTCCTCCTTACACTTTATAATTCTTCATTGTTTAATCTTATCTACTTCAGCTGGGGATACGGGTGCCATGGCCTCCTTTCCATCTCAATCCTTCGTCTACCTTGGCACTGTCACAGTTGGGAAGGGGCAGCTTTCAACAGAGCCTGATGAAGGAAGTGCCTACTTTTCTGCTTTCTGTCCAGGGACCCTCCATCACAGGCTACCATCCCACCCAGCCCTGCACCCCAAAATCCAAATAGAGGTAGGGTGGGGGAAACGTGGTTAGAACATAAGAGGCTGGGAATCCAGCAGCGAGTAAGATGCACTGCAGTGACTTGCCAAGGCTCCTACGACAGCACCTTCCAAACCCGCCACCTCTACCCCCTGCAAGGACGAAGGACAGCAGATGCAGGGGGATCACCAGTCCCTGCAAGTTCCCCACTGAACCCCTCAACCTCTGCAAACACACATGCACACACACACCATCCTGGGAATGATATTGGCCATTCCTTCAGTGTGGCTGGGTAAGAAGCCTGGAACTCCTTCCCTAACCGCACTGTGCGGGGTGTCCCTATACCACACGGGCACTGCAGTGGGTCAAGAAGATGGCTCACCACCACCTTCTCCAGGGGCAGTTAGGGATGGATGAATGAACAACGAAAAAAAAGACGACTTCACCCTCGACTTACAACAAATAATATTTGAGCCAAGCAATTTATTATTTAGGTGTGGGGCGGGTAGGGGTGTTAATGGTCGTGGAGTTTACTTCGTACAACAAGCTATAAATATACACCAACAATTGTCTAATGGCTTGAGGAAGCTAAGTGAGTATCTAAGCTCCAACAGGAAAGCCCATTCTGACAACACTGAAAAAGCTCAACACCATCCAGCACAAGGGAATCCCCTACCACATACCCTATCGACACGTTAACCCCCAACTCCCCCCACCAACGACGCAGAGTGGCAGATCAGATAGCCTCATTAGGAATGCTCCGCTGAGCTGCAAATGCACCTCTGTCCACCATCAACACACAGCCACAGCAGTGTGTACTGTCAACAAGATGCGCTGCAGCAACCCGCCCAGGCTCCTCCGACAGCATCTTTCAACCCCCACCCCCCCACCCCAACCCCCGGAGTGGGCAGTAGATGCTGGCGAGCACCCACCAAATATGATTCCCTCCGAGCCACATTCCTCCACCACACACACAACATCCTGACTTGGAACGATATTGGCTGTTCCATCAGTGTTTCTCAGTCAAAACCAAAGGGCAGTAAATGTTGGCCTACACCCATATCCAATGAATGAATTAAAATAATTATCTGGGGGAGGAGGGCTATGGTGTTGGTTCAATTTATAGAGTAAGGTTGCCAACTGAAATGGGTGGCTCAGTGGTTAGCACTACTGCCTCACAGCAGCGGGGTCCCAGGTTTGATTCCACCCTCAGTTAAACGTGTGCAGGTTAGGGTGGATCGGTCTTGCTAAATTACCCATAGTGTCCAGGGATGTACAGGTTAAGGTGGATTGGTCCATGGGAAATAGCCCTGCAATGTCCAGGAATGTGCAGGTTGGGTGGATTCGGCATGGGAAATGCAGGATTACAAGGCTAGGTTAGGATGCTCATTGGAGGGAAGGTGTGGGTTTGATGGGCCAAATGGTCTGCTTCTACACTGTAGGGAGTCTAAGATTCTATGAGTGGATAATAATCAGAGGGCGAAGTCAGTGTTATTGAATGGTTAATGCTATAATATAATATGTAAAATGAACACTGTGCATTGCACTTGACATTTCTTGCGGAACAACTAACACAACAACATTGACAAGTCGCGGTTTTACAGAGCACTCAATGGAATAAAACGTCCCCAAGGCACTTTGTAGGAGCGCTGTAACATAAAATCGGACACTGAGTCATGTAAGGAGATGTTAGAAACATGTGACCAAAATCCTGATCAAAGAGGGTCATTTTGAAGAAAGTGAGGTAGGCAGGTTTAGGGATGGAATTCCAAAAACTCAGGCAACCCCCCACCCCCAAATCCCCAACAAAGAGCTGAGCCGGCGACTATCGGAGGTATCGGAAACAAAGTTAGTGAAGGTTGTAACAGCTGGAGGATGTTATAGAGATAGGGAAAACTGTAAAGGATGGAGGAGGTGACAGGGATAGACAAGGAAGTAGATGCTGATGGAGGTGATAGACATAGGGAGGGGTGTAGGGGCTGGAGGGGTGACAGAGATAGGGAGGGGTGTAGGGGGCTGGAGGAGGTGACAGATAGGGAGATGGTGTAGGGGCTGGAGGAGTAGACAGAGATAGGGAGGGGTGTAGGGGCTGGAGGAGGTGACAGAGATAGGGAGGGGTGTAGGGGGCTGGAGGAGGTGACAGGGAGAGGGTGTAGGGGCTGGAGGAGTAGACA
>NC_063375.1:321892-323537 GCF_021869965.1 Rhincodon typus
GGTGTAGGGGCTGGAGGAGGTGACAGAGACAGGGAGGGAGTGTAGGGGGGCCGAAGGAGGTGACAGAGCCAGGGAGGGGGTGTAGGGGCTGGAGGAGGTTACAGAGATAGGGAGAGGTGTAGTAGGGGCTGGTGGAGGTGACAGAGATAGGGAGAGGGTGTAGGGGCTGGAGGAGGTTACAGAGATAGGGAGAGGTGTAGCGGCTGGTGGCGGTTACACAGATAGGGAGAGGTGTAGTGGGAGGAGGTTTCCAAACAAAAGGCACAGAGTGAAATCCCAAGGCCACGTCAGTGAAAGCTTCTTCTGAATGCAGTTCTCAAAAGGCCTGGTGTCTGTTTTCATCTGGAACGGGATATTGCTGGGAAAACATCGAGAGACCCTGGCAATATGTCTCAATGTCAGAACACACGCAAGAATGCCAAATTTCATAACGGGGGGCTCCAATTTATTACACATGAAGTCAAAGGGCACAAATTCATGACATGTCGACTCTTGATTGGTTGAGACGTTGCTCGGGGGGGGTAGTCCCAACTGAGGACTACATTACAAACAGAGCAGAAAAGAAGACGCACCAGAAAGTGGTGGCTACACAGTGACCAAGTTGGTGGCGTCAAGAAATTTCACAAGGGTTTGATAAAGATAACATTCTCCTCCTCTCATGGATGCTTCATTCTCTGCTTTTCCTCTTTAACTCGGTCAGTTGAGCAAGCGTTAGACGAAACAAAGTCACGAGTTGATGTGTAAATTTGGGATTATTGAAATATAATATATATATATATATATATATATTTGTGAAAGAAAGCACTATATGTGAGTCTGGCTTTGGCCAGGAATCCAGATCAGAGCCAGGACAGGTTAACTTCTTAGGGAGAAAATCTGTGCGGTCCGTTGAAGTGTGAATCTGTTGCCCCTTTGCTGGGAGCATGCGCATGTCACATAGTTAAGAGTTTGCAAGGGTTCAGCCCCTGCATGGAGATGGTGAGGGGGTTTGGTGTATCTGTCATCCATCGGTGTGAGACAGTGTCTCTGGCAGGGTGGGAAGGAGCCTGCCTAGCTGAGCGCTGACACGATGCTGGTTGAGGGGTGATGGTTGTAGCTCAGGCTCGGTTGAGGATGCAGGGGGTTGGTCAGCAGGTGGGGGGCATGGCTGTAGGGCACCATATGACTGACAGAGGTCAGGTGGCTCTGGAAGGCGGCCGATCCCAAAGGGAAAGGTGAACCCTCGTCCCCCACATCCTTAGGCAGCTCGCTGAAGTGCTCCTGGGATTTCTTCATCCTCTTCGACTTGTTTGAGACCTTCCGGTTGCGGGTCTGGATGCCGTCCTTCTTCATGGTCAGAGGTCTGTTCACCTGCAGGGAGGGTAGGGTTAGATTTACCACAGCGGAAATTAGAGTGAGTTTTACTCTGTATCTAACCCTGTGCTGTCCCTGTCTTGGGAGTCTTTGATGGGGACACTAAATTGGGGAGAATGGGGGACTTGCTCCCGTGGGGAGAGGGGAGAACTGGGGTCTTGCTCCTATGGGGAGAGGGGAGGATGGGGACTTGCTGTCTTGGGGAGAAAAGAGAATGGGGGACTTGCTCCCGTGGGGAGAGGGGAGAATGGGGGGTTGCTGTCTTGGGGAGAAAGGGGAAAGGGGGAGTTGG
>NC_063375.1:323937-350484 GCF_021869965.1 Rhincodon typus
GGACTTGCTCCCGTGGGGAGAGGGGAGAATGGGGGACTCACTCCCGGGCGCAGAGGTGTGAATGGAGGACTTGCTCCCGTGGGGAGAAGGGAGAATGGGGATTTGCTCCCACAGGGAGAGGGGAGAATGGGGGACTCACTCCCGGGTGGAGAGGGGGATATTGTGGACTTGCTCCTGTGGGGAGAGGGGAGAATGGGGACTTGCTCCTGTGGGGAGAGGGGAGAATGGGGGACTTGCTCCCGGGGGGAGAGGGGGGAAGGGGGGACTTGCTCCCGTGGGGAGAGGGGAGAATGGGGACTTGCTCCCGTGGGGAGAGGGGAGAAGGGGACTTGCTCCAATGGGAGTTTGGAGAATGGGCACTTGCTCCCTTGGGGAGAACAGGGGACTCACCCCACGGGGAGAATGAAGGACTTGCTCTCGCTGAGAGAGGGGAAAATGGGGTACTCACTCCTGTGGGCAGAGGGGAGAACGGGGGTCTCGGTGGATTCGCTGATCAGAGAGATGCTCACACTCACATGGTGCAGTTTGTAGTACAGCCCACATGCGTTGCAGACAGGGTCTCCATTGATGTTACGACGCCATAGCGTGGTGGTGCTGGTGTGGCAGTTGGCACACTGTGTGCCTGCTCGCTTGCTTACAATCTGGTTTGAGAGAGAGAAGAGGAGGAAAAGATGCAGAAAAGAGTTAAAACAAACTCGACTCTTTGAACTGCTTCCCCCCGCCATCATCACAGTTCCACGGACATCTGTCCCAAGTGACCACCACTAGAGGCTGAACGAGAGAGGGAGAGACAAGTGGGAATGTCCTGTAATTGTACTCTGCAGGTCCAGCTGAACATTCACTTAGGTGGGTTTAAATCCCACTTTGGTGTCTGTTGCCAGAATTTAAACTTCATTTATAAATCTGGAGGTGAAAGTCATGGTGACTGTGACTTACCTGGCCCCTTTACCATCCTCACCTGGTCAGAGCCCATGTGTGACTCCAGACCCGCAGCGAGTGTGGTCAACTCTTAACTGCCCTCTGAATTGGCCCTAGCAAGTCATTCAGTTCAAGGGGGAGGCCAAGTGGTATTTATTGCTAGACTATTAATCCAGAGATGTGCATAATGTTCTGTGCACCAAGTTCAAATCCCACTACTGCCAATGGTGGAATTTGAATTCATTAAAAAAATCTGGAATTAAGGGTCTAATGATGGCCATGAATCCATTGTCAATTGTCAGAAAAAACCCATCTGGTTCACTAATGACCTTTAGGGAATAAGTTTCCTTAGTTTGTAGATTGTGAACCTTCCAAACCACAAGGTTAGAAACCTGCACGTTATTAGAACAGTGAAAGGCTAGGCTCTCAGATTTGTGAAATGTTTATGTCAACAGACTCAGAAAGCACTCATTGAGTAGCTTCTACAAGTCATGGAAAAGCAACTTTAACGAGTCTGTCAGGTAGAACCTTAAGGAGATGAGGTAGGGGGTGGGAAAATGTTTCTGGGTTTGAGAAACACTGAAACTTGCAGAATATGGAGAGGTCTGGATAGAGCGGAAATGGAGAAGATGTTACCACTAGTAGGAGAGATTAGGACCCAAGGGCACAGCCTCAGAGTGAAGGGATGACCCTGTAGGACTGAGACGAGGAGGTGGTTAATCTATGGAACTTATTGCCTCAGAGGGCAGTGGAGACCAGGTCATTGAGTGCATTTAAGACAGAAATAGATAGATTCTTGATTAGTAAGGAGATCAAGGGTTACGGGGAGAAGGCAGGAGAATGGGGTTGAGAAATATATCAGCTGTGATCGAATGGCAGAGCAGACATGATGGGCCAAATGGCCAAAGACTGCTCCCAAATCTTATGGTGTAAGTAGCTTGGTTTGTTTTGTTTTTAATTATTCTTTTGTGTAACAGACTTGTGTTGTTAAATGGACATTTGCAGCCTCGTGTGAACATGTCAGGGTGGCCTACTCGCACGCCTGTTTTCCACATTCATCACATTAACTAACGACACAAAGAAGAACAATAAGATCTATCAAGCCACGTTTCATTGCGAGATCTGACTTGTTCAGTGGTGCCCTGTTGGCTGGAATCATAATACTATTTAGAAAAAGGGCAGGAGGAAAAATAAAACATGCCAGGTTTAGAATTTAGAACAATGGGAAATGAGTCAAGTGTACAAAATTCTGATAGGACAAATCTTAGGGCTTTTGCACATCTAGAACCTAGAGAATAAGTTTGGCACAGATACTCAGCGTATTTTAGAATCTGAAAGACACCCAGTTGACTCTTAAGTGATCCCTGGGTGATGTGAGATAGGACCAAATGGAGAGCTGTTGCAAAGGAGTGTTCAGATGGGCCAAGTGGCCACCTACAGAACTGGTTTCCGGGTTTTCAGGATCAGGTACGGTTTCCCTGTCCCCTTGGAGATGCTGTACAGAAAGAGGTTGTTCAGGCCATTGAGTGCTGGCCAGGAGACCCACCAAGCGCTTCTTGGGCCTAATGAGTGGTCGGTTCTGGCCATTCATTTTGTGGTAGAGGCCGCAGGCATTACAGAGATAGTGTCCAGTGCCGTCTCTCCGCCACAGCGGTGTTGCTGTCGCTCCGCAGTTCACACATTCCCGAGCCTCTGCAAGGAAAACACATAGGGCAGCAGTTAGTCTGGGCCTGGGAGACTGGGCCAGGGAGCAGGGTCAGCGCTGAGGGAGCGCCGCACTGTTGGAGAGTTAGTGCTGAGAGAGTGGGCACTGTCGGAGGGTCAACGCTGAGGGAGTGGGCACTGTCGGAGGGTCAGTACTGAGGGAGTGGGCACTGTCAGAGAGTCAGTGCTGAGGGAGTAGGCATTATTGGAGGGTCAACACTGAGGGAGTGGGCACTGTTGTAGGGTCAGTGCTGAATAAGGGGGCATTGTCGAAGGATCAGTGCTGAGGGAGCGCAGCACTGTCAGAGGGTCAGCACTGAAAAACCGGGCACTGTCAGTGTCATGCTGAAGGAGCACCGCACTGTCAGAGGGTCAGTGCTGAGGGAGTGCCACACTGTTGGAGGGTCAGTGCTGAGTGGCACCGCACTGTCGGAGGGTCAGTGCTGAGAGGGCTTTGTTGTGTTTGGGTGCTTGCTGTGCACAATATACACTTCCAATATTGCTACCCGGTGTGTGTGTGTGTGTGAGAGAGAGAGTGTGTGTGTAAGAGAAAGGCACCTTTGTGTTAAATCCCTTGTGCCAGCTCACTGATGTTGGCCTAAATCGCACAGCCCAGGGGCTAAAACCCCCACAGGTCCTACCCAGTTATTTACACAGGCACCCTGAGCCCTATCCAGATCTTACCGCATGGCGATAACGTCAACTTGTGCTTTAGAGATGCAGAATGGCCTTCCAGCCCTGAGGCCCCCGAAGCTTGATAGAAGCTCCCGTTGTAAAGCTGGAGGTGACCGCTCTGGCCAAGGCCGTCATCCAGGCCCGACGGATGGAATGTGGGGTTCTGAGGGCTCTCCCTCTCCACTTTCATCACCTCGGCATACTTGGGGCTCTCCTTGCCCAAGCTAGCCCCCGGCTCCTCGTGACCGGCCTCCTTCAGAGGCGACGTGAAGCCAAAGAGGTGCTGGCTGTGGTGAGGCGAGCTGAGGCTAGAGGAAGCCTGGTACAGCGGCAGTGAGGCCTTGGCATAGGCCCCAACCGTTGACCAGGCCCCACCGTATGTGTGACCAATCGCCTGACCCCCCTCCATCCACTGCAGGCTGTTCAGCAAGTGAGGGGAGTAGACCTGGCAACCTGAGGGGGATAAAGATACAAGCAGTTGGTTAGAATCAACTGGGGAGATGGTGGCGAAGCAGTAATAGAAACCATGACAATTAGGTGCAAGGGTAGGCCATTCAGCCCTTCGAGCCTACTCCACCATTCAGCAAATTGCATCTTCCCTCCCCGCCCCAGCTTGATGGGGGGACAGTGTAGAGGAGCTCCCAGTTCTCTGGAATGAGGCTGAATGGCAACAGAAGAGGAAAGATGTCTGCATCAATCCACTCACAGATGGGGTGACATTCCAGCCTGGAGCTGATGTAGACACTGAGGCTAGAGGCTCCGACTTCCTTCTATCGCAAGGCTGAGCAGGAAGCTCTCCCACTTTCACCGCCTGCCGTTTGCGGTGGGACTCAAACCCAGAACCTCTGGGCTTAGAGGCAGGCACACTCCCCAAGGTCATAGAGTCATAGAGATAGTACAGAAACAGACCCTTCAGTCCAACTTGTCCATGCTGACTAGATATCCTAAATCTAGTCCCATTTGCCAGAATTTGGCCCGTATCCTTTCTCCCAAGGGGTGACCCAATGAAACAGTAAATCTACTGGGTGGTCAAGCATCGGCGAGGGAGCACTTGCTGAGCATTGAAGGAGCTGGAATGTTGTTGCTGGCTTTCTGAGCAGCTGCAGTACATGTGGAGAGGCCACAGAAACTGGGATTGGTCTCCTGGAAGCAGAGGGCAGGCAGATTCTCTGATGAGGGGAAGGAATGTTTTAACGAAGGTGGCATGAGGTAGAAATTGCAACGTTACTTAGAAGGAGCAGACAGGAGAAAAGACAAGGAAATGGATTGTGACAGGACAGCAGGCACGGTGACAAAGAGAGGAAAGAGTCAGCACTGAGGGAGAGCCGCACTGTTGGAGGGTCATACTGAGGGAGTGGCGTACTGTCAGAAGGTCAGTGTTGAGGGAGTGGGCACTGTCAGAGGGTCAGTGCTCAGGGATTGCCGCATGTCAGAGGGTCAGTGCTGAGGGAGTGGACACTATTGGGTGGTCAGTTGAGGGAATACCACATTGTTGCAGGCCTGATGGCTGTATTATTGGGAAAAGGTCTCAGAAATCAGAGGGAAAGTTGGTCTGGATAAAAGAAAGGGAAGCTCTGAGTGGCTTTGAATCCGCCCCCACCCTATCGGAGTGCAGAAAGACTCGTCATTTCCAAAATGTACAGTGTTACAATTTCCTGACAGTTTGTGCTTTATCTAAAAAACTAATCAGCCTCATTTTGTAGATAAAGTTACTTCTTCCGTTGCCTCAGCTATTTTCAATCAAAGTGGAGGCTGCAAGAACATACATTCTTCCAGCATCTTTGACCACCTCACTCTGGACCCAGCTATATCAATACTGCAGCTACAAGAGCAGATCAAAGGCTGGGAATCCTGTAGCAAGTAGCTCACCTCCTGACTGTCCCCTCAAAGCCTATCCCACCATTGACAAGGCACAAGTCAGGAGGATGATGGAATATTTCCCACTTGCCTGGATGAGTGTAGCCCCAATATTACTCGAGAAGCTTGACACCTTCTAGGATAAAGCAGCTCCGCCTCCGGCTTGAGCGACACACTAACCCCCACGTTCAACACTCTCCCTCCACCAGCGGCGCGCAGTAGCAGTGTGTACCGTCTAACAAGACGCACTGCAGCAACTCGCTAAGGCTCCTCTGACAGCACCTTCCATACTCACCACCTCTACCTCATAGAAGGATGGGGAGGTGTGGGATCAGCAGATGCAGGGGGAACACCACAGCCTGCAAGTTCCCCTCAGAGAGCCCTATTACACCATCCTGACTGAGGATAATGTTGGCCATTCCTTCAGTGTCGCTGGGGTCAGAATCCTGGGACTCCCTCCCTAATGGGGGCACTGTTACCACACCACACGGGGACTGCAGCGGATCTTCAAGGTGACATCTCACCAACATCTTCTTGAGGGGCAAATAGGGATGGGCAATAAGCATGGGCGCGGCCATTGACACCCACATCTCAAATTAAGTTTTAAAAATATGGTCAGTCTGTCTGGGGAATGATTCTCAGTCACTGTTAGCAGTGACCAGAGCGCACTGCCATCATGGCAAACATCTGTCTCCCTGAATTCGGCATCGCATTCCCACAGGGATTCCTGCTCAAGCCTTCAGGACGCTGATAGGTTCCCACATCGTGGCCAGGGAACAGGCAGTAGCAGAATGAAATCTCAGGGATTGTCATAATTTGAGTCAGGACTCCCTCTTTCAGAGGATCTGGCACAAAACCTAGGGCTGACTTTCCATCAGCGGGTGATGTGAATGTACGACACTGTCTCCCTCCCAACCTGGGGCCTACCTTTTTTTAGATGTTTAGGGGAGTCCAAAACTAGAGGGGCATAGGTTTAAGGTGAGAGGGAAAAGATTTAAAAGGGTCCCAAAGGGCAACTTTTTCGCATAGAGGGTGGAGTGTGTATGGAACGAGCTGCTAGAGGAAGTGGTGGAGGCTGGTACAATTACAACATTGAAAAGGCATCTGGATGGGGATATGAATGGTTTAGAGGGATATGGGCTAAATGCTGACAAATGGGACTAGATTAATTTAGGATATCTGGTTGGCATGGACAAGTTGGACCGAATGGCCTGTTTCTGTCCTGTACGTCTCTATGACTCTATGTTCTGTCTGGACCAAGTGGGACTTGGAACCGGGCCTCCTGGTGCAGAGGCACGGACACTACTGTGCACCACAATAGCCTTTCTACCCTCTGCCGGTGAAGATCGTGGGTCCACTACTGCCCAGGGGATTTTGGGGATTGGACACAGAAGGAGCGTGACACATGGCTGCAGTTCCACCTGTGGGATCTTGCTGTGCTCAGCTCTGGAACAGAGAGCGGCGGCATTGCTGATGTAAGGTGGAGGTTTGTCCCTGAACGCCCCCTTGGTCATCCTTCCCTTTGGCAACAGGAGTTCAGAGCAGATATGGTACTCACCGTGCCGATAATTCCCAATGGCCCTGCCATGGACGGGGCTGGCATAGTACGGCTGGGCCAGGCTGCCCTCCACCTCGGTGTGGCTGAAGAAAGCATCGGCCTCATTGGTGGTGGACGAAAGGGGGATCTCATCTGCGTAGTGGAGCAGAGGCTCCTGGCCAGCCCCCAGCAGGGCCTGGTGGCCTAACCACCGTGACTGGCCTGAAGATTCCTCCATTCTCCTGCGTCGAATCTTGAGTCCGAGACACAGTCTCAACCTGCACATGTAGGTTATCCAAATGTTAGTTCCGCTGTCAGACTCTCCCCCTGGATTGACCCTTACACTGCTGCTTTCCACACGAGACTCCTCAAGTACTGAAGTAGTCAGTACCTTCATTTACCAAGACCCGGGCAACATTCAGGCTCGTGCTGATAATTGGCAATTAACAGCCGTGCCACACAAGTGCCAGGCAATGACCATCTCCAACAAGAGAGAATCTAACCATTGCCTCCCCCCTCCCCTTGACATTCAATGGCATCACCATCACTGAATCCCTCAGTTATTAACATCCTGGGGGTTACCATCTCCAACAAGAGAGAATCTAACCATCGCCCCCTTGATGTTCGGTCATGTTGCCTTTACTGAATGCCCCACTCTCAACACACTGCCCCACTCTGAGGGTTACCATCTGTAATAAGAGATAATCTAAGCATCGTTGCCTTTACATTCAATGACGCTACCATCACTGAATCTATGCACTATCAACATCCTGGGGGCTACCATTGACCAGAAACTGAACTGGATGCAGCCATATCAATGCTATGGCTACAACAGCAGATCAGAGGCTGGGAATCCTTTAGCGAGTGACGCACCTCCTGACTCTCCCCCAAAAGCCTGTCCCACCAACCACAAGGCACAAGTCAGGAATGTGGTGGAATACTCCCCACTTGCCTGGATGGGTGCGGCTCCAACAATATTTGAGAAGCTTGACACCTTCCAGGACAAAGCAGCACCCCTCCTACTCGATCAACATGCTAACCCCCACCTTCAACATTCACTCCCTCCACTACTGACAGCAGTGGGTACTGTCTATAAGATGCATTGCAGTGACTTGTTGAGGCTGCTCCAACAGCACCTTCCAAACTCGCCACCTCTACCCAGCAGCAGACACAGGGGGAATACCACCCCCTGCAAGTTCCCCTCCAATGCTCCCCAACATACACTGCATCCTGACTTAGAACATGTCCCCTTCAGCTTCAAAGGGGACAGAAGGAGATTGAAGACGATTGTGGTAGGTTGAATGAATGGGCAGAAATCAGGCAGATGGAGTATGATGTGGGAAAATTGTGAAGTTGTTCTCCTTGGCAGGAGGAATGAACAGAGTATATCTGAAATGGAACACAATTTGGACAAGTATGTGAATAGGAAAGGTTAAGAGGGATATGGGCCAAATGCAGGCAAGTGGGACTAGTTTAGTTTGGAAAACCTGGTCAGCATGGACAAGTTGGACCAAAGGGTGTGTTTCTGTGCTGTATGATTGCAGATGCCAAGGTGCAGAGGAATCTGGCTGCCCTAGTGAATTAGTCACTGAAGGTTAGTCTGCAGGTACAATACATAATCGGGAAGACTCGTGGGATGCTATCCTTTATTACAAGAGGAATTGAACATCAAAGGAAGGATGTTATGCTTCAGTTACCCAGGGTACATTACTGAATGACATGGGAGTTTACAGGAGTCAGTGATGGTTTTGCAGTGTTGCTGTTGCTATGTTCTACTGGTTCCAGATTTGTATCTCCGATAATTAGAGAGCCCATTTCTCATTCCAGAAACAAACCTTGATGCACTGTCTGCGTCCGCACTACATGAATCCAAGAGTAGGAGTAGGCCATTCAGCCCCTCATGCCAAACTTTACAATCGCCTCCCAATTTCCTGCCACTCGCTTCCTTTAACCCACTACTAATTAAAGATGTATTTCCTCCGTAAATTTATTCAGTGTCCCACTGCCCACCGCACTTTGGGGGGTTTGAATTCTACAGATTTGTGACGCTTTAGGAACACAGGAGTAGGAGTAGGTCATTTGGCCCTTCGAGCCTGCTCCACCATTCAATAGGATCATGGTTGATCATCCAACTTAGTAGCCTGCTCCCATTTCTCTTCCATATCCTCAGATTGCTTCAGCTACAGCCAGCTCCTTTGTAAAAGCCTGCAATGTTTTCGCCTCGTCTGGGAGAAGACCTTTCTCCTCAGCTCAGTCGGCACTGATTTATCCACTTGGAGAGAAGTTGTTCCTGCTCATCTCTGGCCACACGCAGCATTTGTGGAATTAGCTGTGGACTGCTCAGGTGCCTACTCTGCACCTCTCCAGGTCTCCATGCCAAGTTCCACACCAGTGGATCCTTGCGAGTCACAGTTCTCTGTCCGTCACCAGTTACTGCCTGCCTCCCTTGACACTTTCCCCTTATCTTGGCTCATCTCTATCATCCAGCCTAAATGAAACATTAAAAAAACACACCCAGCGATCTCAGCCGCAGCTTCTGCAACTGAAGGGCCCCAGGACAAAATCCATTTAATTAAGACAGTGACTGATGGCCTCAAGCTCCACTTTCCTGTCTGCTCCTCTATACCGCTGCCCCTCCACTCCCTCCTCCATCAAAACTGGGCCTTGAATATATTCACTGACCGTGCCCCCCCATCCCCTGCTCTCTGTGGGGGAGAGAATCCCACAGACAACCCAACCTCAGAGAGATGAAATTCCTTCTCATCGCCATCTTAAATGGGAGACCCCCTCATTCTGAAATCATGCCCCCTTCTCTGGTTCCAGATCCCCCACATGAGTTGGGGGCAACCATCCTCTCAGCTTCCCCCCTGTCAATTCCTCCCCATATCCTCAGGATCTGCAATCACCCTCTCATTCTTCTAAACTACGATGGGGACTGGTCCAATCTGCTCACCTTCTCAAAAGACGGACCCCTTCCCCACCCCAGGAACCAGCTTCTCTGAACTGTCTCCAGTATCAGTCTATCCCTCATTCAGTGAGAGGAGCAGAATTGTAGACAGTGCTCCCAGTGGGGTCTCACCTTCATCCTGTACAGATGGAACAAGATTTCCCCAATCTTTTCCTTAAATCGCCAGGCAATAAATAGCCACATTTCATTTACACAGGGACATTCTATTACTCCTATCTTCAGTTGTGAGTTCAGTCCTATCTTCACCCTTTGCCAAATTTAGATCCATGAATCTTTCCTGAGTTCCCAGAAATAGATATGGGGCTCAGGGTGGCATGTGACCAAGGTTAGGTACACATCGAACCCCTGTTCCTACACCCTTCCCTATCTCTGTAACTTCCTCCAGCCCCACACCCCTCGCTACCTCTTTCACCATCTCTGACCCCTACATCCCTCCCTAACTCTCACCTCCGCCAGTCCCTACAACCCTCCCTATCTTGTCACCTCCTCCTGTCCCAATACCTCTATCTCTGTCACCTTCTCTGACTGCTACACCCCTACCTAACTCTCACCTCCGCCAATCCCTACAACCCTCCCTATTTGTGTTACATCCTCCTGTCCCTATACCCCTCCCTATCTCTGTCACCTCCTTCGGCCCCTATACCCCTCCCTATCTCTGTCACCTCCTCCAGCCCTTACACCCTCTCCCTATCTCTGTCACCTCCTCCAGCCCCCTACACCCCCTCCATATCTCTGTCACCTCCTCCAGCCCTTACACCCTCTCCCTATCTCTGTCACCTCCTCCAGCCCCCTACACCCCCTCCCTATCTCTGTCACCTCCTCCAGCCCCCTACACCCCTGACTGTGGAGGTGGTCCTGGCTGATGGACACAGCATCTGAACATTTACTGGGAACAGACTGTAATGTGAGTACAGTCTCGCAACGGAGATGAAATATGAGGGGATTATCTCACAGTCTGTTTGCACAGTCATTCACACTTCGGATATGCTTCTGTACGACACAGTAAACATCCCTGGATCAGAGGTGCAGTGCAAATGTGTATTCTTTTGTCAGTCTGGTTTCCCAGCCCTGCTCTTATTTCTGCAAACTGTGTGAGATTTCTGAGTGTTAGACAGGGAGAATGCACTCAAGTGGTAGGTGGTGGGGGGTGGGGGTGATGGTGAGTGGCCCAAGGCAGAGAATTTGTGAAAATTGAATTGAGTTTGTAGTCAATGGCAAAGAGGTGTTTTTTTTGCTACACTTGGGATGTAAGATTGTCTGAAGCTAATGTATAGGTTATGTACATACTCCATCTGAAGACATCAGCCCCACAGTGAGTTGTTCTTCCTGACAGTGCCTTCCCCACAACTCCGCTTGCTCAGGTAGACAGAAGCTAGCACCCAGCTGCTGTGTCGTCCACTGTCAGAGCAGGAGGCACACAGCCCTGGCAAGCATAGAGGGGATTGTATCTAATCCCATGCTGTCCCTTTCCTGGGAGAATTTGATGGGGGTCAGTGTAGAGGGAGGTTTACTCTGTATCTAACCCCGTGCTGTCCCTGTCCTGGGAATATTTGATGGGGACAGTGCAGAAGAAACTTTACTCTGTATCTAACCTCATGCTGTCCCTGTCCTGGGAGTGTTTGATGGGGACAGTATCAAAGGAGCTTTACTCTGTATTTAACTTTGAGACGGCACGGTGGCTCAGTGGTTAGCACTGCTGCCTCACAGTGCCAGGGACCCGGGTTCAATTCCACTTTCAGGTGACTGTCTGTGTGGAGTTTGCACATTCTCCCTGTATCTGTGTGGGTTTCCTCCAGGTCCTCTGGTTTCCTCCTACAGCCCAAAGATGTGCAGGGTAGGTGGATTGGCCATGCTAAATTGCCTGTAGTGTTCAGGGATGCTAGCTTAGGTGGGTTATAGGGGAATGTGTCTGGATGCATGCTGCAAGGGTCAGTGTGGACTTGTTGGGATGAAGGGCCTGTTTCCACACTGTAGGGATTCTATAATTCTAACTTCTGTGCAATCCCTGTCCTGATAGTGTTTGATGGGGACAGTGTAGAATCATAGAATTATACAGCAGGGAAACACACCCTTCTGTCCATGCTGACCAGATATCCTAAATTAATTCATTGCCATTTGGCCCACATCCCTGTAAACACTTCTTATTCATATACCCATGCAAATGCCTTTTACATGTTGCAATTGTATCAGCATCTGGCATTTCTTCTGGCAGCTCATTCCATACACGCACTACCTTCTGTGTGAAAAAGTTGCCCCTTAGGTCCCTTTTAAATCTTTCCCCTCTCACCTTAACCCTGTACCCTCTAGTTTTGGATTCCCCTCCCTGAGATAATCACCCTATCTATGCCCGTCATGATTTTATAAACCTCTATAAGGTCACCCGCAGCCTCCAACACTCCAGGGAAAATAGCCCCAGCCTACTCAGTCTCTCCCTGTAGCTCAAATCCAACAACCCTGGCAACATCCTTGTAAATCTTTTATCACCCCTTTCAAGTTTCATATGTCCTATAGCAGAGAGACCAGAATTGAATGTAATATTCCAAATGTAGAGGGAGCCTTTATCTGTATGTAACCCTGTGCTGTCTCTGTCCTGGGAGTGTTTGACTGGGGGACAGTATAGAGAGAACTTTAGTCTATATCTAGCCCTGTGCTCTCCCCATCCTGGGACTGTTTGATGCAGGACAGTGTAGAAGGAGCTTTACTCTGTGTCTAACCCTGTGCTGTCCCCGTCCTGGGAGTGCTTGATGGGGACAGCATAGCAGGGGGAGATTTATTCTGTAATTAACTCCATGCTTTCAGCTGCCTGGGGCTGCTAACCTCAGGAGTCTCTCTCTAAAGCACTGTGCCTCCCCCTCTCTGTCTATTCCTTTACAATGCTGTTTAAAAATGAGTCTCTTTGACTGAGCTTCTGATTGCCCATTCTGAACAACATAGTTCAGGCTCAGATTCAGTCAAACTGATACTCCTGCTCAATGTTTTGGTGTCAATTTCTGACACACGCACACCCTCCCATTTATCGTCTGTCAGTGCATGAGCTCCGCTGGTCAGACTGAGAGCCATATCTAATCTGGTCAATTCAGGCTGTTATATTCAATGAAGGCTTCTTGTCAGGAGGTCAGTGCTGAGGGAGTGCCACATTTTCAGAGGTTCAGTACTGAGGGAAGGGGCACTGTTGGAGGATCAGAGCCGAGGGAGCAGGCACTGTCAAAGGGTCAGTGTTGAGGGAGTGGGCAGTGTCTGAGGGTCAGTGCTGAGGGAATACCACACTGTCAGAGGGTCAATGCTGAGGGAGTACCACACTGTCGGTGGGTCAGTGCTGAGGAAGCGCTGCACTATCAGAAGGTCATTGCTGAGTGAGTACCGCACTTTCGGAGGGTCAGTGTTGAGGGAGAGGGCACTATTGGAGGGTCAGTGCTGAGGAAGTGTTGCAGTGTCGGAGGATCAGTGCTGAGGGAGTACCGCACTATCGGAGGGTCAGTGCTGAGGAAGTGTTGCAGTGTCGGGGGATCAATGCTGAGGGAGTACCACACTGTCGGAGGTCAGTGCTGAGGAAGTGTTGCAGTGTCAGAGGGTCAGTGCTGAGGCAGTACTGCACTGTTGAGTGTCAGTGCCGAGGGAGTACCGCACCGTCGGAGGGTCAGTACTGAGGGAATGCCACACTGTCGAAGGGTCAGTGCTGAGGGAGTGGGCACTGTCGGAGGGTCAGTGCTGAGGGAGTGGGCACTGTCAAAGGGTCAGTGCTGAGGGAGCGGGCACTGTCAAAGGGTCAGTGCTGAGGGAGCGGGCACTGTCAGAGGGTCAGTGCTGAGGGAGCGGGCACTGTTGGAGGGTCAGTGTTGACGGATTAAACACTGTTGAAGGGTCAGTGCTGAGGGAGTGTTGCAGTGCTGAGGGAGTATTTCACTGTTGGAGGGTCAATAGTGAGGGAGAGCCCAACTTTCAGAGGGTCAGTGCTGAGGGAGTGCCGCACTGTCGGAAGGTCAGTGCTGAGGGAGTAGGCACTGTTGGAGGGTCAGTGTTGAGGGAGTGGGCATTGTCGGAGGGTCAGTGCTGAGGGAGTGCCGTACTGTTGGAGAGTCAGTGCTGACGAAGTGTTGCAGTGTCAGAGGATCAGTGCTGAGGGAGCGGGCACTGTCGGAGTGTCAGCGCTGAGAGAGTGCTGCACTGTCGGAGAGTGAGCGCTGAGAGAGCGGGCACTGTTAGAGGGTCAGCGCTGAGGGAGTACCGCACTGTCGGAGGGTCAATGCTGAGGGAGCGTCGCACTGTTGGAGAGTCAGCGCTGTTCTGTCGTGAAGGTGGTGCTGAGGAACCGTGGAAGAACTGCTGCATCAAAGCAGGAATTTAAGATGGATTAAGTTGTGATGTGGGGAGAGTGAGGGCTGTGTTTCAGTTCAGAAAATTCACTATCTGATGATTAATTCCTAATCACACAGGGAATGTATCTCTTTATATCCATTTTATAAGGGAAATAGCGACAGTGTCTATTCATATCAGTGAAACCAGCTCCCTGACATACAGAGGCGAGAAAATACTCAAATGCGCAAGATAACAAAACGCAGATAATCATCTTGAAAAGCCACTAACCTTGTGAAAACGTTATCACAAAATAAGGCCCAATGAGTGAGTGATAGTTCCAACACGGTTGTTTTATTTTCCTTTCTTGAGAAATGTCTTCGAACTGGAGGGAGTGGGTGATTACACTTTCTGATAGGAGTGGCAGTGGCTGTCCTGTTGCTGAGTTGGGCTGAGGGCGGGCGGAAAGAAGGGGTTTGTCAGTCCCCTTGCCTGCACGACCCGCCTCCCCAGGCCATCCGCCCAATCTGAGCCGTTGGATCCCTCCAGAGATGGTGCTGGGGTCCCACCAGCCGGCCGCATCCCTGTCTCTCTCTCTCTCCGTCCTGCCCGTTTCTCTCCTCTGTAACCCACCACGAAGGTCTTACACCCGCCACGTCCTGCCCTGAACCAGAGAGATATTATCCTGTGCTCTGCTGACAGAGTTGGGCTAATCACTCACTCTCTTGCCATGGGACTGGTTTCCTCCCCCCCACCACCCCCAATGTATCGATCAAAACAACCCTCTGGTGTTTCTGAACACTTCAATTTCCCCGTTATCCTTCCCCACTGTGAGGAAAACAGTTGGGTCTTCACGACCAGCTCTGATATGGATTTACAAATTCTATTCTGCTTTCTTGCCAATGCCTTGAAATCTGTCTGAAAGTGCAAGACCCAGAAAGTAACAGAACACCATTTAAGAATTTATTTAATTGCAAAACAAAGCACTGAAAAAATTCTTTCATGGGATTTGAGCATTGTTGCCTAGGCTGAAGTTGCTGTCCATCCTCAATTACCCCCTGGAGAAAGTGGTAGCAAGCTTCTTCAACCATGCAGAGGGGATATCTAACAAGGCAGTTCTGAGCTTTTGACCCAGTGATAGTCAAGAAACACCCCAATGTAGTTCTGAATCCAAGAAAGCCACTCGCCCACTGCCTCATCAACCACCTTCAATATTCACTCCCTCCTCAACCAATGCAGAGGGGCAGCAGTGTGTACCATTGACAAGATGCACTGCGGCTCGCCAAGGCAGCAACTTCCAAACCTGCCACCCCTATCCCCCCGGAAGGACAAGGGGCAGCACGGGGAGCACCAGCCCCTGTAAGTTCCCCTCTGAGCCTGTCACTATCCTGACTTGGAACGATATGGGCCGTTCCCTCAGTGTCACCAGGGTGAGAATCCTGGAACTCCCTCCCTAACGGGGGCACTGTGCAAGGTCTCCCTACACCACACAGTGACTACAGTGGGTCAAGAAGGCAGCTCACCACCACCTTTTCGAGGGGGCACTGAGGCAGGCAAGTTGAGGCAACGCAGTCAATTTCCACCAAGTGTGAACTTAACAGAGACCTACTGATCCTATGCAGAAATGTCTTCCTAGGTGGCAAACAACTGGGAAGTACTGAGGTCGCTGCCCTTAATGGGAGTTTGCTGATGGGATCAGGGTTGGGGAGAATGGAGACGATGGGATTGATGTGAAGGGACAGTCCAAGAGGTCCATTCAGCCCCTCTCCTTGTGCCTGTTACACAGGAACAGGAGGCCATTCAGCCCCCTCCTTTAGCGTGTTACACAGGAACAGGAGGCCACTGAGCCCCCTCCTCAAGTCTGTTACACAGGAACAGGAGGAGGCTATTCTGCCCCCACCTTCAGCCTGATACACAGGAACAGGAGGCCATTCAGCCCCCTCCTCAAGCCTCAGTACTGACCCACACTGTGAACATGCCCTCAGCAGTGTCTTGCTGTCCCAGCTCTGACACTCTGAGGCACTCCCTTGGTAGGAAAACGGGAAGGTGAAGATTAAGTAAAAACCTGATTAATTAAAAACAGATCATCGCAAAATGACACACACGAGAGGGGGAAGAAACCCATCAGGTCGTAGGCAGGAACTGGGGCCTAGTGTGGAAGAACGATTAGGCGAGAATTGTGGTAAAGGAATTGGGTCTGACAATAGCATCGTAAATAATTTGGATAAATTTCACATCCCCCCTTCCCCTTCTAACCCGGTTAAGAAAAAGGAGAAATGTTTTGTCAACTGCAAGCGTTCTCGTTGACCCCACCAAACAAACTTCGTAATCTCATGAGAAGCCTGTCACAAATGGTTGCTGTGTCCTTCTTGGCTGATGATTCCACCCATCTCATCTAACTGTTTGTTGCTGATAAGGCCTTTATCTGATCAGAGGCAATAGTTGGCTCATACATGCAGTAGAAATCTGAACAGTCATTTTCTACATTTCTTTTATCCTCTCTCTCTCTCTCTCCCCCCTCCTTCAGGGCCAAAACCTGATCATCTTTTGAGTGTTAAACACATCCCTCCCGTTCCACTCACGCTGGCTTTCCATGCCTCTCTTATTCCTGCCTCCACACACCTCTCTTTCTCTCACTCTTTCTTCCAAGCACAAGATCGAAGACAACTCACAAGACTGGAGTCCTTGTGTGTAAATTCCAAGTCGCTGCCACACAGGCACATTCAGTAACTACAAAGACAAGCGTTCTCCCAAGGGAGACCAGAGTATAATCATCAAGGAGTTTTGCTCCGACTGTATAGGGTGTTGCTAGGACTCCTCACTGAAGGATGGATAGGCTTGTGCTGGAGGTAGTTCAGACAAGCTTCACCTGGCTGGGATGAAGGGGTCTGTCTTCCAAGGAGACGTTGAGCAGGTTCAGCCTGCTACCCCATTGGGGTTTAGAAAAACAAGATGATCACTTTGAAAGGTATTATCCTGAGAAGGGGGCGCTTGACAGGTTGGGTGCTGAGAGGATGTTTTATGCCATGTACAGACAGGGAAATCTAAAACAGGGGGAGATGGTTTTAGAATAAGGGGGTCTCCCACTGAAGACAGAAATGAGGAATTTCTTCTGTCCAAGTCTGGGGAATCTGTGGGGTTCTGTCCCCCACAGAGAGTACTAGGGGCCAAGTTAGTGAATCTATTCAAGGCTGAGTTTTGAGAGGACAGTGTAGAGAGAGCTTTACCCTGTATCTAACCTCATGCTTTCCTGGGAGTGTTTGATGGGGACAGTGTGGAGATGGCTTTACCCTGCATCTAACCCTGTGCTGTCGTGGGACTGTTTGATGGGAACAGTGTAGAGAAAGCTTCACTTTGTGTCTAACCCTGTGCTGCCCTGGGAGTGTTTGATGGGGGAATGGTACAGAGGAAGCTTTACTCGGTATCTTACCCCCTGCCGATTCTGTCCCGGGAGTTTTTGATGGCAAACGTGCAAGGAAAACTTTCCTTTTGGTTTAAAAGAGTACAGGGGAAGGGCTTTACTGTCTATCCAACCCTGTGCTGGGAGTATTTTCCCCTTTGCTGACCATCCCCAATGAACACACTGCGCATTGCTCATGGGATCTTGCTTTGTACCAATGCCCTACAGCTTCAGATGCAAGACAAGAAATGAAGCTCCTTTCCTGAATCTCTGCCTTCTTTCTCGACCTTCTCTCTCGTTTTGTATGGCTTATTCTGTTGTCTCGATCCACTGTAAGTCTTCTGTCTCTCTGCTTTTCACCATAATGTTTCTCTCTCCACCAACAAGACTGCCTTCAGCACGAGCCTCCACAATGCTCACCAGCCCTTGCTCACACGCTCGCACAGTCTGCAAACAGAGCTGGAAGGATCTGCGCTGAAGAGATAAGGTTGTTTCTGAGGAATTGGTCTTCTGCTGAAGACATCCAGAAACTGCCTCACGCCCAGAACTCAGAAAGCTAGAAGTCGTCTCAAGGGAGTGGCCAGACTTAACCCTGTCGTGCCAGCTAAACTCTGGAGCTGCAGTAACCGTTCCCTTCTTTGGTGTGAAGCTGAGAGAAAAGGAGCATTCATTTTCTCATTCGAAGAGATGGTGGCATAGCGTTGGTGAAAATCAGTCCAGGACCCCAGGCCCATGTCCTTGGGGCCATGGGTTCATATCCCATCATGTCAGATCGTGAAATTTAAATTCAATAAAAGTCAAGTCTAATGATGACTGTTGATTGGCTTCGAAAAGCCAAGAAAAGGAAATCTGCTGTCCTTACCCAGTCTTGGCTACACATGACTCTTAACTGCCTTCTGGGCAATTGGGGATGGGCAATAATTACAGGCAGTAGCTAGTAATGTCCACATCCCTTGAACCAATGAGGCTAATAGGGTGGGAGAGGGAAGGGTAGTGGCAACATCACTGGTACAGTAGTCTTGCTCTCCTGTTTAGGCCCCATCACTGTCTACCTCCTGCACATTGATTTCCCTACTGGGCTGGTGTTGCATAGGTGCCACAAACATTTCCTGCCTTCCAGGAGAGTGGCAATGTCACTAGAATAGTAATGCAGAGGCCTGGGTTGATGGTCTGAGGATGTGGCTTTAAATCCCAAAATAGCTGGCTAGTGAGATTCATGAAATCTGGAGTTGAGAGTCTCAGTAATAGCAACCGTGACTATGCTTATCCATGGTCACTAATGCCCCACATGGGAAGGAAATCGGTCATCCTTACCCGGTCTGTGCCTACGTGGGACTCCAGACACACACAGCAATGCAGGTGACTCTCAATAGCCCTCTGAGATGGCTGGACTGCAACAGCTCAAAAAAAGTGGGGGAAACTGGGACGTGGCAATAAACACTGGCCTTGCCTGAAACACAGATTTTGCATTCTGGGGGTGGGGGCAGACAGGAAAGTGAAGCAATGGGCCCCTTCTATGCTTTATGACTCTCTGAAGTTGAAGCCACAATCAGATCAGCCTTGATCTCACTGTATGGTGGAATAGGCTTGAGGGGCCGAAAGGCCATCGACCCCCTCAATGTTAAAGGATTTCTATCAAAGCTGCACTTGTACTTGGGGCCTTGCCCGGGTCCAAGCCAGAACGTTTAAACAAGGGGAGCAAAGTGGGAGAGCTGTTTGTATTCAGGGTGGGAGTCCTGGGACAGTGCAGAGAGTGGGGGAGAAACCGTTCCCGTTGGTGGAAGGATTGAGAGTCGAGAGATCGGCCAAAAAAGTGTTTAACTTGCAGTCAATGGTCTGGAATGCGCGCGGAGAATGCGGGGGAGGAAGCAGGAGGTTTTTGAAAAGGAACTGAATCAGTAATCTGAGGAGGAAGGACATGCAGAAGCAAAGGTGTAAGAGGGGTAATGGGGACCGAATGATCTGTCCATGTGGGAGACCCTGCAAAGGCAAGACAGCAGAGAACAACTCTGTGGAGACCTTCTGGGGTACAATCTTTGACATGAAATCTCCCTCGTCATTTCGCAGGGCAGAGAAGGGAACGATTTTTTAAAAAGTGAAATGAGCTGAGGGCTATGCTGCTAGTGCAGAAATTAATGAAGAGCGGGGCCACTCAGATTTTGAAGTAGAACAAGAAACCATCTGAAGCTTTCTGAAACCAGAAAGGAACTATTAAGAGACTTCAGTAGGTTTCACACTTGAAATGAACTCTACTGAGAATCAGAAAATGGAATTAGCAAGAGATCGTTTACAAAATTGACTCAAAATAGTGTTATCTGATGTTTCCGAAAAAGATCCCCCATGTTATTTGCAGCCCAGAAAGTAACCAGAAAATGTCATAGAATCATAGAATCCCTACAGTGTGGAAACAGGCCCTTCGGCCCAACAAGTCCACACCGAACCTCACAGCATCCCTCCCAGACCCATCCCCCTATAACCCACCTAATCTACACCTCCCTAAACATTACAGGCAATTTAGCATGGCCAATCCACCTAACCTGCACATCTTTGGACTGTGAGAGGAAACCGGAGGACCCGGAGGAAACCCACGCAGATACGGGGAGAATGTGCAAACTCCACACAGACAGTCGCCTGAGGCTGGAATCAAACCCCGAGTCCCTGGCGCTGTGAGGCAGCAGTGCTAACCACTGTGCCACTGTGCTGCCCAATAATGTCTAAATGGGGCAGCAGAGCGGAGGACTGTAGGTATACAAGTCCGTAAAAGAGGTGATGCAGGTTAGGAAGGCCATGCAAATGCAAAAAGAAGCAGTCAATCTGGGTATACTGAAACTCGGAACCAGAACAGCACAGCTACAGGCCGTTAGCTCCATACCAGCTCTTCACGCAGTCACCTCTGGAATGCGCTTGCTCTCTCTTCCGTTAAGACTCTTAAAACCTGACCCCCTGACCAGGCCACTTGTCCCCCATTATCTCCTCCTGCAACTCAGGGTCAGACGCTCATGTTTTATTGCAATATTCATTAAATACAAGTTGCTTTGGAGTGACAGCACGCCACTCTCCCGATTGAAGCAGACGTTCTGTAAAAGGGCGAACCGCACCCCATTGCCTCCCGGCGCGGCCACGGTGCACAGCCCTGTCTCCATTTAACCACTCAGTGCCCGGAGGTGGAGTTTCACCAGACTCGGGCGTGGCGGGAGACGAGGTCTGGGTTGGTCACCGATTGCACGAGGGGCCGCTCAACATGGAACTCGTGCTGGTGCTGCAAGGTCTTCCTGCCTGCCCGCTGTGGGATCGGCAGCTCCGAGTGGTGAGCGGGCAGTGGCTCTTTGAAGAAATACGGGTGCAAGAGAGCCTGCGGAGGGAGGGTGGGGGAAATACATCTGTCAAGCTCTGTTCGTGAGGGCCCGGCCCGCTTCCTCCTCCCATCTAGACCCCACCGGTGTGGACCTGCAAGCCGACTGGCAGTGGGCATACTCTGCCTGGCTCCATGGAACACTGGTGCCAACCATCGCCCTGAACCTCTGAGTGACAGGGACCTCTGATTTACACCCCCATCCTTCACACGTGGAAACATTTCTCACATCTGCTCAATCCAAAGCCCCGCGATTGTTTTAAAAAACCCAACAGCACACGAACGTGAAGCAGCAGGTGCCATCCGGCCCCTCGGGTTTACTCTCCCAGTCAAGAAGATCACCCTGATTGGACTGTGGGTCTAAACCCTCAATCCCAACCTGCGGTCTATAAAGCCCCCATTCCCTTCCCCCATTAACCTGCCACTCAATTCCCTACAATTCATTTACATTGTTAGAACAGTGTACAGTATTCTGAGTGGGATATGGGGTCCATGACAGTGTGCAGTATTCCGAGTGGGATACGGGCTCCATGGCAGTGTGCAGTATTCCGAGTGGGATACAGAGACCAGAACTGTGCACAGTATTCCAAATGGGATAGAGGGACTTGGACCGTGTGTGGTATTCCAAATGGGATATAGGGATCAGAACTATGCACAGTATTCCGAGTGAGATGTAGGGACTGAGTTTATGTATAGTATTCCAAGTGAGGTATAGGGACTGACAATGTGCAGGGTATTCCAGGTGGGAGACAGGGACTGGGAAGATAATGGTATTCCAAATGGGATACAGGGATCGGGACTGTGCATAGAATTCCAAGTGGTATATATGTACTGGGATAGTAGGAGGTATTCCAAGTGGGATATTGGGACTGTGGGCAGTATTCCAAGTGGGATATAGGGACTGGGACTGTGCATAGTATTCAGAGTGGAATAGAGGGACTGGGACTGTGCGTAGTATTCCAAGTGGGATATACGGTCTGGGTCTGTGGGTAGTATTCCAAGTGGGATATAGAGACTGGGACTATGGTTGGTATTCCAAGTGGGATTTAAGGACTGGGACTGTGGGCGATTTTCCAAATGAGATATATGGGCTCGGAATGTGTGCATTATTCCAAGTGGGATGTAGGGACTGGAACTGTGCATACAATTCCAAGTGGGATACCAGGAGTGGGAATGTGGCTGATATTCCAAGTGGGATATAGGGAATGGGACCGTGATCTGTATTCCGAGTGGGATATAGGAATCAGAACTGTGCATAGTATTCCGAAAGTGATTAAGTGACTGGGACTGCGGGTGGTATTCCATGTGGGATATTGGGACGGTGGTCAATATTCCAAGTGGGATTTGGGAATATGGGTGGTATTCCAAGTGGGTTTTAGGGACTGGGACTGTGGTCGGTGTTCCAAGTCAGTTATAGGGACTGGGACTGTGCGCTGCATTCCAAGTGGGATATACGGATCATTATTGTGCATAGTATTCCGAGTGGGATATAGAGACTGGGTCTGTGCATAGCATTCCAAGTGCAATAGAGGGACTGGGACTACGTGTGGATCCCAAATGGGATATAGTGATTGTGACTGTGGGTGGAATTTCAAGTGGGATATTGTGACTGTGGGCCATATTCCAAGTGGGATATAAGGACTGGGATTATGTGCATTATTCAAAGTGTGATATAGGGACTGGCACTGTGGGTGGTATTCCAAGTGGATATTGGGACTGTGTGCGCTATTTTAAATGTGACATAGGGACTGAGACTAAGTGTGGCATTCCAAGTGGGATGTAGGGATTGGCATTGTGTGCAGTATTCCAGGTAGGATATAGGAACTGAGACTGTGCATAGTATTCCAAGTGCAATATAGGGACTGAGTCGGTGTGTGGATTCGAAGTGGATACAGGGACTGGGTCAGTGCACAGCATTCCAAGCATGTTATAGGTACTGGGACTGTGGGCAGTATTCCAAGTGGGATACTGGGACTGGGATTGTGTGCATTATTCCAAGTGGGAAAGAGGGACTAGGACTATGGGCAAAACCCCATGTGGGTTATTGGACTGTGTGTGGTATTCCATGTGGGATATTGGGGTGGTGGGCAGTATTCCAAGTGGGATATAGGGACTGGGACTCTGGGCAGATATCCAAGTGGGATACAGGGATCAGAACTGTGCATAGTATTCCGAGTAGGATATATGGGCTGGGACTGTGGGCCGTATTCCAAGTGGCATACAGGGACTTGGACTGTGCGTGGTATTTCAAGTGGTATATTGGGATTGGGTCTGTGAGTGGTTTTCCAAGAGGGTTATTGGGACTGTGGTCAGTCTTCCAAGTGGGATACAGGGATTGCGAATGTGGGTGGTATTGCAAGTGAGATATAGGGACTAGGACTGTGCATGGTATTCCAAGTGGGATACAGCGCCTGGGTCTGTGCATGGCATTCCAAGTGTGATATAGGGTTTGGAATTGTGTGTGGACTCCAAGTGGGTTATAGGGCTTGGGACTGTGCTTGGTATTCCAAGTGGGATACAGTGACTGAGACTGTGGATGGTATTTCAAGAGGTATATAGGGACTGGGACTATTGTCAGTATTCCAAGTGGTGGGGATTTCAAGTAGGATATAGTGACTGGGATTGTGTGCGGTGATCCAAGTATACTATAGGGATCAGTGAGGTGCAAAGCGTTCCAAGTGTGTTATGGGTTCTGGGACTGTGGCGGTATTCCAAATGGGATATTGAGGCTGTGGGCAGTTTTCCAAGTGGGATATAGGGACTGGGATTGTGTGCATTATTCCAAGTGGGATACAGAGACTCTGCGTGGATATCCAAGTAGGATATAGGGATCAGAACTGTGCTTAGTATTCCGAGTGGGATGTAGGGACTGGGACCGTGGGCGGTATTCCAAGTGAGACGTAGGGATTGGGCTTGTGCATGGTATTCCATGTGAGACATAGGGACTGAGACTGTGGGTGGTTTTCCAAGTGGGAATTTGGATTGTGGTCAGTATTCCAAGTGGGATATACGGACTGGGACTGTGGATGGTACTCCAAGTGGGATATAGAGGCTGGGACTGTGCTTGGTATTCCAAATGGGATGTAGGGACTTGGACTGTTCACAGTCTTCCAAGTGGGATATCGAGACTGGGACTGTGCATGGTATTCTAAGTGAGTCTGTGCATAGCATTCCAAGTGTGATATAGCATCTGGGACTGTGTGCGGATTCCAAATGGGATATAGGCACTGGGACTATTCGCGGTATTCCAAGTGGGATATAGAGACTGGGACTGTGCACAATATTCCAAGTGGGAAACAGGGACTGGGACTGTGGGTGGTATTCCAACTGGATATAGTGACTAGGACTGTGTGTGGTATTCCCAGTCAGATATAGTGACTGGGTTTCTGTGCGGTATTCTAAGTGAGATATAGGGACTGGGAATGTCCGTGGAATTCCAAGTAGTATATAGGGTCTGGGACTGAGGGCAGTATTCCAAGTGGGATAAATGGACCATGACTGTGGGCAGTTTGCCAAGTGGGATATAGGGACTGAGACTGTGCATAGTATTCCAAGTGGAATATAGGGACTGGGATAGTGCGCAATATACCAAGTCGGATATAGGGACTGTGTGCCATATTCTAAGTGAGATACAGGTACTGGGACTGTGTGCGGTATTCTAAATGGGATGTAGGGACTGAAACTGTGTGCAATATTCCAAGTAGGATATCAGGAATGTGACTGTGTGCAGTATTCCAAGTGGGATAGAGGGACTGGGAGTGTGAGGGATTCCAAGTGGGACAGAGTGACTGGGTCTGTGGGTGGTATTCCAACTGGGATATTGAGACTGGGACTGTTCGCAATTTTCCAAGTGGGATATAGGGACAGGGACTGTGAGCGGTATTCCGAGTTGGATACAGGGGCTGGGTCTGTGCACCGTATTCCAAGTGGGTCATAGGGACTGAGCCAATGGGTGGTATTCCAAGTGAGATATAGGGACTAAGATTGTGTGCAGTATTACAAGCAGTATATATAGACTGGGACTCTAGGCGGTATTCCAAGTGGGATATAGTGACTGGGACTGTGGGTGGTATTCCAGGTGGGATGTATGGACTGGGACTGTGGGTGTATTCCAAGTGAGATTAGGGACTGCCACTGTATGCAGTATCCCAACTCGGATATAGTGACTGGGACTGTGCGCGGTATTCCAAGTGAGATTTAGGGTGCTGGGACTGTGGGCGGTATTTCAAATGAGATTTAGGGAGGGGGACTGTGCGCGGTATTCCAAGTGGGATATGGAGACCAGAACAATAAAAGGTGTTCTTGAATACTGTCTCACCAAGGCCATTTCTCTGGACGTTAGCCAGAAGAGAATGTGATGGGCCAGGCAGGTTGGACAGGGACGTTCTGGGCAGGTGGAGGCTCACCTCAGCTGCACTGATTCTCTGCTTGGATGGGTAGACCAGGAAGCGTTTCAGCAGATCCACTGCCTCGGTTGAGGCATCTGGGACGACGTGTTCCAGCGGGATGGGTGGATTCTCCTTGAAAGTGATCTTGTTATAATCCGGCAGCTCCTTGATTTCCTAGCATGGTGGGGTGGTGGGGAGGGGGGGGGGGGGGCAATGGAGGAGTGAGAGGTTAGTGAAGGATGAGGAGAAATTGTGCTATTCCATACACCAAATATAATCCAAGCGATTCCCAACGATCGCTCGGTTACTCCCATATCCGGGTAACAGTGAGGGATTGAGTCTCACTTTATATTAAGGATAAACTGTTTTTAGGAAATCGGTTTTAAAAGTAAATTAACTGATTACAAAACAATGGTGACTGGAGGCCTGTGTCTTGTGGTTCAGTTCAACACTCTGATTCCCAGTCTCAGCACCAATGGAACAGGTCACTACTGAGGGAGTGCCGCACTGTCAGAGGGTCAGTGCTGTGGAGGTGCTGCACGGTCAGAGGTGCTACCTTTAAGGTTGTGACACTAACCCGATGTCCCATTCCGCAGCTGTATGTAAAATGTCCCACAACCACTACTTTGTGACGAGTGGTGAGGGAGATCTCCTGCGAGATTGGAACCCAGTATCCCAGTCCTGGAAGGGGCTGCACTTCTGGAACGTACAGAACCTGATGACCTAATCCCGAGCGAATACGAACAGAGAAGTTAAGGTATGGCAGAGTGTGTGAAGGTGCTACAATAGGCACTGTTTCTGCAACTCCCAGCCAAACCCATCAGCAATGAACTGCAGGGAATCAGCTCACCAGCAGCTATGAAATCACAAAGACAGGTCACACAGAATGGACTGTCTTCCCTCAGGTATTCAAGAATATGGGGTGATGGTCATCAAGGGGTTTAATAATTAAAGGATTCGACAGGGTTGATAGAGAGGAACCATTTCCTCTGGGTGTGGGCTGTCTAGAATTAGGGTACGTGCTGAACCTTTAAAATTTGAGCTGGTTCAATCAGAGTTTATCCCAGGAAATACCTCCTCTACAAAGGGCAGTGGAAATCTAGAACTCTACCACCCTACTCCGCCAACCCCCCTTCCCCAACCCCATACCACCCCTAAGAAAAAGCTGTCAAGGTTGGGGTTGGGGTATCAATTGGCAATTTCAAAACCGAGGCTTTTATTGGGTTAGTGAGGGGATGAAAGGAGACAGAACGGAGGTAGGCAGGTGGAATTCAAACAAACATCAGCAATGATCTGAGCCAATGGGGATATAGGCTCAAGGGGCTGAATGGTCACACATCAAGTTCCTGTGATCATCAAATTCCTTGAGGAGTTTCAGTTACAACATAGCAGAACCATCAGCTCCCACCTCGAGCCTGTCACACAAGAACAGGAGGCCATTCAGCCCCCCTCCTT
>NC_063375.1:350494-351454 GCF_021869965.1 Rhincodon typus
TCCTTCTCGAGCCTGTCACACAAGAACAGGAGGCCATTCAGCTCCCCTCCTCCTCGAGCCTGTTACACAAGAACAGAAAGTGTACGAGATGATGAGAGGCATAGAAACGTGGATAGTCAGAGACTTTTTCCCAGGGTGGAAATGACTATTACGAGGGGGCATAGTTTTAAGGTGATTGGAGGAAGGTATAGGAGAGATGTCAGAGGTAGGTTCTTCACACAGAGAGTGGTGGGCGTGTGGAATGCACTGCCAGCAGTGGCAGTGGAGTCAGATACATTAGAGACTTTTAGGCGACTCTTGGATAGGCACATGGAGGATAGTAAAATGTAGGGTATGCAGTGTAGATTGATCTTAGTAGGATAATAGGTCAGCATAACATCGTGGGCCGAAGACCCTGTACTGTTCTATGTTCTACGTAGGAAGCCATTCAGCCCCTTCCTCGAGCCTGTCACACAGGAACAGGAGGCCATTCAGCCCCCTCCTCAAGCCTGTCACACAGGAACAGGAAGAAGCCATTCAGACTTTTACACGTGTTGCGCCACCCACTGGTTAGGCCACTTAAACACCAGGCATTTTGGATTTCATCTCTCGTCCTCCTCTCGGACTCCAGGAAACATACAGTGCGCGGTCTCCGAGGTTAATATGTACATCCTGAGCATTACCGAGTGTGACTTACAGGCCAGATCCTCTCGTTGGGGGTCCCCAGGACCCGGAGAACACAGCACAGCTGCTCGATGTCATTCTCACCTGGGAACAGCGGTGAGTTATTCAGGAGCTCACCGAAGATGCAGCCCACTGCCCTGGGGGGAGGAGAATTGGAGTGGGGGGGGTGGTGTCAACAAATAGCTCAAGCTGTCACAGGCCCAGCACCAACACCCCCCCACAACCTCCCCTCCCCAGCACCAACACCCCCCCACACCCTGCCCCCCAAGCACCAACTCACCCCCCACACCCTCCCCC
>NC_063375.1:366454-399682 GCF_021869965.1 Rhincodon typus
GGGCACTGTCGGAGGGTCAGTGCTGAGGGAGTGCCGCACTGTCGGAGGGTCAGTGCTGAGGGAGCACCGCACTGTCGGAGGGTCAGCGCTGAGGGAGGGGGTACTGTCGGAGGGTCAGTGCTGAGGGATGGTGCACTGAGGGAGGGGGCACTGTTGGAGGGTCACCTTACAAGGGTGAAGCCCACTTCAGGAAAGTTGTCTGCGGTGAAAGGGTCTGTGACACTTTGAGCTTGAGAAAATCTCTGGATGAGAACATCCTTGTCACCTTCCTGGAACATTCCAATTTTTTTCCAAATGAAAATGCCTAAGCCGGGTAGTCTTAAACAGTCAGTTTCCACACGGATCCCTTAAACGACTAACAACGCATTTTATTTTCCCATTGTTCTTTCATGGGATGTGGGTGTCATGGGTCAGAGCAACATTTGTTGCCTGTTGCTAATCAACATGAGGCTGGAGTCATGTGTAGTCCCAGACTGGGTAAGGGTGGTACATTTCCCTGCCTGCAGTGACCTTCGTGAACCTGATGGATTTGTACATGAATTGACATTCTTCGTCATCGTTCGGACTAGCTCTCAGTTCCTGGTTTTATGAATTGAATTTAAATTCTACCAGGGGCCGTGGTGGGAGTTGAATCTGTGTCTCCCCACAGCATGACCCTTATGACTTTACCATTGTATCCCGTTGAACAAACCAGTTCTGTTATTCCTGGTAACGTGTGACCCATTCTCTGTTTCAGAACTCTGCCATCTCCCCATTGGATATTGCAGAATCAATGACGACGCCTGTTCACCTGAAGGTTGTCCTTCTGGGCGATTCTGGGTAGGATGAGCCAAATAGCCTGCTTCCACACTGTAACGGTTCTTTGATTACTGTTCTGCAGGGTGGGGGAGTCCCCTTTGATTTGTGACCCCTTTCTCCCCACCCAAATATCATCCATCACTGAGGCCATTCCTCTCACTACACCTGCACAGACTGGGAGTCACCAACACCTTGTATCTCCGGTGACCATCTGCTAGCTATTTGCTGAACAATCCCAATTGTGTGAATAACTCCCCTGAACAAACCATTTAAGATAATCGGTCAAACCCCTTTTTGGAATTAACCAGGAGTTTGAACAATCTGTAGCCCTATCCATGGCAATGCTACATGCAATTACAATGGTCTTGTCCCTCCTGAAGTTTAAATTCTTAAGCATGTCCTGATGGTGTCTGTGTTTTCAGCAAGGTTCTTGTTGTGTGTTACAAAGTGATTATTTAGTGTGCTGCTTTCCATGTTTTATTCAGTAACACACCAAGTGTTATAACAGATTAGTGTAGCACCTTTACCGTACTTCCGGGCCCCAAGTTGCTCATAGGAGCGTGGATTGAACCCCAAGCCACACACGGAGATTTCAGGGAAAAGTGACCAAAACCTCAAACAGTTTTATCTTCAAGGATCATCATAAAGTTGGGGACAAGAGAAAGGAAGAGTCAGGGAGGTTTAGGGAGGCCTGAAAGCCCTCTGCTTCTTCCTCTCCTGCATGCCCAACCAGGCCCCCTCCACTGACACCCTTATCTGCCTAACGGAACTCGTCCTCACCATTAACAACTTCTCCTTCAGCTCCTCCCACTTCCTACAGACAAAGGGGGTGGCCATGGGTACCCGCATGGGCCCAAGCTATTCCTGCCTCTTTGTAGGATACGTGGAACAATCCCTCTTCCGCAGCTACACTGGCCCTAAACCCCACCTCTTCCTCCGTTACATCGATGACTGTATCGGCGCCGCCTCATGCTCCCACGAGGAGCTCGAACAGTTCATCCACTTCACTAACACCTTCCACCCCAACCTCAAATTCACCTGTACCATCTCTGATACCTCTCTCTCCTTCCTGGACCTCTCTGTCTCCATCTCTGGTAACCACCTTGAAACTGATATCTACTTCAAGCCCACCGACTCCCACAGCTACCTAGACTACACCTCCTCTCACCCACCTTCCTGCAAGAATGTGACCTCCTATTCCCAATTCCTTCGCCTCCGCCACATCTGGTCCCAAGATGAGGCGTTCCACTCCCGGACATCCCAGATGTCCTCGTTTTTCAAGGACCGTAATTCCCCCCACCACCACCCCAGTGGTCAAAAACGCCCTTGACCGCATCTCTTACGTTTCCCGCACCTCAGCCCTCACACCCGCTCCCCACAATAACAACAAAGACAGAATTCCCCTTGTCCTCACGTATCACCCCATCAACCTCCGGATTCAACGCATCATTCTCTGACACTTCTGCCACCTGCAATCTGACTGCACTACGAAGAACATACTTCCCTCCCCAGCCTTATCTGCCTTCCGGATGGACTGCTCTCTCCACAACGCCCTCATCCGCCCCACACTCCCCAGCAGCCCCACCACCCCCGGCACCTTTTCCTGCAACCACAGGAGGTGCTACACCTGCCCCTACACCTCACCCCCATCCCAGGCCCCAAGAAAACCTTCCACATTCACCTGCACATCGTCAATGTGGTCTATTGTGTCCGCTGTTGCCAATGTGGCCTCCTCTACATTGGCGAGACCAAGTGGAGGCTCAGAGACAGTTTTGTGGAACACCTATGCTCGGTTCACGATAAACGACAACACCTCCCAGTCGCTCCTCACTGACCAACCGCCAACCCAACTGCCTACCTATACTCACCTTTACTAGCTTCATCCCTGTCTCCTTGACCTGTCCGTCTTCTCTCCCACCTATCCGCTCCACTGTCCACCTTCTATCACCGCTTCCCCCTCCATTTATTTCAGAGTCCTGGCCCCCTCCCCATTTCTGAAGAAGGGTCCAGACTTGAAACGTCAGCTTTCCTGCTCCTCTGACGCTGCTTGGCCTGCTGTGTTCATCCAGCTCCACACCTTTTTATCTCAGACTCCAGCATCGGCAGTTCCTACTATCCCCAGGTTTAGGGAGGGCTGAATTCCAAATTTGATGTGGAGGTGCGGGTGTTGGACTGGGGTGGACAAGGTCAGAAATCACACAACACCAGGCTATAGTCCAACAGGTTTATTTGAAAACACAAGCTTTCCTAGCACTGCTCCTTCTTCAGGTGTTAGTGAGAGAGGTAATATCAGACACAGAATTTATCAGTAAAAGATCAAAGGGGCACACCATTGACGAGGATGTATTAAACAAACCTAAGATGCTGTTAAATCTTTAATCAATTAGAGGGTTTTAATTGATTATTATGTATATGTAGATCCCTGAGTTTGTTTCAAGTTACAGTCCTGAGAGAACAAAAGGTTTTACCAGTGAAAAGAAGAGGTGAGATTTTAGGTCAGACAATGCATGTTAGGTGTGAGACCTTGTTTAGAATCTGTTTGTGTTTTGATTTGGAGCCAGACTGGTTTTATTTCTAAAGTAGGAATTTGTAGAACATCACATTGACTGACTGTCTATAGATTGTGTGCTTTTTGAACAAAATATATCTGCAAATACAAATTTACCCCATACACACACTCACCTCTCCCACCCCACACACGTACACAACACAGATGAAGGGTCTAGGCCCGAAACGTCAGCCTTCCTGCTCCTATGATGCTGCTTGGCCTGCTGTGTTCATCCAGCTCTGCACCTTGTTGTCACACACCTGTCTGACTTCAAACCAAAACACAAACAGATTCTAAACAAGGTCTCACACCTAACCTGCATTGCCTGACCTAAAATCTCACCTCTTTACACTGATAAAACCTTTAGTTCTCTCAGGACTGTGACTTGAAAGAAACTCAGTGATTTACATATACATAATAATCAATTAAAACTCTCTAACTGATTAAAGATTTAACAGCGTCTTAGGTTTGTTTAATACATCCTCATCAATGGTGTGTCCCTTTGATCTTTTACTGATAAATTCTGTGTCTGATATTACCTCTCTCACTAACATCTGAAGGACTGAGGCTCCAAAAGTTTGTGTTCTCAAATAAACCTGTTGGACTATAACCTGGTGTCGTGTGATTTCTGACTGTATTCTACATAGGGAGGGGTGTAGGGGCTGGAGGAGGTGACAGAGCTAGGGAGGTGGTGAAGGGGTCTGGTGGAGGTGATAGGGCGGGTGTGTAAGGGCTGGAGGAGGTGACAGAGATAGGGAGGGGGTGAAGGGGCTGGAGGGGGTGACAAAGGGAGGGGTGAAGTGGCTGGAGTGGGTGACAGAGACAGGGAGGGGTGAAGTGGCTGGAGGGGGTGACAGAGACAGGGAGGGGTGTAGGGGGCTGGAGGGGGTGAAGGGGCTGGAGGGGGTGACAGAGACAGGGAGCGGTGAAGGGGCTGGAAAAAATGGACCAGGAGAGTGCCATCAGTGAGCATGGGGTGACCGGTGATTGGGACTCTAATGTCAGAACTGGACATAATCCTCCAGGCTGAGGCTGAACCTTTTTCCCCCCAGCATAGGGGAGTCCAAAACTAGAGGGGCATAGGCTTAAGGTGTGAGGGGAAAGATTTAAGAGGGACCTGAGGGGCAGCATTTTCACGTAGAGGATGGTGTGTGTATAGAATGAACTACCAGAGGAAGTGATCGATGCAGGTACAGTTGCAACATTTAAAAGAAGTTTGGACAGGTACCTGTATAGGAAAGGTTTAGAAGGAAATGGGCCAAATGCAGACAAATGGGACTCGTTTGGTTTGGGAAACCTGTTCGACATGGACGAGTTGGTCCAAAGGCTCAGTTTCCATACTGTTGTGGGGCTGTGGCGGGAAATGACGAGCCAGCACAGATACAATGGGCCAAATGGCCTCCCGCTGTGCTGTGGTATTTCTCTGATGTAGTCGGTGACCCTGTCCTTGGCCTGTTTCAGGGTGGGGAAATCATCCCTCATGAACCAATACGTGAACAAGCATTACACCAATCAGTACAAGGCGACTATTGGAGTGGATTTCCTCAACCGTAACATCACTGTCGACGGCAAAAACGTGTGTGTGCAGGTTCGTAACAGCAAGAGACACTTACCGCCCCCCACCCCATCTGTCCCTGACCCCCGCCGCAGCCAAAGCTCAGGGCAAACCCCACCCCCTGGCATCTGAAGGCACAGCTGCCAATGGCAGAGCAACAGTAACCAGGGGTTGCTAGAAAAGATCAGCAGGTCTGGCAGCATCTTCCTCAAAACTCAGTCACCGGACCCAAAACATCAACGCTGATTTTTTTCTTCACGGATGCTGCCAGACCTGCTGAGCTTTTCCAGCAACTTCTCTTTTTGTTCCTGATTTACGGCAGCCGCAGTTCTTTCGGTTTTTTTATAAACAGGAGTCAGGGGTTGCTTGAGAGGCTGGAACTGGAGGAGCACAGAGATCTTGGAGGATCACAGGAGGTGCCAGGGATAAGGTCGGTTGTAGGGGCTGGAGGGGGTGTAGGGGGCTGGAGGAGGTGACAAAGATAGGGAGGGTGTGTAGGTGCTGGAGGAAGTGACAGAGATAGTGAGGGGGTGTAGGGGGCTGGAGGAGGTGACAGAGACAGGGAGGGGGTGTAAGGAGCCGGAGGAGGAGGTGACACAGGGAGGGGGGGGGGGGGGGGGGGGGGAGGAGGTGACAGAGACAGGGGGGGGGTGTAGGGGGGCCGGAGGAGGTGACAGTTTCAGGAGTGTAGGGGCTGGAGGTCTTTCCCCAGAGAATGTATAGAACTGATCTTGATCCCATGGGGAGAACGTGGAATTGGCTCCCACAGGAATTGTATCCAAGTGTTTTGGGGCATATGTGGGGTGACCACAAAGGGGCGAAGGGACGATGTTATGGGTGGGGTTATGTATCAGTGGGTGGGAAGAGGCTCATATGGAGCAGCAACACCAGCATGGAACTGAGAGGCCGAATGGCCTTGTTCAATCAAATAAGGCCAGCAGGAGGGTTGGCTGTGCAGAGGGAGGGGTGAATGGGACTCCCAGCAGGGTTTCTGTGATCAATGTTTACCCTTCTTGCCCCTCTCCCCAGCTCTGGGACACAGCTGGCACTGAGCGTTTCCATTCGCTGGGCTCTTTCCTGTATAGGGCCGCGGATTGCTGTGTATTGGTGTTTGATGTGACCTCAGAGGCCTCCTTCAAGGCACTGGATAGCTGGCGAAAGGAGTTCCTGCTCCAGGCTGACCCCAGGGATCCAGACAACTTTCCATTCCTCGTCGTTGGGAACAAGGCTGACCTGAGCGGCAGCAGAGAGGTAAGATTCTCAGAAAATATTCCCCTCCCCCTGCACATTGGCACTGAACCACGGCATCCTGCATTTCCCTCACACACACACACACACACACCCTCCACCAATACTGGGTGGCTTGTCAGCACATGAGCCTCCTGCTGCACGCCACCAGCTATTCAACTGTAGACAAGAAACCTGCAGATACTGGAATCCAGGGTAGACAAACAGGAGGCTGGAAGAACACAGCAGGCCAGGCAGCATCTGGAGAAAAGGAACAGTCAATGTTTTGGGTATTACCCTTCTTCAGGACTGCATGTGAGGGTAGGGGGAAGCTGCAGGTAAGTTGGGGCAGGGGTGCTGGAGGTGTTGGGTATGACCTGATTGGTCGATGGGTGGGATGAATCCGGTTGCCGGCTGGAAGGGAGGGTCAGAAGGTGGATTGGAAGGGAGGAGGTGGGGCTGGAAGGGGAAGCAGGGGGATGGGTGGGAAGGTTATTTGAAATTGGAGGACTCAATGTTGAGTCCTTTGGGCGGAAGATAAGGTGTTCTTCAAATTTGCGTTCTGAGTCACTGCAAAACTGGAGGAGGCTGGAGGACAGACATGTCGGAGGGAGGAGTGCTCGGTGAAACGGAGACCACATCGGGAGCACTGGATGCAATAGGTTGGAGGAGATGCAGGTGAAGCTGTGTCTCACTTGGAAGGGCTGGTTAGGCCCCTGGATGGAGGTGGCGTGTGGGCAGGTGTTGCATCTTTTATGGTTACAGGGGAAGGTATTAGGCAGGTTGGTGGGGAGTGTGGTGTGATCTAAGGAGTAGTGAAGGGAATGGTCCTGGAGGAAGGCAGAGAGAGGTGAGGAGTGGAAAATGTTCCAGGTGGTGGGGTCTATGATACTGCACAAAAGAATCTAATCGCTGATCTCTTTGCACTCTGTTGCTGATAAAGGTTGTATTTAGCAGATCCAGTGGTGGTTGGTGAGGCTTGTCCTTGACCAACAGATTCTCTCTCAGCACAGGAGCAGAGCCAGTGAAGGCGAAGAATTTCTCTTTCTGCTTTCTCTAGCTTCTATCCTTGTATTGCAGTCTGCTGGATAAAGCCAGCACTGGGTACAACATTTCCTCACTTAGTCTAGTGGGTGCTCCTGAGGTCAGTTTTTACTCAGAAGGAAAAAAAGATGTAAAGTTTGAAATAAAGTTTGTCACACATAAACACACTCTGCACTCCAAGCAGAATAACTCGAGAAACAAAGCAGGGAAGGTTTGTGAAGAAAGCCTTGCAGAGGAGTCTTTGAAACAATTGACCTAGTATCAGAAAAGGTTCAGTACGGCTTCCTCATGTGTACCTGCACAGGAGAGAATTCCTTTACAACTGCAGCCCACAGTTCTTCAACTAGTACAGGTACTTTTTAAAAAGATTTAAAGTTTACAATTGTACCAGAGCAGAGACTGTTTGAAGTTGATGATCTCCGAGGGCAAGATATAGAACATAGAACTACACAGACAGGAATGGGCCCTTCGGCCGACAATACTGTGCTGAACATAACGCCAAATTAAACTACTCAGAGATAGTAAGAACTGCCGATGCTGGAGTCAGAGATAAGTGTGGAGCTGGAGGAACACAGCAGGCCAGGCAGCATCAGAGGAGCAGGGAAGTTGACATTTTGGGTCAGGACCTTTCTTTAGAAATGGGAGGGGAAAGGGAGCTGAGAAATAAATAGAGAGGAGGGTTGGGCTTGGGAAGGTAGGTGGGATGGTGATGGGTGAGTGCAGGGTAGGGATTGGTCAGTGAGGTGGGAGAGAAGATGGACAGGTTGTGTCAGGTCAAGGAGATGGGGATGAGAGGGAGGATTGGTCATGGGATGAGGCCAGGGGTGGGGAGATTTTGAAACTGGTAAAATCCACATTTAGGCCATCAGGCTGTAGGGTTCCCGAGACGGAGTATGAGGTGCTGTTCCTGCAGTTTTCGGGTGGCGTCATTGTGACACTGGAGGAGGCCCAGAATGGACATGTCACCCAGGGAGTGGGAGGGGTAGTTAAAATGGTTCGTGACTGGAAGATGTTGTTCGTCATGAACAGAGCGCAGGTGCTCTACAAAGCGGTCTCCGAGCCTCCGCTTGGGCTCACCGATGTAGAGGAGGCCACATTGGGAGCAGCGGATGCAATAGACCACATTGCCGGATGTGCAGGTGAACCTCTGTCTAATGTGGAAGGTTTGTTTTGTGCCTTGAATGGAGGTGACGGGGGAGGATCTTCTTAACTGAACTTGTCCTTACCTTTAACAACTTCTCCCTTAATTCCTCCCACTTCTTACAGACGAAGGGGGTGGCCATGGGAACCCACATAGGCCCAAGCTATGCCTGCCTCTTCATAGAATACGTGGAACAGTCCCTCTTCTGCTGCTACACTGGCCCTAGCCCCCACCTCTTCCTCTACTAACTTGATGACTATATGGGCGCTGCCTCGTGCTCCTACAAGGAGCTTGAACAGTTCATCAACTTTACCTTTCACCCCAACCTGAAATTCACCTGGACCATCTCCATTACCTCCCTCTCCTTCCTGGACACCTCTGTCTCCATCTCTGGTGACCAAGTCAAAACAAACATCTATTTCAAACGCACCAATTCCCACAGCTAAATGGACTACACCTCATCTCACCCACCTTCCTGCAAGAATGCGATCCCCTACTCCCAATTTCTCCACCACTGCCCCCAAGATGGGGCCTTCCACTCCCAAACATCCCAGATGTCCTCTTATTTTCAAAGTCCACAACTCCCCCCTCTTTGGTGGTTGAAAATAGTCCCAGCCGCATCTCTTGCGTTTCCCACACCTCTGCCCTCACAAAAACAAAGACAGAATCCCCCTTGTCCTCACATGACACCCCACCAACCTCCGTATCCAACATATCATCCTCTGCCACCTACAATCTGACCCCACAACCAAAGATACATTTCCCTGCCCACCCCTAAATGCCTTCCATACGGACCGCTCTCTCTGCATGGCCCTCATTCACTCCATGCTCCCCATTAGCCCCACCACCTTTCCCTGCAACCGCAGGAAGTGCTACACCTGCCCCTACACCAACCCCCCCCACCTCCATTCAAGGCACCAAACAAACCTTCCACATTAGACAGAGGTTCACCTGCACATCCGTCAATGTGGTCTATTGCATCCGCTGCGGCCTCCTCTACATCGGTGAGACCAAGCGGAGGCTCAGAGATCATTTTGTAGAGCACCTGTGCTCTGTTCGCGACAAACGACAACATCTTCCAGTCGCGAACTATTTCAACTCTCCCTCCCACTCCCTGGGTGACATGTCCATCCTGGGCCTCCTCCAGTGTCACAATGACGCCACCTGGAAACTGGAGGAGCAGTATCTCATATTCCTCCTCGGTAGCCTACAGCCAATGGCCTAAATGTGGATTTTACCAGTTTCAAAATCTCCCCACCCCCGGCCTCATCCCATGACCAACCCTCCCTCTCATCCCCATCTCCTTGACCTGACACAACCTGTCCATCTTCTCTCCCACCTCACTGACCAATCCCCACCACTCCCTACCTGCACTCACCTATCACCATCCTACCTACCTTCCCCAGCCCAACCCTCCTCTCTATTTATTTCTGAGCTCCCTTCCCTCTTCTCCCATTTCTGAAGGGTCACAAACTGAAACGTCAACTTTCTTGCTCCATTCCTCTAGCTCCACACTGTTATCGCCAAATTAAACTAATCCCTTCTGCCTGCCCTTAGCCCATGATCCTCCATCCTTGTATATTCATGTGCTTATCTAAAAGCCCCGATTATATCTGCCTCCAACACCAACCCTGGGAGCGCGTTCCAGATACCTATCACTGTGTTTATGAACATTTCCCCTCTCATCTTAAATGTATGCCCCCAAAAACGTGCAGTAGATACCGCCCTCGCTTCCCATTCTTCACTTCACCCTCCATCCTTTGCCTCTCCCTTTCTACTCCATTGCCTCTTGCTTCCCCCCCCCTCCTTTCTGGTCCTCAGTAAAGTCAGGGTCTTTGAGAGTGGTTGGGAAGGGTGTGTTGGATTCTCTGGGAACTAGGATCTATTCCTCCTGCCACTGTCACTCCACAGGTTATCTCAAAGCTGGCAGAGAATTGGTGCAGTGCGCACCGTCTGAAGTACATCGAGACCAGTGCCAAGGATGCGCTGAACGTGGAGGAGGCATTTCAAGATGGCGTACGGCTCGCTTTGAAGCGGGTAAGGTCCCAGTGGGTGTGAAAAGATTTCCCGAGCCTGGGGGTTGGGTGGATGAGGTAGTGCAGTAGTATCTTAGTCAGAAGTATCATAGTTCTGGGTGCCTGCTGCCAAAGCACTGAACACCACCCCTCCCAAAACGTGGTGTGACACTTTCAGACGTCACATTGCCTGTCAAACTCCAGGAGGGGTCAGTTGAGATGGAGTGTGACAGAAATTGAGGAAGATATTTCCAACATGCTAAAAGAAATCCAAGGGACCAACCCAGTATCCTTGGTTAACCAGACACAATGTCATGGTTAAGGGAACAACTTAAAATTGTGCAGAGATGTGGGGTCAGAGGATTAGTTTTATCAGAAACAGGAAAGAATAACAGAAAGGTTGGGGTGGAGTGCAGAATTTGAGTAGGAGAGAAAGCTAGTCAGAAATACAAAAACAGACAGCAAGAGATTCTTCAAACACTTAGGAGGGTTTGGAGAATCGAACATGGAAAATAGAGAAATGGGACATCATGTTGATGTATTTAAAATTGGAGATTGTGGATAAACACACAAGGGAGAGTGAGATGGAAGAATATGGGATAGGTTGGGTGGGCTTGCAGAGTTGCGTGCTAACACTAGCATGGAATAAATGGTGCGGTATGGTTCACTCTCTGATACTGTGCTGTCGGATTCTCCCACAGCTGAGAAGGGAGGACCAGATTGCGGACCAATTTGACCAGGTTCAGCTGATGCCAGAGGAAGACAGACAGCGGAACGCCTGTGCTTGTGGCTGAACCGGAGGCAGCTTTGCTTCTAAGGCCTGTCTGCCATCTCTGGTGGCTGGTGTGCTGACCCAGCTGCCCTCCCTCGCCTCCCACTTACTGTCTCCACCTTGCCCCAGGCTCCTGTCCTCTGTCTCAGTCCTTCCTCCTTCACAGGCAAAACCCTATCACCCCTTCCAATGACAGCTTGCTGTGTCCCTCAGCCATCCAGTACCATTTCAGGAACATCTCGACTTGGCACCCATCTCCGATCTCCGCCAGCAAAGGACGGACCAGACTGTTCACTGCACTTTCACGTTAGCCGCTGGGATCTGCTCATTCATTTTGTGAAGAATTTAAATTCATTGCTAACAAAGATGAACTAGAACTGAGAACACTAAAGAACGACTAGAACAAAAATAGAAGTTGCTGGGAAAGCTCAGCAGGACTGGCAGCAACTGTGAAGAAAAATTCAGAGTTAAGGTCCGAACGCTCCTAGGAAGGGACACCAGACCCGAAACATTAACTCTAATTTATCTTCACAGAAACTGCCAGACCTGCTGAGCTTCTCCAGCTGCTGTTTTTGTTCTCAACTTACATCACCTGCAGTTCTTTCGGTGTTTACTAAAGCAGGACTGTTAGTGCAGAGACCTGGGTAATGTTCTGGGGACCCAGGTTTGAATCCTGCCACGACAGATACTGGAAACTGAATTCAATTTAAAAAAAAAAATCTGAATGAAGAGTCTGACAACAGCAATGAATCCATTGTCAATTGTTGGGAAGAACCCATCTGGTTCACTAATGTCCTTTAGGGAAGGAAACTGGTCTGGCCTACATGTGACTCCAGACCCAGCAATGTAGTTGCTCTAGGGCAGTTCGGGATGGGTGATAAATGCTGCCTTTTCCATGGACACCCTCATCCTGTGAATGAATAAAGAAACCCATGGTGACTTCACACTTTTCTCTTGCTCACTCCCTGGTGGGGGGACATGCTCGACTCTAAACAAATGTTCTTTCATCGGAAAGCAGGCCATTCAGCCCCTCTAGCCTGCCCCATTAGGGTGAGGCTCTGTCCTGTGTATGCTGCTGAAACTTGCTCCAGCCTGGGCCAAGCTCCTAAAGCTCAGGTATATCATGGCAAGGGTTATGATATGGGATGATCCTGGAGAAAGCTTTCACTCGGGGCACATCCAAAGTACCTTGCAGCCCACGGTGTGCTTGTGGTAGCGACTGTATTGGAGGGAAAGTGCAGCAGCCAATTTGCGCAAAGGAAGCTACCCATGAGCGAATCTGGCTCAGAAAACTGGCAAACTCCTTCGCTCTTCCAGAAATGGTTCTGTGGGATCTTTCTGTCCAACTGAGAGGCACACAGAGCCTTACTGCACCGTTTCATCTGGAAATCTCCCAACAATGCAGCGCACCCTCAGCGCCGACCTCCCTGAGACTGCGGCGCTCCCACGGCACTGACCCTCTGACAAGTTTGCTCGTTACCCCGATCTGGGAAGAGGGATTGGGCCCACACATCTGTGCCGAATAAATGGACTGGGAAATTAACAGAGTGGAAGGGGAACCCACGACCTCTGTCGGGAGGAGCTAAGGTGATACATTTACTGAAAGAAAGTGAAAGAGATGGGGCTTTGGGACATGAAGTATTAGAAAGTTTTTTTTGGGGGGGGGGGGGGTGGCAATGGTTTGGGACAAAAGTCTGCATCAGTGGAGTGAACGAGTCACCTCTCAATGGTATCACAGAATTATTCCCAAGAACAGAATATGCCCCGATCTCCGCATGGAAAAAAACGTCTGACAGCACCATGCTGTCCTGAAGTGGGCAGGTATGTCTCTCCCTGTCACAGGTTAGAGGCATCAAACCCAGACAGTGCTTAGCAACAGCTCTGGAATGGAGCGAGAGTTCAGAGCCAGAGGAGAGAATGAGAAGGGAGGATCCGTTGTACTGAATGAATTGCGAACCACACATGCTTTCAGTAAATTTAACGACATTAAAAAAAACATCATTTGCTAATGATCTAATAGCGTCAAGTTGCACAGCCTTTCAGTACTCCAGGCAGAGGTAGATAGATTCACGATGAACATTATGGAAGGAGTAATCAGACCAGCAATGATCTTGTTGAATGACAGAGCAGGCTTAAGGAACCGAGTATTCTCAAATGTGTATTCATCCCTCCCACCTCCTCAAAATTAGGGTTCATTGGAGTTGGGGGTGAGGGGGTGATCTGACAGTGAAGAGGATTTCAGGTCAGAGGCTGGGAATCCTGCAACGAGTAACTTCCCCCCCCCCCCCGACTCTTCCCTCCCCGCAAGCCTGTCCCACCATCGACAAGGCACAAGTCAGGAGGGTGATGGAATACTCCCCACTTGCCTGGACACAAGGCTCCAACAACACTCGAGAAACTCAACACCATCCAGGACAGAGCAAAAAACCCTCCCACTCGAAACCATCACCTTCAACACTCCCTCCCTCCCTCCACCACCGACACACAGCGGCAGCAGTATGTACCGTCTACAAGACGCACTGCAGCGACTTGCCAAGGATCCTCTGACAGCACCTTCCAAACTCACCACCCTCTACGCCTTGGAAGGACAGGACAGGACAGGCAGCAGACACAGAAAATGAGCCGCTGCAAGTTTTACTCCGAGCCCCCCCACGTCATCCTGGTCTGGAATGATAAGGGCCGTTCCTTCAGCGTAATCGGGGTCAGAATCCTGGAACTCCCTCCCTAACAGTGGTGGGGAACTGCAGCAGGTCACCCCCACCTTCTCGAGGGGCAGTTAGGGACAGGCGGTAAACGCTGAGACCAGACAGCGATGCACATAAAGACCTCGGGAATACAGCCCACCCCAGGGTGGCTTAGAAACCTCATCAACACTTCAACAGACAATATGGTTAGCCGGGAGCTGGATGATGGGTGCAGCTATGCGCGGAGGTGGTACGGTGCCCACATCTCAGCGAGCCTACTGCTGCCAATCACACTGGGATGACTGCACAGTTTTCAGAATTGTACACTTTTGTTGCACCAGACGAGATCACTAGCCAGAGCCAGTGGGTGGGAGCCAGGTCCTGGGGAGCATTGGAAAATCGGATGTGGCCAATAAACCAGTCCCGAAGCCTGGCCCTCAGAAACCACGGCTCACCCGGACTGCGCTGGGACCAGAGCAGCTGAGGCCTTGCAGCGGTGCCCTTTGTTGCTAAAGTAGAAATGGAAAGTCTTACCACAACCACCAAAACGTCTATTTCAAATACTGGTTTTCATATGTAAAAAGGAAAAAAAAAGTCGACACAAAGCTACACAATACGAACATCATTGGAGTCCTACAAAAAAAAACTCGCTCCGAGGAGCTCCAACAGATCATCAGACCATTATCTCCAGGTTAGGGGGCCTGAGGAGGAACTGGGATGGGACTGACCGGAGACGCCCCACTCATCTTTAAAAACATCTTTCAGTCAAATGGTTTGATCCGTCCCTATCCCTCCCCAGCTCAGATGTGATTGGAGAGGGAGCGAGTGGACAGAACCAGAGGGGAGAGAGAGAGAGAGAGACACAGAGAGAGAAAGTGAGACACAGAGAGGGAGAAGAGAGAGAAAACGAGATGCAGGGAAGTGATGAAACAGAGCGAGAGGTGGGTGAAGGACAGAGGGACGGAATGACCAGACCAAAAGGGTTATATATACACAACTCCAGGACCCATGCTGCCCTGGTATGGCTGGAAAACAAAAGCTCTTTCTCAGACAGCTCCCGTTCGGCGAGTGTGGGGAAATCTCGAGACAGTGTCCCAGTCCCTCCTCATCACAAGTGAGCTAACTCAGGAACAATTCCTCAGACTAAAATTCTCGCGCTGTTTTACACCTATATATATACACATTTATAATAAAAAAAAACGATATTCCTCTCTGCAAGCTCCACGCACGCAGCGAGGCGTGGCTTCCTGTGGCACAACACACGTAGGTCTCCGTCCGCGACTCCCCTTCCTGTCTCTCCGAGGAGTTTGGACAAGGGGAGAGCTGGCAGGGCTGGGGGTGGGGGTGGTGAGGGTGCTAGGGAGCTCGAGTTTGAGATTTGCATTCTGTTCAAAAATCGAAGCAACTTCCGGTCCTGTCCATTCAATCCTTGCTCGTTCCACGGGTAGATTACTGCTTTCAGCAGAGGTGCCCAGTCACAACTTACACAAAGGCGCAAGATGTGGTTCATTGGTTTGGCAGGGGATGGGGGGTGGAGGGAGGGGTATGGGGGGGGGGGGGGGATAAAAAAGCCCCCCGGCCCGACCTTGGGGCTCCCCGTTCCACTGTGTGCATGGGGCGGGAGGTGGGGAGGGGGGGGGTTGCTGGACGGGAGGGGGTGCACGATCAGAGATAATACAAAATTCACTGGCCGTCCGCTTTCGTCTTCTTGGGCATGTTCGATGATTTCCTGAAAGAGGAGTGCGGGAGAGAGTGTGTTGAGTGTGTGGCCCTGACCCTCCGACAGCGCGGCCCTCCCTCGGCCCTGACCCTCCGACAGCGCAGCAAACAGTCGCATCTTTTCTGACCCCTATAACTGCACTGACCCCTTTCCAATATCAAAAACCATCCTTGCCAATGAGCAATGCGTGAACTGCTTACGTTTCTGGGGAGCTGATGGATCGCTTCACCGCTGGTTTCACCACTGAACCATCTTTGTTGGTTTCTGAAAAAGGCAACGGGATTGATTGTCAGAGCATCACTAAACAAGGGTGACCATCGCACATCGAGGGGACAGGCTCAAGAGTGCCCCTCCTTGGGTGTGCCAGGGAGTGGGTGGGGGGAAGAAGGAGATAGAGGAGGGGGCTACGGGGAGAGAGGGGAGACGACGGGGAGAGCGAGGAGAGGAGAGGGTGACAGAGAGAGAAGGGGAGGAATTGACAGGGTTGGGTGTGAGCAAATGAGAAAACAGAGGAAAGGAAAAGGGAGTGAAAGGCAGGGTGGGGTGGGGTGGTAGGGGAGTGTGTCTCGAACCTACCCTGGAGCCACCTGACCTGTGTGGCCGGTCCATACCCCTTCTCGTTTCGAGCTGCTATCCTGAAGATGATTGCAGGTTTGGTGGTGTAATCAATGTGAGCGTTGGACAGGTTGGCCGACTGGACCAGGCACGAAGGGTTGGGGCCACAGTACACTCTCATAAAGGCCAACTGCGCCGGGCTGTTGGGCTTCAGCTCCATCGACTGGGTACTCTGGATGGCAAGGTACACAGAGTACTCGATAATCTTCCCCGATGTCATGGAGGGGGGCTCCCACGTCAGGTGGGCCCCATCTGGACTCTGAAGGTGGGGGATGGGGATGCAGAGGAGAGAGAAAGAGAAAAGCTGGTATTTAAAACCAGAACCACGTCAGGGAAAAGGTCCACTCACCTGCTGGGTCCGGAGCGAGTGTCATCGCAGGCTGGTCTTAACTACACGGGGGATTGGCGTACATCAACAGAGCAAACTTGCTACCGCTGCATAGGGCCTTGGCGAGATTACACCTGGAATATTCACGCCATGTCTGTCTCCGTATTTCGGGAAGGATACGGGAGGAGGTGGTAGTGATGCACTAATTCCGGGAAGGGGACCAGCGTCTCCTCTTGTGGAGAAAGTGTCTCGTTCCAGGACCTTTCAGAGGGCACCACCTCACAGTGTGGGGTCTGCAGGCCCAGACAAGGCGAGGGAGGGAAGATTTCCCTCTTCCAAACCCGGATCTCCCTGTGCATTATGCAACAGTGGAACTGGGTAAAAAGTGTTTGAGGTGCGGGCTGACAGGTCCCAGCCTCACCCTGCAGCCTGACCAGAAGTGAAATCGTTAATACAAAACTCCCTCGGATTTGCAAGGTCCCATTTGGTTGCCACTTTCCAAATGTAACTGCTTTATTCAAAAAGGGATGGACACAGACAGCAGGAAAATTACAGGACAGTGTCCTAAATATCCATCAAATGGAAAATGTTGGAAGCTTACTATTAGAGACGTTATAACAGGGCCGTTAGATAAAGTCAAGGCGATCGGGCAGAGTCAACATGGTTTGGTGAAAGGGGAATTGTTTTTGATGTGAAGTGACAATCCGTTGATGAAAATGTGATCCATGGTGATACTGAAGAGTTGGGCAGAAACATCTCAGAAAAGTTTGTGAATCTTCAGAGCTCCTGACTTCGGAGCAGCATTCTCCTTACCTTGCTTATTTTAATGGCACAAGGAGCCCCCGGGAAGCCTGGCAAACAGGTCTTGAAGGCGGAGATCTCACTGAACGGTCCTCGCCCGCAGGCATTGATGCCCGCCACCCGAAATTTGTAGGCGGTGCCCGACTGGAGCTCCTGCCGTTTCAGCTGGCTGTGGTCTGGGATCGGTGCGGAATCATCCTGAAAACATTGGGGGGGTGGGGGAATGAGACCCATGACACAGACAGAAAGAAATGTACATGCAGACATGTCAGCCCCATCCCACTGGGTACCACACCTGCCTGGAAACTCACAGGGCTCCCAGAGAATGGGCATCGCAATCTTAACCACAAGTGCCTGCATTATGGGAGCACCGCACTGAGAGGAGGTAAATGAGATTCAGAAGGTTCGTACTCCCTGAGGAAGCTTAGGAAATTCAGCATGTCCATAAAGGACCCTCACCCACTTTTACAGACACACCCGGTTGCATAACAGCCTCGTATGGCAACTGCTCTGCCCAGGACCAGGAGGAACTACAGAAAGTTGTGTACACAGCCCAGGCCCCTGCAGAAGCTGTTTACACTTCTCGCTGCCACGGAAAGACTGCCAAAGACCCCTCCCACCCCGGCGAAGCTCTCTTCCAATCTCTTCCGTCAGGCAGAAGATACAGACGTTTGAACAGACGCACCAACAGGTTCAAGAACAGCTTCTTCCCTGCTGTTATTAGACTGATGGATGGACCTCTCTAATTTCAAATCTAATCTCGATCTGTGCACCTCCTGTACAGCCATAACCTGGTTTGCCTCGCTGTGCCTAAGCGCCCCATGTCCTTGTTTGCTGTGGTCTGCCTGTACTACTCGCAAAACACAACTTTTCACTGTATTTCGGTACATGTGACTACAATAAATCAAATAAAAACAACAAGTGTGGAGTCAGCCAGTTCCCTTCGGGTTCAGGGTGTGAAAAGGAGATCGCCGCTCCACACACTGGGGTCCCTTACAGCAATGGCTGTGCCAGGGAACAGTAGCTGTAACTAGGGGACGGCCACAGGGATCAGTGCTGGGGGCTGTGAATATTTAACAACACAGATTAATCACCTGGAGGAGTAAAGTGAACATACTATCACCAATAGAGATAACAAGGTGTAGAGCTGGATGAACACAGCAGGCCAAGCAGCATCAGAGGAGCAGGAAAGCTGACATTTCGGGCCGAGACCCTCCTTCGGAAATGCTCTGATGCTGCTTGGCCTGCTGTGTTCATCCAGCTCTACACCTTGTTATCTCAGATTCTCCAGCATCCGCAGTTCCTACTATCTCTGATACTATCACCAAGTTTGATTTGATCTGATTTATTACTGTCACACATACGTAGGCATGGTGAAAGGTTTTGCTCTGCGTGCAGTAAAAGGCAGATCACACCATACAAAGATCATAGGGTGATAGAACAGAGCAAGGAATGCAAAGTTACTGCTGTACAGGAGGTGCATAGAGAGCATGGTCGACATTAAGTTTGAAATTTGACGGGTCTATTCACAGCAGTCTAATAACAGCGGGGAAGAAGCTGTTCTTGAGCCTGTCGGTGCGTGCGTTTAAGAGTATATTCAAGGCTATTTTTAAATGAGCGAGAGAGGAATCGAAGGGTTATGGGAAAAGGCGAATCAGATCAGCTCATTGAATGGTGGAGCTAACTCGACTGGCCAAATGGCCTATTCCTATATCTCACGGTCTTACGGCAGGTACACTCAGAAACTCAGACTTACGTCTCTGGCAGGCAAACCGTCTGGCGGCAAGTGATAGTGGGTCACCACGGTTGTTGTGCCCTTGATCACCCCAACATCGAGCCACTGGTTCAGATCCTTCTTGACAGCGGGTTTCGGAGTGACGGAGGACGTGTCCCCTTTCTGAGGTCGAGACAAAGACAGTCAGGTCAATCAACTGAAACCCAGAGACTGGTACTCGGTGGAAAACACTCCTCCTCTGCCTTACGCTCAAACGTACGATACCGTAAACAACTGGCAGCAGAGCAGAGGGAGCTGTTCGCTGCATTGCAATAGCCACCTCTCTCCAATTTCATTCGCTCTAAAGGCCTCCCAATGCACAAATGGTGTAACCAAGACTGGCCCCTGACTGCTTTGCTCACAATATCCTGTTATGCCAGGACAATGTGACAGAAATTGACTTGCCTGGACGGGGTGCGGCTCCAGCAACACTTGAGAAGCTCAACACCATCCAGGACAGAGCAGCACCCACTGACCCCCTGACCTCGATCGACACGCTAACCCCCACCTTCAACACTCACTCCCTCCACCAGCAACGCACAGCGGCTGCAGTACATACCATCGACAAGATGCACTGCAGCGACTCACCAAGGCTCCTCCACCAGCATCTACCAAACCCACCACCTCTACCCCCTGGAAGAACAGGCCGTGGAGGAGGGAGGGGTTGAATTAAGGGAGGACAGCACCCTCTGCAAGCTCCGCTCCGTACCTCCTGTCTCACAGACAGGCACCATCCTGAGTTGGAGTGATAACGTCCATTCCTTTACTGCCACCAGGTCCAAATCCTGGCACTCCCTTTGTAACTGCACTGCGGGCAGCCCTATACCACACGAAGTACAGGGTTTCGAGGAAGCAGCTCATTACTTTCTTGGGGGGGCAGTTAGGGATGCATGATAAATGCTGCCCCCCAGGTCACGTGGAAATATTCCTTTGAAAAGCTCCCCAGGAAGGTGCCACTGACTATCTACTTGAGGGATCTGTAAGCTTCACACAGTCAAAAAGGTGAAATCAGTGAGACACAGCCTGAGTGTAAAGTTTGGGGAAACCAGAGGCTTCGTGGGAATTCGGTGCACAGCGGGATTGGATGTTTTTCTGGGCTCGTGGTTTGTGAGGTTTTGTGGTTTAAACAGGATAAACTGAGGCACAGAATCAAGGGCTCAGGACAAAAAAGTGATATCACACGGTAAAACCGTAAGTTCATTGATTGGTGATAGCTACCAACGACAGGTATGATGTTGTGGGTAATAAAGAGACCTGGCTGCAAGGGGGTCAGGGCTGGAACCTAAATATCCAAGGATACACATCTTATCGAAAGGGTTAGGGCTGCCTTGTTTGCAAGAAATGAAATTAAATCAATGACAAAGTGGTGTAGAGATGGAAGACGGAGGATCTGTGTGGGAACAGTTGAGGAACCACATAAGATAAAATCCTGACAGGAGTTGTGTACAGGTTTCCAAGCAGTAGTCAGGACGTAGGGCAGAAAGTAAGTCAGGAGATGGAAAAGGCATGTAAGAAAGGCACTATTACAATAGCCACTGGCAGGTGGGGGGTGGGGGGGAGCAGGGGGCTGGGAAAATCAGGTTAGTAACTGATCTCAAGAGAAGGAATTTATTGAACATCTACAAGATGTATTTTTTCGACCAGCTGTGTGGAAGCAGCTTTTTATCCCAACCACCTTTGCTTCACTTGCAAATTACTTTCTATCCAAGCCCTCGATTCTCTCATGGACGGGCAGTGTTTCTCACAGCGCACTGCATGCAGCCCCCTTGTGATTTTGAGCACTTTTACCAAATCTCCTCTCCAAGAACAGTCCAAACTACTCTGGTCTCTCCTCTCCTGGTGTACCACAAGAATCTGTTCCGGGTTCTCTTCTATTTGTGATTTTTGTAAATGATTTGGATGAAGGAGTGGAAGGGTGGATTAGTAAGTTCACGGACTATACGAAGGTGGGTCGCATTGTGGACAGTGCGGAGGGCTGTTCTAGGTTACAAAGCGACATTGATAGGATGCAGAGCTGGGCTGAGAAGTGGCAGATGGAGTTTAACCCTGAAAAGTGTGAGGTGATTCATTTTGGAAGGACAAACTTGAAAGCAGAATACAGGGTTAACGGAAAGATTCTTGGCAGAGTGGAGGAGCAGAGGGATCTTGGGGTTCACATCCACAGTTCCCTGAAAGCTGCCACCCAGGTGGATAGAGTTGTTAAGAAGGTGTATTGTGTGTTCGCTTTCATTAATAGAGGGATCGAGTTCAAGAGCCATGAAGTTATGCTCCAGCTATACAAAAGCCTGGTTCGGCCACATCTGGAGTATTGTGTCCAGTTCTGGTCGCCTCATTACAGGAAAGATGTGGAAGTGTTGGAAAAGGTGCAGAGGAGATTTACCAGGATGTTGCCTGGAATGGAGGGAAGGTCTGACGAGGAAAGGTTGAGAGAGCTAGGGCTTTTCTCTTTAGAACGACGAAGGATGAGAGGTGACTTGATAGAGGTGTACAAAATGATCAGAGGTATAGATAGAGTGGACAGCCAGAGACTTTTTCCTAGGGTGGAGGTAGCTATTACGAGGGGGCATAGTTTTAAAGTGAGTGGAGGTAGATATAGGGGAGATTTCAGAGGTAGGTTCTTTACTCAGAGAGTGGTCGGGGCGATGAATGCATTGCTGGAGAGGGTAGTGGAGTCAGCCTCATTAGGGGCATTTAAGCGGCTATTAGGTAGGCATATGGATGATAGTATAAGGTAGGGGTGGAGGTTAGATAGACCTTAGGTTTAGGGTAAAAGTTCGGCACAACATCGTGGGCCAAAGGGCCTATACCGTTCTATGTTCTATGTAATTAAATCTCCATTCTCATAGACCTCTTCCGCGCTCTCTCCAATACTTTCAAATGCTTGGTGACCAGAACTGGACACAATACTCACAGCTGATGTCTAACAAGTTTCTCCTTGCTCTTGTACTTCAGGCCCCTAAGAATCGAGCCTGGAAAACTGAATGCTTTATTGACCACACTTTCCACCTCCGGTACCTTAAAGCACACCCTGGCTCTCAGTTCTTGTAGTTTAAGAATATCACTTTTTTTTTTTTTTTTAAACACAATCTTCATTCTCCTCTGGCCATCACCTCACTGTCTCTGCACTGAACTTCACCTGCCACCTATCACCCTACTCCAGAATCCTCACTGGCCTTTTATAGTTTTAAACCAATCGGCACCGCTTCCGGGTTTGGTGCTGCCTGCTGACTCAGAAACGGTGGCCCTTGCATACTGTGCATCGTTAATATGAAACGGGAAAAGCAATGGCTTCAGGTCAGAGTAAAGAAAGAGACTGTCTCTTGTCCAATGGGGCAAAATGCGACAGGGTGACCAGCTTCCTCTGCCAGCACTACGATCAATAAAGTGAAACTGCTCTAGATGCTGCTGGGCAATGCTTTGGGAGCCCACCCCAAAGTGTGCCAGAGGGGCTCAGCCCCGGAAACACGGAATGTTATCCCGTCCCAGCTGACCACGGTGAGCGGCTTACCACAGTCGAGGAGGGCTCAATCCCATTGGCTACCTCTGCGAGCGTCGTGGCTGCCTGAAGCTTGCTGGGACTCACCACGGAGACTGGCTGCGGGGAAGCAAGAGAGCTGGACGGTGCCAGGCCTGCAGGCGAGAGGACCAGAGGGTGAGCTGAGGCACATGCAACCACCAACCCCCAACTGACTCCAACCCAAAATCCTCCTGGGAAACCCGCGAGCTCCCAACTCCCAGCGGAGCTTTCCCCAAGGGCCAGAGAGTCATATGCCGTATAAAACAGACCCTTCAGCCCACCACATCTATACTGACCAACAAACACCAAACTGCTCCGTTCCAATTTCGTTTTTTTTCCTTTATTCATTCACGAGATGAGGGCGTTGCTGGCCAGGCAGCATTTATTGCCCATCCCTAATTGCCCAGAGGGCAGTTGAGAGTCAACCACGTTGCTGTGGGTCTGGAATCACATGTAGGCGAGACCAGGTAAGGATGGCAGTTTTCTTCCCTAAAGGACATTAGTGAACCAGATGGATTTTTCCAACAATCAACAATGTACTCACGGTCATCATTAGATTCTTAATTCCAGATATTTATGGAATTCAAATTCCACCATCTGCCGTGGCAGGATTCGAACCTGGGTCCCCAGACATTATCTGGGTCTCTGAATTAACAGTCCAGGAATAATACCACTAAACCATTGCCTCCCCCTAACACCCTCTGGCTGAAAGCAATTTTTTTCAAATCTCCCCTCGACCACTTATTGCTCACTTTCAGCTTAAACTGTCTGGTCTTAAGACACGTCTGCTATGGGTGGGGGGAGAAGGATTCTCACAATTTACCTCATCTGTGCCTCTTACGGTTTTGTACAGCTCAATCAGATCTCACTCCCCTCACCCCGCCCCACTCCGCTCCACAAATGCAGCCGACCCAGATCCTTCCTCACGATGGAAACTCTTCAAAATTCAACAGGAACGTCACATTTGTTGCCAGTCACGGAATGACCCCTGACCTGAGTCAGAGAGCTGTACAGCACGGAAATAGACCCTTCGGTGCTGACCCAGATATCCTAATTTAATCTAGTCCCATTTGCCAGCATTCGGCCCATACCCCTCTAAACCCTTCCTATCCATGGACCCATCCAGATGCCTTTTAAATGTTGTAATTGTACCAGCCTCCACCACTTTCTCTGGCAGCTCATTCCACACACGCACCACCCTCTGCGTGAAAACGTTGCCCCTCAGGTCCCTTTCTCCCTCTCACCTTAAATAAATGCCCCTCTAGTTTTGGACTCCCCCAACGCCTGGGGGAAAAGACCTTGGCTATTCACCTGTCCACGCCCCTCATGATTTTATAAACCTCCACAAGCTCACCCCCTCAGCCTCCGACACTGCAGGGGAAACAGCCCCCAGCCTATTCAGCCCCTCCCTGTGGCTCAAACCCCAGGCCCTGCCCAGGTTAAAGATGGTAGAATTTAAAGGGGCAGGGGCCACGGTGGGGCGGGGAGCCTGTCAGTCGGAGTGGACACATACCCTCGGTGGTGGTCGGGGGGAGGAGCGGGTGGGTGCCCACGCTGTTGGTAGGCACACCGAGCTCACCGAGCCCATTGGTCTCGCCCGTAGGGTCGTTGAGGCTGTCAGCGGGCGCCAGGGCTTCAGTGGGTAGCTGGGGCTGGCTAGGCCCAGCAGACAGGAGATGTTGTTGTTGTTGTTGTTGTTGTTGTTGTTGTTGTTGTTGTTGTTGCTGCTGCTGCTGCTGCTGCTGGACTAGCGCCGCCAGATCTTGGTGAGCGAGCACGGCAAGCGGGAGCGCTGCCTGCTGGGCATCGGCGGACACTGCGCTCAGCTGGGCCAAATCCGTCTCGTGTGGTTGCTGCTTTGGGTCCGGCATCTCGATCGTTTCCCCAGAACCTGGAAGGGGGAGGGTGGAGAAAACGGAAAAATTAGGAAAGCGAACGCAGCGGCAGGGGGAGAGAAAAATAAAAAAGGTTCCTTCTCAAACGAGCCCGGCTAACGTTAGCCCTGCTTATTAAAGAAGTACAGCAGGTGTGACACATCTTTATCAGGCTGACGGTCCGCGCAAACCGTTGGCCAATGGCCGAGGGGAGCGGGCACTGGGGGTGGGGTGTCCAGTGCTGAGTGCGATGTAACCGGACGGCTGTTTGGGGGTTGAGGTGGGGGGGGGGGGGACGGGACGGGTCACATCGTACCTACCCATGGCAGCTTGCTGTGCAGCCTGCAACACGGCCTGCAGGGCGAGGGCCTGCACCTCCTGAGAGACAGCCGCCTGTTCCGCTGCCTCCGCGGCCGCGGTCACTGCCAGCTCCTCTGGTGTCAGGCCCGCCAGATCGCTCTGCCCGGCCATCGCGTCCGCCATCAGCTCCTGAGGGGGTGCCAGCTGCTCGGCTCCTGTGCCCTCGCCGGTCTGCAGGGGGGTGCCAGTCTCTGCGGTGGGCCCAGGTGGTGCAGCATCCTCCCCTGTAGCTGGCGGGGGCCCAGCGACTGTGTCCGGGGCCACAGGCTGTTCACCAGTCGAGGGGCTGGGCTGTTCCATCGACGTTGTGACGTTCGTGCCTTCCGATATCCTCGCCACACCCTGCAGCCAGAGGAGAGGCCAGAGAGAACCCCATCAGTATCACAAACCCATCAACATTATCCCAGCTCAGAGAATCCGAGAGGGCAGTGTACACAGAGCTCTACTCAGCGTCTAACCCAACCCCTGCTGTGCTGTCCTTATCCTGGGAGGGTTTGATTGGGGACAGTGTAGAGGGAGCTTTACTTTGTATCTAACCAACACCGCTCCCCCACCCCACTCCTTGTGCGGTCGTTATCCAGGAGGGTTTGACTGGGGATGGTGTAAACAGAGCTTTACTCTGTATCTAACCCTGTGCTGTCCCTGTCCTGGGAGTGTTTGATTGAGTGCAGTCTACAGGGGGCTTTACTCTGTATCTAACCCCATGCTGTCCCTGTCCTGGGAGTGTTTGATGAAGGTGACAGTGTAGAGAGAGCTTTACTCATTATCTAACCCCACCGTGCTGTCCCTGTCCTGAGGGTGTTTGATTGGGGGACAGTGTAAAGGGAGCTTTATGCTCAATCTGCCCTAGTCCTTCAGGCTACACTAAAATAAACCCCGTACTCAGTCTTTCTCCTGTAACAAGGAAGACTCCTCTGGTCAGTGCAGCCCAGCAGGTCAAGGCCTCACTCCTTTAGGTGAAGGGGTCAGAGTCTGATGCCGACAGCACAAGCCAGAAGCTGGTCCTGCAGCATAATTAAACAGGAGGGTGCCTAATCATCTGAATGTGGTGGATGTAAATTGGTGCTAGTTATTGGAGGAGGAGTGTGAGGCGACCTCTCACAATTTGGGAGTGAGTCACCAGTGCCCTATAAGTGGTTGGTGATGATGTGTAAAACAGTCAGTGGAAGGAGTCTCAGACCCTGATGGAACGTCTGGTGGCTGGACACGCAATCTCCGAATGCTCACTTACCGGGATGGAGGGGCTGGGTGTCGGGGTTGACTGTGTCACTGTGGTGTTGGCCCCTGTCTGTGCAGCAGACACCGTGGTTGCTGTGTTGGTTGTACCTGCTGTGGCCGTTTCCCCGTGCACGGTCTCCGGGAGGCCCTGCGCGTTAGTGGGCGGAGGCTGGACTGCGGGAGAGTCAGAGGGGGAGGAAGAGGTTATTCGTGCGGCAGGCCGCGTAGGCTCCTCATCGTCCCGAGCGGTCAGAAATCCCGCCAGCCCGAGGGTGGCTTGATTATCGGATCTCACGCAGCTCCGAGCTTCCCCGCCCCGAGCGAAGCAATGCCACCCATGTCCTTACCCTGGTTGGCATCCATGTTGGCAGTGACCGTCGTGGCAGTGTTGGTGGTGTTGGTTTCAGACGTCTCGTGGGGAGGGTTGGAGCAGACCAAGGGCGGGCTCCCAGACGCCTGGCACTCAGCCTGCCCGCTCTCGGGCACGTGCACCAGCGAGGGCTGCTCCATGGTGGGGGAGGCAAGGATAGTGATGGGCAACTCCTGGATCGACGACGTCTCCACCCCGGTGGGTGCAGTGATTAACGTGACCCGTGTGGGTTCTGACGGCGCCTGGGGTGATAGGAAGGAGAGCGAGAGGTGGGGGAAGAGGGGGGGAAAGGAAGGAGAACGAGAGGGGCGGAGGTGGGGAAAGAAAGGAGAGCGAGAGGGGCGGAGGGGGGGAAAGGAAGGAGAGCGAGGGGGGGGGGGGGGGAAAGAAAGGAGAGCGAAAGGGAGGGGGGGGAAGGAAGGCGAGAAGGGGACAGAGAAAAAGACGAAGACGAAGGAGAGGGAGGGGAGGGAAAGGGGGTGCAGATGGAAAGAGAGGGAGGGTTGGAGAGAAGAAAGGAGAGAGGGAGGGGTAGGAAGGAGAGAGGGAAAGGGAAGGAGGGAGAGAGAGAGAAAAAAACAGAGACGGAATTAAACACAATGACAGTTGGCCTAAATAAATCTCAAAATGTTGGTTGGGGATGACATGCCTGATGGGTACAAAACTGCAAAGAAAGGTGTTAAACTGTGTCCCCTCAATCCAGACTCTTCCATAAGGGAAACCATCTTCTCAGCCTCCACCCTGTCAATCCTCCCTCCTCAGGGTGTGAGACATTTCAATGCCATCACCCTCCTGTTCTTCCAAACTCCGATGGGGACTGATCCAACCAGCTCACCCTCTCCTCCGAAACACAGAAAAACATAGGACCCTACATTGTGGAAGCAGGCCATTCAACCCCTCAAGTCCACACCAACCCTCCAAAGAGCACGCCACCCTGACCCACCGCCCTACCCTATCCCTGAAACCCACGGCCAATCCACCCTAACCTGCACATCCCTGGCCACCACGGGACAATTTCCCATGGCCAATCCACCGTAACCTGCACATCCCTGGGCACTACGGGACAATTTAGCACGGCCAATCCACCCTAACCTGCACATCTTTGGACTGTGGAAGGAAACCCACGCAGACACGGGGAGAATGTGCAAACTCCACACACACACAGTCACCCGAGGGGGTGGAACTGAACCTGGGTTCCTGGTGGCGTGAGGCAATAGCGAGAACCACTGAGCCACTGCGTTGTGGCAAGATAGACCACTTCATCCCAAAGACCAGACAAGGCAACCTTCTCTGAACTGCCTCCAGTATTAGTGTACCCGCCCTTCAGTGAGGGGGGCAGTGCTCCTGGAACTGTTTTCCATCCACTCGTGAGACGTGGGTGTCACTGGCTGGGTCAGCATTAACTGGCCATCCCCAATTGCCCCTTGAGAAGGTGGTGGTGGTGAGCATCAGCATTTTCTAAGGTTTAAGGACACCCACAAGTGCTGTTAGGGAGGGACTCCGGTCTCACCTAACCCCGTGCGGTTGGGGCAAGACTTTCAGGCTGTTCTATTCCGTGCCTCATAACTGACACCAACACTTTACCTGCCTCGCTCACTCACTACACCTATGTGTTAATGCTTGGAGATTTGTCCCCCCGCCACGGGTCACCCAGATCCCTCTGCAAAGCAGCGTTGTACAGTCTCTCTCCCCACGTTCACACGAGGCAGCTATTTCACATCTCCTGCCAAAGTGGACCTCCTCAAACCCCACATCTCTGTAGATTGACACCAGCCACCCCCTTACACCGGCTGGCGGGCAGAGCCTGGCGTTACCTGCATGGCGACAGATGGCGTACTGCTCGTGGTGAGGCCGGGCTGAGCGGCGGACACGGTGATGACCGCAGAATTGATCAGCTGGCTGGAGAAGGTGCCCAGGGTGCCAGCCAGGGTGGTGGCGGCGCCCACCCCCGCTGTCCCTCCAAGGGATCCCGTCACCGTGCCCAGGGTGGTCACACCTGGGAAGAGAGAGTCACAGCAGCCTGACATTAGCAGGAGGACAGAGGGAGGGTGGGTGTCCGCGGTACGGCGCTGTAAGGGAGGGGCTCTGACACACCTACCTGTCGTGCTCTTGACCACCAGGGTGGTGACAGCTGGTTTCACGGCCGAGACAGATACCGGTGTTACTAACCGCATGCCACTGACCGGGACAGTGCGCAGGATGGTGCCTGGCTGCCCAGGGGCTCCCTTCAGTAATACCTGGGAAAGAAAGCAAGTAGCTGGATCAGTGTGGGCACAGCGTTCACAGAAACCAACAGCAACCCGCGCCCCCCACACAAAACTGCACCCCCGCCCCGCCACCACTGTGACAATCTTTCCTGTGCATTGTGCTTTGGAGATGACACATCAGTGTGAACACGGGCTGTCAGCAATCTCTGTGCCCACCAGCAGCTGAGTTCCGTTCAGAGTCTCTGTAAGCAGTGACAGCAGACCCTCCTCCCTTGCCTGTGGATCCAACTGAACCTTAAACACATCCTCTCAAACACCCGTGTGAAATCGAAGCCTGTGGTGGAAGCCAGAAATCCAGGCGACATTCCAAATCGATGACCGGGGTGGGGAGGCGGCAAGAATGATTTGACGGAGCAGATGAGAGCGCGATTTCAGCACTGGGCCCTCAATATCAGAGGGTCACTGATACAATCGAGTCCTGGGGTTCAGGACTCCGACAGGAGCAGGGAGGATGTGGGAGGTGTGAGGATATGGGCACAAGGCCCGACAAGCAGCGAGCATTTGAGGGTTACAGCGCGAGCGATCTGGAACACTCTGCCCAGAAAGGTGGGAAGTGATCGAATGGGAATTGAAGCTGGGACTGTTCTCCTTGAAGTGGTCAGGAAGCATTTCAAACCATGAAGGGGGTGTTTTTAAGCAGCTGCATCCACTGCCTCGAGCTGGGCAGACAGGACACGAGTTCAACTCCTACCAGGGCAACCAACGGTATTTTAATTCTGTTAATGACGGCGGAGTCGGCAGCTCCTCGGGAACGCTGACCACCATTGGGAGAGACCAGGCTGGTTCATGGATAATCCCTTCTGGGAGGAAATGGGCCATTCCTCCCTTGCCCAGACCCTACAGCAACGGGGTTAGATCCGCAAACATCCTTCGACATGGCCCTAAGCGAGGCACTCGGTTCAAGAGGGCAATGGGCAGCCTAGGCCACGAAAGGGCACCAGGCAAAAAGAGAGGCCGGCAGAGAAGGAGAAGGCAAGAAACGCTGCTTTCGAGAATACATTTGAGGAGGAATCTGGAACGTGCCGGCTGAGACGGCAGTGCATCGGATAAATAACGCAGAGGGCTGTGGGGGATGAAGTGGTGTGGGAATGGGAATAACTGGACAGCACTTTGAACAAGTAAACTGGGCAGAATGGGCTTTGGTGCTGACATTCTAACTTAACTTCCATAGTCTGCACCGTGCGCACGCACACACGTGTCACGCTCACTCCCAGAGCACTCCCTCCCACTCATGCTCAACACACTCCAGGCACTGCACATCCAAGCCGCTCTGTTCCAGCCATGACGGGCACCCCACCCCCCCGGGGGGGGGGGGGGGGGCACTAACCTGTGTCAGCCCCTGTTGGCCCGTTCCTCCACTGATCTTTGGCACAGCGGTGATGATCTTGGCAGGGCTGCTGGTGCCTGGCGTCATCACTTTGGTGGTGAAGATGGTGATCGGAGACTTCATGCCGGTGTTGCTTGTGACCGCTGCGGATGGAAACAGGCGGCGCCGTGCGCGTTACACACACCAGACAGAGGCGAGACTCAACCCCCCACCCAAAACCTCCGTGTGAAACATCGCGCCCCCCTTTTGGCTGCTCACTCACTAACCCGCCTTGGCAAAGGTGAGCTCTAAGGTCAGATGGGCAACAGTTTGCTGAACAGCCCCGAGTGCGCTGGACATTCCAGCGAGAACCAGCTGCAGTAATCCATCAGGCTGGCAATGGAGCTGACTAACTATTGGGGCTGCACCACCAAACTACCTGACACTCACTGCTAGTGCTGTTTACAAAGCTGCTGAGGCAGACAACAGGAAAAGGCAGTGACGAGGAGCCAGGACCATCCAGGGACAGGGCTGGCAAGGGGGAATCCATTTGCCTGTGAAACGGTGAGCGCTTATAGATAGCTGTGGGCTCCTGCCTGCCAACCCCTGGATCAACCTCTCATCGAGCAGGGAGGTGCAAGGTGGCATTTGTACCCTGGAAGTAATCCAAACAGCAAATGGAAGGCTAGGTTTGGTTACCAAGCAAAGAAACTAAATTAATAGAGATGGTAGGAACTGCAGATGCTGGAAAATCTGAGATAACAAGGTGAAGAGCTGGATGAACACAGCAGGCCAAGCAGCATCAGAGGAGCAGGAAGGCTGACGTTTCGGGCCTAGACCCTTCATTAGAAACTAAATTAATACGTCCTTTCTCGGACTGATGATGGCATCCCAGCCCCAGCAGTGCCCACCCAGTTGCAGAGGACCCCAAAACTGCCTGGGGGCACCAATATGCCCATATTTCCTGGTGTCTAGAAGAGGTGCTGACCCCACTGACACCCAGGCAGGGTTAAGTGCTGAGAGGCAGCACGATGCCGAGTCTGGAACACGGGCTGCTGGCAGAGGTGGAGGAGACATTTCTGCTCTCGGGGCTTGTGAGCCTTCGTCCTCTAGCCCAGGCAACACCAAGTCGCTCACGGCTCCCGAGGTCAGGAAGTGGACAGATTTCTGGGAATTCAAGGATAGGCAGGAAGGTGTAGTTATAGAGTCAGACAGCACAGAAACAGAAACTTCGGTCCAAACAGTCCATGCCAACTACAATCCCAAACTGAACCCAGTCCCACCCACCTGCTCCTGGCCCATAGCCCTCCAAACCTTTCCTATTCACGTACTTATCCAAATGTCTTTTAAACATTGTAACTGTGCCCACATCAACCACTTCCTCTGGTAGTTCATTCCACACACAAATCACTCTGTAAAAAAAAAAAAAATTTCTCAAACCTTTCGCCTCTCACTTTTGAAAATGTGCCCTCTAGTCTTGAAATTCCTCCATCCTAGGGAGAAGACCCTTGCTATTCACCCTATCCATGCCCCTTACGATTTTATAAATCTCTATACGGTCGCCCCTGAACCTCCTACACTCCAATAGGAAAGTGCCAGCCTATCCAGCCACGAATACAAACTCTCCCCTTCCTGGCAGTATCCAGGTAAATCTTCTCTGAGGCCTCTCTAGCTTAGTCATATCCTTCCAATGACAAGGTGACCAGAACTGGACACAGTGCTCCAGAAGAGGCCTCACCATTGCCCTGTACAACCTCAACGTGACGTCCCCACCTCCGATGCTCAAAGGTCTGAGCGATGAAAGCAAACGTGCCAAACGCCCTCTTAACCACCAAAGTGCTCAGTAGGCCGAATGGCCCGTTCAGGGTAGCCTTTCCGAATAGGCCCACTGTACAAATCCCTGTGCATTACCTGCTGCCCCCTGCTGAGCCATGAGGGCTGAAACAGGGATAGTTTTGATGATGGTAGTGGTGCCCGGTTTGTTGCTGGTGTTGGCAGACATGCTGCTGATGCCCAGGATGGTGGGTGGCTTGGTGGCCACCGTCCCTCCGGCCTGCGTCGTGGTGATGATGGTGGTCGGCTTGCCATCGGCTGACGTCACCAGCTTCAGGATGGTCGCCCCAGGGGGGAGCGGGCCTTTGGTCTGTAACATCCGCCGCATAGCGCCGGGAGAAAAAACACGGTTAGGATCTGGGGGAGAGCCAGCTAATCAGCAACATCCATAGCTTGGCCGGGGCGGGGGGGGGGGGGGCGGTCAGCACCCAGGGAGCGCCCCGCCGGAGGGGTCAGCTCCGAGGGGGCACCCTGCCACCACAGGGTCAGCACCCAGGGAGCGCCCTGCCATCAGAAGGGTCAGCTCCGAGGGGGCACCCCGCCCTCGGGGGTCAGTTCCAAGGGGGCACCCTGCCATCACAGGATCAGCGCCCAGGGAGCGCCCCGCCATCAGAGGGGTCAGCGCCGAGGGATCAGCGCCAAGGGAGTGCCCCGCCATTTGAGGGGGAGGGGGTCCAGCGCTGAGGGGGCACCCCGCCCTCAGGGGGACAGTCCCGAGGGAGGGTTATATTGCGCACAGGGTGTTAACCTGAAAGCTCTCATATCAGGGCAACAAATTCCAGAGAGTTAAGAACATAAAAACTGTGCATGTGTATTTGGTGGGGGGTGGCACATTACACGTCTCCCCACCCACCTATTATGCCCCAAAACACTGCTCTTGCCTTTGTCACAGCTGACAGCTGGAGCTAGCTGGGCAGTGCACCACACAGTATTCCTGACCTCAGAGCAGTAACAGGTCGTCCGTCCCTGGCTCAGAATGTGCCGTACCGACACCCCGCTACAACCGTTGAGCTGCCAAACACAGTGTTCCCTCTCCCTGTGCGCCTCTCACCTGAATGTACTGTGTGACGGGGCTGGACGTCGCTTGACCCGTGACCACTCCCGACTGCACTGGCTTGGTTTGAACCAGGGAGACCATCTTCCCCAGGCTGGAGATCTGCATGGCGGGCAGGGGAGAGCAGGAGGGGAGATTGAGAAAGGGTGTGCACACACACAAATACACAGAGGTGACATTATCAGACAGGGAATGGCCACCGAGAGCACTGTTACTGACCTCCCTTGTAAGGGACGTGCCCTCTGTAAGGGCCGAGGCCTCTGAAGCCTGGCAGTGGGCATTTGCACCTACTGTATCCACCATGCACACTCAGGTTGTGAAGGGTGTCACATCAAACATGTGCCCGGGTGGTGACAGCAGAAACAATGGTAGCTGCTGGCCCCTGTTCTTGTGGAACAGGTTCAAGG
>NC_063375.1:429682-430628 GCF_021869965.1 Rhincodon typus
GCGAGGTTGCTGGAAATGTTGGAGAATAAATAAATACAGAAAAAGGAGCGAGTTTCCCCGGGCTACAGTACGGACCGACAGACAGAAGAGACCAAAAAGGCACAAACAGAGGAAAAAGAAAACACAAGGAGCAGGAGCAGGGAAAAAAAAGCAACTTTGGCGCCAGAGCGGCTTCCCTGGCGGCCGCCATCTTGTCGGGCGTGACGTCACGGGGGCCTACTCCTCCCTTTCCTCAATAAAGACATAAATCAATAAATAAAAGATTAAAAAACATCTCAGGGGGTGGTGGTGTGGGGGGATGAGAGGTGATGAGTGAGGTGGATGCTTGGCACCTTCCTCCTTTGGGGATTGTTGGTGGGTGGGGTGGAGGGGGGAGGGTGATTTTGTGTTTGTTTGTGTCTGCCAGTTGTTGTTGTATTCCCCTCCCCTCCCCTCTCTGTGTGTGTGTGTGTCTCCAGTCGTTCCCTTACCCGTGTTGTAAACATGTAGCTCGTCGACGATCCCTTCGTTGCCGCCGCCGAACACCACCATCAGCTCCTTGATCGCCACCGCCCGGTGTCCGTGCCGGGGCCTGGGCACCGGCCCGCTGGAGCCCGAGACGCGCTTCCACTTCAGCATGGAAGCCGCCATCTTCGTTGCGGGCGCACGCAAGGCCCCGGATGCTGGTTGGGAGGCGGCGGTGGTGCGGCGGGATTCTGGAGGACCAATGTTTGGAAGACGAACAAAGACCACGCCCCCTCCCCAAGCCCTGAAAGTCTAAAAACGACGATCCCACCCCCCCTTAGACCTTTGGAGGACCGAATTGTGACCACGCCCACAGATCTAGGAGGACCAGTAAAGCCCACCCCCACACTTCGGAGGACTCTGCTTAGAACACGCCCCGCACACCTTGGAGGATCCAGTAAAGACCATGCCCCCCACACCTTGGAGGATCCAGTAAAAGACC
>NC_063375.1:430638-446810 GCF_021869965.1 Rhincodon typus
GCTCCCCACACCTTGGACGACCAAATATAGACCACGCACCCACACCTTGGAGGATCCAGTAAGGACCACGACCCCCACACCTTATTGGACCCAATATACACCACGCCCGGAGATAGCAACATCTGCGGATGCTGGTGTCAGAGAAGTGTGGACCTAAAGGAACACAGCAGGTCAGGCAACATCAGAGGAGTAGGTAAATCGACGTCTCGGGCCTAGACCATGCAGCGGGATGAAGGTCCTGAGAAGGGTCTAGGCCCGAATTGTTGATTTATGGAATACACCCCTTCACCATGGAGGACCCTGTAAAGACCAAAGACCACGCCCCTTCGTCCAAATATAGACCCTGCCCCAGATCTTGGAGGAGGACCCACTAAAGACCACGACTCCCCCAACACACTTTGGAGGAGCCACTAAAGACCACACCTCCATCACCTTGGAGGACCCAATGTAGACCCTGTACCCCACACCTTGGAGGACCCAATATAGACCACGCCCCTAAGGCTTAGACGCCCCATTGTTACCCAGGCCCCAGTCCTTGGACGACCCAATGTGCACGCCCCCTTCAGCTTTGGAGGACCCAGTTCAACATCGCCCCCCACAATCCTTGGAGGTCTGCGTATAGACCACGCCCCCACTCCCTGGAGGACCCCGTAAAGACCACGCCCCCAGGCCTTGGAGGACTCACAAAGCGCCGCCCCCTGCGACGACCACCTCCCCCCCACCAAAGGAGCAATTGTGTGTTTCAAAAACAAAAATATAGACTTTAATGCAGGTGCATATTTAATTTAAAAACGTGCTATTTCTATAGTTTGTTTTGTTGTTGACAACGGTAACGCTGTGTCTTCCCAAGACTTGCAGCTTAACCATGGCAACCGATCTAAAACATTTATTCGTACGTTTCAGCCTTTAGCTTTAACGATTTTAAATTCCTGTCAGGTGCAGGAGGTGCAGTTCAAGGATTTGGAGGGAATTCAAAAACTATAATTTGTTTTTTTTTAAGAAAAGGTGACGGTTGGAGAAACCGGAAGTCCGGCCGCCTCGCGCTTCCTTTTTCAAACAATAACGACCGTTACGGGTTCTTTATTTTTAAAAAAAAAGTGAACGCAGCCTGCACAGACAGGGGCGATCTACATCGGATGGCGTCAACCCACGTTTAGTGAGTGAAATGTTTTTTCATTAAACTGTGTTTTGTGGAAGACGCGGGATCATGACCTCTATTCTCAAGTGCGTCCCTCCCATGGCAACCCATCTCCGCAGCAAACCATTACCAGGGCAACCAGCCTATCCCCATGGCAACCCAGCACCAGGGCAAACACCTATCTCCATGGCAACCTGCCTACCCTCATGTTTACCCATCCGCCTACCAGAGCAACCTGCCCATCCCCATGGCAACCCATCACCAGAGAAACCCACATATCACGGTGGCAAGGCATTTCTCCCCATGGCAACCCCCATATATCAGCATGTAACTACATGGCAATCTGCCAGTCCGCATGGCAACCCATCGCAAGGGAAACCCACCAATCTCCATTGCAGAGATAGGAAGAACTGCCGATGCTGGAGTCAGAGATAACACAGCGTGGAGCTGGAGGAACACAGCAGGCCAGGGGCATCAGAGGAGCAGGAAAGCTTTTTGTCCACATTGAGACCATTGGGCTGTAGGCTCCAAAGGCGGAATATGAGGTGCTGCTCCTCCAGTTTCCGAGTGGCGTCACTGTGACACTGGAGGAGGCCCAGGATGGACATGGCCTCCATTGCAATCCACCGATTCCCCGTCACCAACTGCTTTTCATTACTGTTTCAATACAGACGCTCACACACAGACTGTCACTGGCATACAGGCTCCCACATGCACACACTGATTGTCAGTGGGCTACAGAGTCCCCCCAACACACACACACACACACACAGGGGTACAAGTTCCCCCCGCCCCACACACACACACTCTCACTAGGGTACAGGCTCTCTCTCTCTGTCTCACACACACACACTCACTGGTGTACAAGCACTCACACACAGACTGTCACTGGCATACAGGCTCCCACACACACAAACACACTGATTGGCAGTGGGCTACAGGGTCCCCCCAACACACACACACAGGGGTACAGGCTCACACATACATACACACACACACACCCTCACTGAGGTACAGCTATCTCACACTCACACAGACTCTCACTGGGATATTTGCTCCCACACGCGCACACAGACTGTCGCTGGGCTACAGGGTCCCACAAATACAGACATTGACACACACACAGACTCTCACTGGGGTACAGGGTCCAACACACACACTGTGCAACCTTTCTACACAAATCCAGCTATCGTGGATGCTTGCTTTTTGTTCTCTGATCCTCAGATGACGACTTCCTTGAGTGAATCCACCAGAATGTCTCATAGTGACAATGACTCCTGTGAAGGTTCTTGGCGGATGTTACTGGCTCCATGCGAATGCATTGACTGGTTGTGGTGGCCAGCAGATTCAGACCCACCAGGCCTTACTGACATCAGCGTGTCTCCCTGAGTGCTGACCCTCCGACAGTGCGGTGCTCCCTCAGCGCTGACCCTCCGACAGTGCGACGCTCCCTCAGTGAGATGTTGAGCTATGCCTGACCACTGCCCTTTCAAAAGCCACTTTGGGAACAGTGAGGAAGTGAAACATGCACTCTTTAAACAAACTTTGCCATATTAAATAGGAGTTTTGGGAGCTTACTCTCTGTGTGAGGACCCTGGGCTGGCCTCCCCACATCCTCTCTGCAGCTATCCTCACTGGGACAGCTCCCCTACCTTGACTGAAATCTGTTGCTGCGGAATTCCTCATCTCACTTCTGGTGGAAAGCTGTTTGCCTGGGTCCACATGTGCCCTTCACCCACTAAGTTAAGCTGACCTGAAAACATGCCCAGGTCCTACAAGAGCTCACTGCAACCGCCCTCTCCTCTACACTCCCCTCCTCGTTCACCTCTCCCAATGCTGCTGTGCATCAGTACATGAACAAGAGTGCTTCAAAACTCACAGACTTGCTAACTCACTCTCTCTCTCTCTCACTCACACTAGCATGTGCACTCTCTCTCACTGTCACACACACATATACACACACACACGCTCTGTCACATACTCACACACATTCTCTCACTCTTTCTCTCACACTGTCACACATTGTTAGACACACTCTATCTCACTGTCTCTCTCTCTCTCACACACTAGCACATGTGCGCTCTCTTTCTCTCACTGTCTCACACTAGCACATGTGCACTATCTCTGTCCCACAAATGCGCTCTGTCACACACACATACACACATTCTCTCACTCACACTCTCTCACTGACACACACACACAAACACACACTCTCTCTCTCGCTTGCACAGACACTCTGTCACACACACACTGTCTCTCTCACTTGCACAGACACTCTGTCACACACACACTCTCTCACTTGCATACACTTTCTGTCTCACACACTCCCTCTCTTTCTCTATCTGTCTCACACAGGCACTTATACACACATCCTCCAAACCTGGCAAAAAAAAATAAATTTTGCAGAATATACCTTAAAATATTTCATCCAACAGAAATATGTGCAGAAAATTTTTTAAAAAAATTCCCAGATTCTCCTAAATGTTTATCTGTGGCCAAAGTCACTTTGCACACAAACTGTTAGCAATGGGGTGTTTGCCTGGATCAGTTTCGAAAGGCTGAATTCACTTTTCTGGAGACAGTGTTGGTAGCTTCTGAATTCTCCTGTCGGAAGACCTCCACTTATGATGATGAGGTCTTCCAGTGGTTTTTTCAATTCACATGCTTTGATAAGGGGTGTGTGAAAGAAGGGAGAGAGGGCTAAGGGCTTTGGTCCAAGTAAGATATCCCTCTGACTGTTGTGTAATAATCCAAAACCGCATAAATTGGGACACCTGCCATGTTTCTGAAAATATTGTTGACACAGTATTTTTTTCCTTTCTGAATAAAAAGTCTTACTACACTCAAGACATTAACTCTGTTTCTCTCCACAGATGTTGCAGACTAGCTGGTTTTCTTCAGCATGTCCAAGTGAAGGCAATGGCCTAGTGGTATTGTCACTGGACTGTTAACCCAGAGACCCAGATCATGTTCTGGGGACCCCGGATAGAATCCTGCCATGGCACATGGTGGAATTTGAATTCAGCAAAATATCTGGAATTAAGGATCTAATGATGACCATGAATCGATTGCTGATTGTCAGGAAAAACCCATCTGGTTCACTAATGTCCTTCAGGGAAGGAAACTGCCATCCTTACCTGTCTGGCCTACATCCACAGCAATGTCGTTGACTCTTAAGTGCCCTCTGGGCAATTAGGGAAGGGCAATAAATGCTGCCTAGCCAGTGATTGCCTCATCTGGTGAATTAATAAAGGAAATTAGCTGTTATAGGCTACAGTGAGTGTGTGAGGAGTCGCACTGAGACTATGTTGATATGTTTCAAGGTGGCTGGTGGGATAGCATTTCTTTATGGAGAGAGTTTATTGACTTGCTCACTCTCATGCCTCTTCCCTTTCTACGCATGGTCGAGGACCATGACCATCCAACATGTGATTGAACAAACATCAGATCACCAGGCAGGTACACCTACAGGCCTCATCACCAATTCTGATCACCGTGCCAAATTCCAGGCCCAGCCTGTGTGGTATTTCCCCTGAGGGAGGGGGTGCATTGGGAGAGGGGGCAGTGAATCAAGCCGAAAAGGTGCCCAAAATGTACAGCTCGAGGGATGTAAATGTGTAGAGGCTGCAAGGAAAGCACAGGAAGAGAATGCAACTGACTGGATTGCTTTGGAGGAGGGCTAGCACGGTTGTCTGAGGCTGAGTGGCCTCTATCTGCACGGTTAGAAATCTGGGGCATCAGGACCCTTGGTCCTGTGTCTTTTACAGACAAAGATATGATTTAGAAGCAGCAGGAGGCCACACAGTCCCTTGAGCCTACTCTGCTACTCAGTGTGATGATGGATGGTCTAATTACTCTGCATTCCTGCCGTGCCTTATATATATCCTCTCCCCTCTTCTGTTAGTCTCTCCCACCTCTGCCTTAAAAAGATTCAGACTTTGCTTCCCCTTCCTTTTGAGGGAGAGAATTCCAAAGACGATGACCTTCTGAGAGAAGAAAGTTCTTTTCATCTCCGTTTTCAGTGCAAAACTCCTGATTTTTAACCCCTTGTCCCATCTCATTCTAGATTCTCGCACAAGAGGAAACAGCCTCTCCACATTACCCTGAACCCCCACCCCCCTCAGGATCTTAGATGTTTCAATCAAGTCTCCACTTTCTGTCCTAAACTCCATATGGATACAAACCCAGTCCTTCCACATAAGAGTGGTCTAGGAGCAGGCTTTTGGGACTCATTTTGTTTGGGATTATGGTCAGCATAGCCTGGTTGGACAGAAGGATCTGTTTCTGTGCTATACGTCTCTCCGATGATCCACCCCCATCCCAGGGATTAGTCTGGGTGATCCTTCACTGAACTGCCTCCAACACATTGACTTCCATCCTTATATGTGGAGACCAACACTGTCCACAGTACTGCTGTGCCTGAGAAGGTAGATATTGTCCTGGGATGTGGGAGACGTTGGCTAGGCCGGTATTCACTGGCCAACCCTAACCACCCCATGTCTGGGGCAGAAAAGAGTCAACTGGATCTGGAGTCAAAGACCAGATAAAGACAGTGGATTTCCTTCACATTCACGCTTAACATGTGTCATTGACTGGCTGTTAATTGCAGATTTTTTTAAATACACATTATCCCACTTGCCCTGGTGGGATTTGAACCCATATCCCCATTATCCCAGGTTTCAGGCCAATTAGTCCCATGACACTCCCACTGTAACATCACCTTAGTCCAGCCTCGAGACAGTCATGGAGATCCACAGCATGGAAACGGGCCCTTTGGCCCAACTTATCCATGCCACCCAGTTTTCACAATTTGAACTAGTCCCATTTGCCTGTGTTTGGTCCCTATCTCTCCATAACTATCCCATCCATGTACCTGTCTAAATGTTTCTTAAATGATGAAATTGTACTCACTTCCATCACTAGCTCTGGCAGCCCATTCCAGACACTCACCACCCTCTGTGTGTGAAACAAATTGCCCCTCTGGACCCTTTGGTATCTCTTCCCTGTCACCTTAAACCTATGCCCTCTGTTTTAGACTCCCCTACCATGGGGACAAGCTGTCCGCTTTCTACCTTATCTATGCCTCTCATGTTTTTATAGACTTCTATAAGGTCACCCCACAGTCTTCTATGCTCCAGGAGAAAGCTTCCCAGCCTATCCACATAACACAAACCTTCCAGTCCATTCTAAGGAAGGGTCACTTGACCCAAAACATTAACTCTAATTTCTTTCCACAGATGCAGCCAGACCTTTTCTGCACTCTTTCTAGTTTAATAATATCCTCTCTTATAGTAGGACGACCAGAACTGCATGCATTACTCCAAATGTGGCCTCACCAATGACTTGTACAGCTGCAAGAAGATGTTGCAACTCCTATACTCAACGCTCTGACCAATGAAAACTTCCTTCACCACTCTGTCTAACTGCTGTGAAGGAGCTGTGAACCTGTACCCCTAGTTCTCTTTGTTCTACAAGATTCCCTAGGGCTCTGCCATTTACACTGTAAGTCCTACCCTGGTTTGCTTCAACAAAATGCAACATCTTGCATTTATCTCAATGAAACTTGGTCAGCCCAGTGGCCCAGTTGATCAAGATCTCGCTGAATTCCCAGATAACCTTCTTCACTGTCCACTACCTTGGTGTCATTTGCAAACTTACAAACCGTACCTCCTAAATTCTCATCCAAATCATTTATATAAATGACGAATAACAGTGGACCCAGCACTGATAGGCAGTGGAAAATTACCTTCTCTCAGGTCTAATTGTAAAGGATAGGAGTGTCTCTGTCCTACAAACCCCTATCCCCTCCACATGGAGATTTAACAAGGTGGAGCTTGACAGAATATTTCCCCTCGTTCGAGGGAGGGGCACAGATTCAGAATAAGGGATCTCCCGCTTATGATGGAGATGACAAGTCTGTGGCGCACCCTTCCCCTGGAGAGCAGTGATGAGTGTTTTCAAGGTGAAGGTAGGTAGATTGTTGACTAACGTCAGTGAAAGGTGATTGAGAGTAGGCACTGACATCACTGATCATCCATGATCCTATCAAAGGGCAGAAGAGGCTCGAGGGGCTGAATGGACAACTCTTTATGGTTAATGTTTGCTGTTAGGCACATCTGACGGTCAGTGAGAGACTAATTGCTACCTTAAGGCCAGTTAAAGTCTAATTGTTATTTAGCACATCTTGGGATGAATTATTGTCGAGCACATCTTAAGGTCAGTCAGAAGTGAATTGCTGTTAGATGCATGCTCGGGGCAGCTAGAGGTTAATTGCTATGAGGCACACACACACAGGTAGTATAGGTATCACACATCTTGACACAAGAGTTACCATGCATACAACAAACACACATGCAATGCAGGTGTCTGATACCCAATGTCTGTCCACACAACCTGGGTATCCCTCAGTGTCTTGTACAAACAACTCCTCCCCCATTCCGCATGCTCCAGCAAGGCACAGCCATTGTGGCATAGCCCCAACATCCAGGAGAAGTGCCTGCCTTAGCCTCTCACTGGGCATGTCCCTTCTCTCCCCCAACATGTGTCAACAAACTCCGAGCCCTTGGAGGCTGTTGCTGAGTTCTGGCACAATGTTAAAAGCAAGCTGTCCACAGATTCCGCCCTCACTTGCGTACACTGCAGCGATCAGACGATAAGATTAGAGCGCAGCTTGGTCCTCGGTCCCGGGCACACAAGAAATGCGGGGATGCCACTCCAGATAAATTCCCCGAGACCGCAGCACTCTCAGTGAAGACCAGCACGGAGGTGACCGTTCGAGACGGCTGCGTCCTTTGGAGAGATCGGCTGGCCTTGATTCCTGAGCGGAGAAGGTAATCACCATCCGTTCCTGTTCCCAATTTACAAACTGGTCACTCTGGTGGGAAAGCGTATCACCAGGGAGGGAGACACGACAGACTGTGCAGTTTGCAACTGATCCAGGGGTACGGCTACACACAGCAATCTAATCGAGGGGTTCGGGGTGGTTTATATACAGAATAACAGATAGCCAGAAGGGAGTTACAGACTGGAATCTAATCGAGGGGTTCGGGGTGGTTTACATACAGAATAGCAGATACCCCGGGAGGGAGTTACAGACTGGAATCTAAGCGAGGGGGCTCGGGGTGGTTTATATACAGAATAGCAGATACCTGGGAGCAAGTTACAGACTGGAATCTAATTGAGGGGTTTTATGGGGCTGTGGGAGGCTTATATATGGAATAACAGAAACTGCACTATTGGAGAGCCAGTGCTGAGGGAGCTTCACACTGGCAGAGAGTAATTTACATTTCAGATGGTAAGTTCAAACAGGGCCCTCTCTGTCTCAGCTGGCAAAAAAATGCTTTGACTATGATTGGACCAAGAACGTGACCCTTGGTGGGAGGGTTTGATGGGGTGAGTGACCTGAGAGATGTCTCCGGTCTTCAGGGGTCAGTATGTATCCCTCAATCCTCACCGCTCAGACAGGCAATGGACTTGGTTTCATTTTCATATTGGTGGTTATGGGAGCTGTTGCTACATGAAAAATTTGGGTGCCCCCTCCCCTCACTGCTACAGAATGCCTGTGACTGCACTTTGAGACCCCTTCCCCAGCTCTGAGGTGGTGCAAGTTGCCAGAGAAGTGGATGTTCTTATGGAGCTTGGCACAAACTGGGACAGGGTAGGTGCCAGTGGTTGCCCAGAGACATAAACTCGCTAGCCCATTGCCTCTGTCTCCAAGGTTCCAAGATGAAAACGAAGCTGCTGCTCCTGACAACACTCGCTTTAGTGCTCCTCGTCTCTCTCACTCCTGAGGTCCAGGCTGGCGTAAGCTTCCATTCAAGGCCAACAGCGAAGGATAACAATCGCAGTGGCCATGCACGGGTGAGTGCCAGGGGCCTTTGGCACTGGTGGTGGGGGTGGGGACAGGGGCAGTCCTGGTGGGAAGGACACTGAATCATCAGCATGCAGGCTGCAGTGAATGAGGAGGAAGTGGGCAGGCTGGCTCCCTTCATCTCTGCAATTTTAATTCATTGCCAAGCCCAGAACGAGGGTCAGCGCTGAGGGAGCGCCACACTTCCCTCCACCCCTATCACCTCTCTCACTATCAACCCAAGACCCCATCCCCTGCCAGGTCCTCAATCTGTCTGCTCCCTCTGTGCTGCCACTCTTTCAGGAGCTAATGTCTTGTTCCCCGCTATCTCCTGCCCCTTTGATCTCTAAAATCGCCGGCATGCAGCCCCTGTCCAACTTGTCTTTGAGGGTGCTGCCTTGACCCATAGCCCAAGCAGTTGACTCCTTGACTGCCCTTCAGTCTGATGCTGCCTTTGGCCTGGATAAAGGTAGTGTACGAATCTCAGGGCCAGGGGTAGTGCCTGGTATTCCAGCTGTGTGCCCCAACAACAGGCCAATCATCTCAGTGGCAGGCTGTTTGGCGTGTTTCTGTAACTTGGCCATACTTGCTGAACAGTCCCAAGTGCAAGTATAGCTATGCTAGCAACCAGTTTAAGTTAAGCAGCCACAAAGGAAAGGAATATGGTCAAAACTCTGTTTCATTTAAATCCCCAAAAAGCCTATATCCAATAGCTATGCCATGGACAATCAGCGCACCCTTTCTCAAATAGTAGTGATAGAGGTTTATAGCGTGAAACAGGCCCTTTGGCCCAACTTATTCATGCTGCCCAGTTTTCACAATTAAACTAGTTCCATTTGCCTGTGTTTGATCCATGTCCATTCATTCCTAGCCCCTGCCTCTATGCACCTAAATGTTTAAATGACAAAATTATACTGTCTTCTACTACTGCCTCTGACAGGCTGTTCCAGACACTCAGCACCAACGTCTGTGAAACAAATTGCCCCTTTTGTATCTCTCCCCTCTCATCTCAAACCTATGCCTTCTAGTTTTAGACTCCCCTACCATGAGGAAAAGCTGTTGGCTATCTACCTTATCAATGCCTCTCATGATTTTATAGAATTTTACAAGGTTGCCCCTCAGTCTCCTACATACTAAAGAAAAAGATTGCATGAATGAATGAGCTTAATCGCAAGCACTGTACAAAAAGTAGTGAAAGTTAATAAGGCGCCACTTGCTGCAATTGTTTGAAATTTGCTATTCATACATTTGTCTCTACTCGCAGCATGATTTACGGTGCAGCCCAAGGTCAGCTCTAACACAGTTTCTTTCCCGTGTACCACAGAAAACCAATTCCAAGCGTCAGGTATACGATGATTTAACTCTACAGATGGACGAGGAGCAGAGCGACTCTGCAGCTGCGCAGGTGAGCTCACCATCCGAGCAAACTTTCTTAAAAAGAAACATGCCACTATCCATCCATAAAACAAAATACAGGAACTAAACCTGCATTGAGCCTCTGCTCTTGAGGTTGTTCAGGTGATTCAGTAGCCACAAAAGATCCACAAGCAGTTACCATAAACCTCTGGGTGTACTGTAGTCAGGAAAGCATTGACAGGTTGAGCCCCTGCTATCTCAGAATAAAGGAGGGGCAACCTAGCAGAGGTCTTTAAAGTAAGTACTGCTGTCAAGGCTTTCTGTCTTGCACGCAGCAGGCAGAAGGAAAGTATCTTTTCTACTTTACTGTTTTTTTTGATTGTGGAAGTTTTTGATTGTGAAAGGACTGTTTTAAAAAACTGAGGACTGTGGAAAGAATTGCTGCACTTTTTAAAAGCAGATTATCCGATTGTAAGTGTTGTTTACACAGCTGCTTGTTCGAGCAGTGGGGAAAGGTCAGTACAGACAAAGTGGTGTGTACGCAGGGAGACTCCCCCGGCAACAAACGGCTGATTGGTCTGTGGAATAGTGGTCACTTGTTGATGTCAAAGGCCTCTTGCCCGCCAACAGTGACGTGATATACTGTCCCACTACCTGGGAGCCAATGGGGATGAACATTTGGTTAGAAGTCATCAGACAACTGCAAAGGAAGGAGCTGTCCTTTTGTCTGCATTGGAAACATCTCAAGCCTGAAAAAAAAAAGTCTCTCTTTTCCCATGCCAACAGGTTATAAATTGTTTATCTACAGTGAGACCACGTAGTTGTTATTAAACAGCAATTCTTGTTTGGTATATAACAAGCTTTCTGTCAACCTGGCTGAGAGACAGCTATACAACTCCAGGAACAGCAAGGCTTGATTTCCCAGGATGCTATCCCAATGAGGCACGATACAGAACAGAACCTTGATTGAACCACATTTCAAAAAGGGAGCAACTGCTAATGCACGAGAAGGAAGTGTCATCATGTGGAAGCATTGCTGTGGAAGATGCACCAAGGGAATAGTTAGCTGGCTGTGATTTGAAATGACAAGAGGGGTTTGATATGAAATGTTTCATCTTGTGGGGAACAACAAAACATGAGGCTGTCTGTCCCAAAGAAATCCAAATGGGGAAATTCAGCTGACAGCTCAGAACACAGAGACTGTAGGTCCCACTCCCATGGGGAGCGATCAAGATGCTTAGTGTCCATATGTTTACTGGTGAGAGGGGTAAACAAGGGAGAGAGGAATGGAGGATTACAAAGGTCAATGAGGAAAGACAGGAGGACACTTGAGCAGATCAGAAACAGTGACATGTACTGGTTTGGGTGGATAGTCTGTCGCTCAGGAATCCAATATTTAAAAAGAGCTTTTCCGACCTCAAACCATCTTCCAGTAAACAATACTTCCCTCATGAGCCCTTGTGATTGTGCCTGCTTTGTTAACTGGTTCTGGTTCTTTAAAGGTCTTGTGCCTTGGTCACTGTTAGTCATGGGGTTTATTTCAGATGGAGGTACCATCCCGACTGGGACTTCAGATGAGTGAAGAGGACGCCAGGCAGTATGGAGAGATGTTGGCGCAGATACTCCATGGCCTCTTGGCATCAGACAGTGAGTCCGACGGCACGCTCTCACTCCCACCCCTCTTTTCCACCTGATTATCCCCCGAAAGCACCGACCTCTGGCTGTAACGGTTAAGTGTGACCTTGCGCACCAGCCTGACAACGAGCAGGCTGTTTGCATCATTCACTTATGTTTGTTCACTTGTATTGCAATGCTTTCAAAATATTCATCAACATAAAGCTTAAAAACCTGACTCCATCTTCCGCAGAGCACTCACTGTGTTGCTTCCAACACTCAAGCAGTTCGACACCACCTAGGACAAAGCAGCCCCCACCTTCCCTCTCGAAGAACACTCTACATCCTCCTCCCTGTTTACTCCCTCCACCACTGACAATTTGTACCATCTATAAGATGCACTGCAGTGCCTCGCCACAGCTTCTCTGAAAGCATCTTCCAAAAGCCTGCCACAACAAATTAACAAACAATACAGCCCCTTAAAGGGCCCTGGAAGCTGGAAGAAAGGTTTAGGTCCGAAAACGTCAGCTTTCCTGCACCTCTGATGCTGCTTGGCCTGCTGTGTTCATCCAGCTCTACACCTTGTTATCCCTGGAAATAAACATCTTGTAGGAAACTTCGAGCTAAAATGAAATGTCATTTTATGGCCCAACGATGCGCTCCAGCCACCATGGTGCCTACCAGTCAAGGAAAACCTCAAGTGCTCCCAGCAGACACTCCCCACTTCCAGATGCATTACAATTCCTGTTCTCTTGTACTTTTGATTAACTGTTCTCTCATTTTTCCCCATCCCAGGCCAAGAAAACTAAACCATCCCTCCCCGTGCCTCAGCAGAACTCAGAGGGTGTAGATGGAGAATGGAACTTCAAATCAGAAGTGATCATTTTTCCCCGCTGTACTTCTGCCATGAATAAATAAAACCAAATCTTAACAGCAACCTTTGTTTCAAAAGCAAAAAAAAAACAAAATCACAGTTCTACTCAGCTTGCAGGCACGGACAGGTTCAGGAGAGAGTTCTGAACCAAGGGAGGCCCTTGGCTGGTGTTAGCCACACAGGAAATTCACATGCTACTCAAATGAAATTGAAACTAGATCAGTGTGCAGTTACACAGTAACGTTAAGCTCCTCGTCTGAGTGTTGAGAAAGTGAGATTACCACATCTAAGTACCTACTTCTGATCATCTGTATGAAGCTACGAGGTAGACAAATTTTAAGCCTGTCGGGAAATGTCATTCACTTCCTGAAAATGGGGACGATCAAACCAACACCAATTAACCATTGAAGCCCATCTGGTTCACCCATGTCCTTTAGGGAAGGAAACCTGCTGTCCTTACCTGGTCCAGCCTACATGCGTCTCCAGATGCAAAGCAATGCAGTTGGCTCTCAGTTGCCCTCAACCTGCACTTGCAAGCCCCTCAGTTTAAGGGCCAGTGATGCCCACATCCAGGGAAAGAAATTTTTTTTTAAAAACCGTCACAAATAACAAGTACCATTGCTACCTTCACTGTCCTTCCAGGGGTAGAGGTGGTGGGTTTGGAAGGTGCTGCAGCGCATCTTGTAGATGGTACTCACTACTGCTGCACATTGGTGGTGGAGGGAGGGAGTATTGAAGGTGGGGGTTAACACGTTGATCAAGCTGGGGGAGGGAGGCGGGGGGCTGCTTTGTCCTGGATGGTGGCGAGCGTCTTCAATGTTGTTGGAGCCAAACCCATCCAGGCAAGTAAGGAGGCATTCCATTACACTCCTGTCCCACTATCAACAAGGCACATGTCAGGCTCTGGGAGGGGAGTTACTCACTGCAGGATTCCCAGCCTCTGACCTGCTCTTGTAGCCACAATATTAGTTTCTGCTCCACAGTAACCCTCAGAATGTTGATGGTGGGGGGAGATTCAGAGATTGTAACACCACTGAACATCAAGGGGCCAATGGTTACATTGTCTTGTTGGAGATGGTAACTCCCAGGATGTTGACAATGGGGCATTTGATGATGGTAGTGCCATCGAACATCAAAGGGGTGATGGGTTAGATTCCTGTTGGAGGTGGACATTGCCTGGCATCGAGAGACATGCCATGCCCGCAGGGTACTTGACATTGTGCAGGTGGACCAGGCCTAGGGAACACTGGGTCCTGGTACGTTCCACCTCCCTGACCGACTATCTTTCACCTCTTGAATCTGGTCATAAACACAACGCAGAAAACTACTCATCCGTTTATTGTAAATAAACCACTCCCCAAATACTGAAAAGAAAATGGCTCACGGAAACCCCAAACAAATTAAGTCTCCTTCAGCTGAAGGACTGGACCCCTGTGGAAATTCCAAACCAGCTGCCGTCTTATTGAGCACCGGGGCAGGGTCGAGGGGCCGAACAGCCTACTGCTATCTCTTCTGTTCCCATGCTAGGTTCTCTCCATTCACCTCTCAAGCGGAGGGAGAGCTAGCTATGCCCCCGAGTGTGGGTCAGTCCAGCAACAGTCCCCACCGGCAACGACCGGAAAAGTAACAAATACTCAGCAGCAAATCAGCGAGGCCTGGGGATGCGTACTGGAGCAAGGCTGAAACCTCGAACTCAGAGCTTCCCCGTGAGACGGGGTGGCGAGGGCGACCACGCGATGGGGGAAGGTGAAGCCTTGCCCTGACCTTGCTCCTTCATTACCAGCCTCCATACCCTGAGGACATGGCATGGTCTGTTTCCTCCCCTCCCCGGTCTTCGAAGACGCCTGTTGTCAATGGGGGATGGCACCGGATACTGAGGCAGGGCCTGTGACCACGTCGGTCAAGCGATGGGGTGGGGGAGGGTGCAGAGGCGACGTCGCGACTTGACCCCGGCGCAGGATCCTGTGGGGGGGGGTTTACTGATAAAGCCAACCCCGCTCCACCCATCCTCTTTCAGTCAAACTCATCACTCTCCTCTGGAGCTTGCCGTTCGAGACTCAACCAGTCAGCTGCAGAGACAACAAACACGGTCATTGTAAACTCACCGCCCTTTACAACAACAATCATACCAGCAAGGAGGTGGTCAGTCGACCCCTCTCGAGCCTGCTTACCCCCTTTCATTGCAATCGTAGCTGATCTGATCGTCCCACGTTCCCACCTACCCCCAATAGTCTTTCCTCGCTCATCGAGAATCTATTCACCGCCTCCTCAAAAATATTCAAAGTTTCTCCCCTCCATTGCTTTTTGAGGCAGAGAGCTCCAAAGACTCTCGGCCTTCTGAGAGAAAAAAAAAATCCTGATTTTTAAACAGTGACCCACCTCATTCTAGATTCTCCCCCATAAAAAGGAAATATCCTCTCCACATCCCCCCCAAGATTTTAGATGTTTCAATCGATTCTCCTTCTAAACTCCAGCAGATACAAGTCCAGTCCGTCCAGCGTTTCTTCCTTTAGCAGCCCAGCCCATTCCAGGGAAGTAAACGCTCCCTGAACTGCTTCCAACGCACTGGAATCCTTCCTTAAATAAAAGAGACCAATACTGTACACAATCCTCCAACTGTGGTCTCACCAGGGCATGGTTAATCTGATTGTCCTCACCTTCACTTTCCTGCCTCTTTGCAGGAATCTTTAACTCCTTCCCACCTTACTGATTAAAAATCTGTTTCAGTCTTGAACATATTTGATGACCCAGCTCTCTGCGGTAAAGATCCCCATGGACTCGCTCCCCTTGAAGAGAAGAAATTCCTCCTCATCTGTTTTCAACGGGCGACTCCCTTACTCTGAGATGATGCCCCTCTGGTCTTAAGATTCTCCCACACAACAGGAAACAACCTCTCCGCATCTCCCCTGTCAAGTCCCCCTAAGAATCCTATGTTTAAATAAGGTTGCCTCTCGTTCTTCTAAACCCCAACAAGCACAGGTCCAAGCTATTCACCCTCTCATCATAAGGCCATTCGTTCTGCGACTCCTTCATCAGCTCTACACTCCCCATCAATCCCTCCACCACACCCGGTACCTTTCCCTGCAACCGCAGCAGGTGCTACACCTGCCCCCTCTCTCACCTCCCCCCTAGGCCCCAAACAATCCTTCCAGATCCGGCAGAGACTCCCCTGCACTTCATCCAACCTTACCTATTGCATCCGTTCCTCCGCACATGGTTTCCTCCATCATCGGGGAGACCAAACGCAGACTTGGGGACCGGTTTGCAGAGCATCTTTGCTCTGCATGCACCAACCAACCCGACCTTCTGGCTGCCATCCATTTTAACCACCCCCCCCCCCC
>NC_063375.1:446910-449423 GCF_021869965.1 Rhincodon typus
CCCCCCCCACAACACATCCATCCTTGGCCTCTTCCACTGTCAGAGTGAGGCCAAACGTAAACTGGAAGAACACCACCTGATATTTCGCCTTGGCAGCTTACAGCCCCAATGGTCTCAACATTGGTTTCACCAGCTTCATAATCCCTCCAACCCCAGCCTTATCCCATGTCCAACCCTCTCCCTCCTGACCTGACCTAACCTGTCCATCTTTCCACTCGCCAATCACAATAACCCCCTACCTGCATCCACCTATCACCATCTCTCCTACCTTTCCCCAGCCCCTACCCCAATTCATTTCTGGGCTGATCTCCCCCTCCCCAAAGGGTTTCAGCCCGAAACACTGACTTACCTCCTCCTTAGATGCTGTCTGACCTGCTGTGCTTTTCCAGCCTCACACCCATAGACCCCAAGGGCTCCCAGATCTTTCTGTTCTACAGCTTTCTGCAGTCTTTCTCTACTTAAATAATACTCAGCTCCTCTATTCTTCCTGCCCGAGTGTGTAACCTCTCATTTCCCCACACTGTATCCCATTTGCCAAGACTGTGACCACCCGCTTAAGCTGTCACTATCCCCCTGCAGACTGTGTCATTCTCGCTTTTTATCCTCTCACGTATTTTTGGGTCACCCACAAACTTGGTGACAGTACTTTCCTCCTCTGAGTCCTATCGACTGTAAATGATATTGGGCCCCAGCATTGATTCCTGTGGGGCGCCACTAATAAAATCCTGAAAATAGCCTCCTTATCCCACCTCCCTACCCGTTCGTTAGCCAATCAATGCTAATGCACTAAACCCACACCATACGCTCCTATCTTACTTAACTGCCTCATGCGTAGGACCTTAGAGACTGCCATTTGAAAATCCAAATATGTTACCTCTTCTGGCCCCCTCTCATCTATTCTGCTCATCACCTCCACCTTCTGAAGGGGTCATTAGAGATGTGTACTAAATATTGGCCATGCCTGTGACACCTAGAGGAAAAGACAAACTCAATGAAGCTGCCACCCTGTCTCGGTGGGATCATACCATGCCCAGGGGCGGAGCACAGCAGCTCGCCGCTGTCAATCTGTCCCGCGTTATAAAGTGCAAACTGCTCCAGTATTCTCTGCTTCGCTGGGTTCATAACAATCTGGTGGCTGGGGACTGACGAATCTGCAATGGAAGGAGAAAGGGAAAGAGAGAGAGAGAAAATAAAGGGGTTAGGAGCGGCTGACTGTCACCATCTGTTATGCTTGCCCCTTGAGCCATGTTGCACCCCGCCCCGAGCACGTGTGACCCCAGAGAGGCAGCAAACACTTCTCAGTGGGAGTGGTGTCTATGGAAGAGAGCACAGATTCCATTGGACAAAGTGCGAATGGAGAAGGTTTTAAAAGGGCCCCATCAGCAACCATAATGAGCTCCATAGAGGACGTTGTTATCCCGCGAGCCCTTGAAACCTTGTCTCGTGCTCCCTCCGGGGGTGATGATTTCTTCACTTAGCAGGAGAGGGATCGTTGGAAATCTTGACCTCAAAGGCTCCATCTTTGACACTCAGGTTAGAGACTAATAGGGTTTTGAGGGGAATGGCTGGCATTGAGGTAGATGATCGAATTGAATAGCAGAACGTGGCAGAGAGGCTATCACTTTCTTCTACGTTCCTGAGAACTAACCAATCCCAGAGAGATCGCACCCATCAACTCACCGTCTGCCTGCCTACCACTCTGTCTGTCTGTGTCTCTCTCTCTCTCCCTGCAGACACTACCTGACCAGCTGATAGAATCTGTCTGGAAGCTTTCTCTGTTTGCCGCTTAATGCTGAAAGCGGGTCAGATTTTGGGAGCCCCTCAGGTGGGTGGGTCGATCGGGAATACTCAGCCTCAGAGCTGGCTCTAACCCACTGGGTGAATGGAGGAGATAATCGTTTGTAGTGGCTGCAGTGTCAGAGTGTAACCACTGGGTGGCAGACAAGGTACAGCATCAGCAAAGCCAGCGACTGTAGCTGCAGCAGGCCATTGGGCCCACTTCTGTGTGCCAGCCCCGTGAAAGCCCCTCTGTTTCTTTATCCCATGCCCCCTCGATCCATCTCCCCGACAGGGCACCCACCCTCCTGCTGCCGCTGGCAAGATTTCCTTCCTCACCTACTTGATTGAAGCCCCTGGTTTATGATCCTGAACACCTCTATTCAAAACCCCCCCCATCCGCAATCTTCTCCACTCCCAGTAAAAAGGTTCACGGCTTCTCTCAGTCTCTCCTCACGAACTGAAGACTGGAATCACGGAGAGGGAGGCTGCTCCTGCACAAAGGGCGGCTTCACTCAAAACACTTGCCACTTTCTCGAAATTTGTTCCCCTCCCCATCTTGAAGGGGGCGCGCGCCTGACGGGGCGAGCCAAGCTGAGGGCATTGGCAACTGCGAACAAACCGATAAAGTGGGCAAACTGGGCCTTCCACACACACAGGTCTGGCATCTCCTCGGAGCTGCTCCCAACACACTCGTGTCCTGCATCCAGCCAACACCACACAACACTCCAGATGCG
>NC_063375.1:454423-457844 GCF_021869965.1 Rhincodon typus
AGAGGCTGGGAATATTGTGGCGAGTAACTCCCCTCCTGACTCCTCAAAGCCTGTCCCACCATCTACAAGGCACAACTCAGGAGTGTGATGGAATACTCCCCACTTGCCTGGATGGGTGCAGCCCCAACACTTAAGAAGCTTGACACCATCCAGGATAAAGCAGGCCGCTTGATTGGCACCACATCCACAAGCATCCACTCCGTCCACCACCGACACTCAGTAGCAGCAGTGTGTACCATCTACAAGATGCACTGCAGAAATTCCCCAGAGATGCTCAGACAGCACCTCCCAAACCCACAATCATTTCCATCTCAAAGGACAAGGGCATCAGACATATGGGAACACCACCACCTTCAACTTCCCCTCCAAGCCACTCACCATCCTGACTTGGAAATAGATCACCGTTCCTTCACTGTCACTGGGTCAAAATCCTGGAATTCCCTCCCAAATGGCATTGTGGGTCAACCTACAGCAGGTGGACTGCAGCGGTTCAAGAAGGCAGCTCACCACCACCTTCTCAAGGGGCAACTAGGGACAGGGCAAGAAATGCTGGGTCCAGCCAGTCACGTCCACATCCCACAAATGAATAAAATAAAACATCCCACCCAGCTACCCTGCATTTCCCATGGCCAATCCACCCTAACCTGCACACCTTTGGACGATGCCAAGAAGACAGAACACCTGGAGAAATTGCAAACTCCACACAGACCGTCTCCTGAGGCTGGAATCGAACCCAGGTCCCTAGTGCTGTGAGGCAGCAGTGCTAACCGCTGAGCCACCGTGCTGCCCCTTGGTTTTTGGCTAGGATTCTACTAACTCAAGTGGGTTGCAAAAGGCCCAGTACAAAGACAAATCCTTCCGGCTTTTACAGACCAATCCTGATGCAAAGCCACCTCTCATGTGGATTTTATCTGGATGCCATGGATAGGTTTTTAAATCTTTTAGGAACTTTCTGCTTTACCTTGAGAAGAGTCCGAGACAGAAAAGGCTGCAGATCTCCTCGAGTCTCTGACAGCCTCTGGTCGGGATAATCCAAGTTGGTCGCTTGGTGCCAGGCACCCAGTGTCCTTGTGCAGAGTCAGGGGAGTGTAAGCTGGTACGGACGATCTAGTGCCATAGTCCCACTGGGAACCACCACCTCTGCTGCTGCTGAAGCTGTCAAAACTGGGTCGAGACGGAAAGCTGTTGACACCACCTCCAGCATCGATGGAGCTTTCCTCGCTCTCTACGGGCTGGCACAGCCTGCTGCAGGAGGAGAGGGAGTGCACCAGGCAACAGTCACTGGGTCCATGCTCCGCTAGCGACGGGTACACAGAGGGTCCGGGGCGGGTCTGCGAGCAGCTGGGGGGCAGCGGCTGGTGTAACTGCGAACCGAATCTGTACGTGTCCTCCACGGGACTGAGCGAGGTGCTTCGCAATCTCTCTGCCAGGGTGTCCACGGGGTCCGGCCCCCCACCGAGCCGACAGCCGGCAGGATCAGGCGGACCTCCAGCTGGGCCTGAGGCCTGGCCAAGATCCCTCAGAGCCTTCAGCTGTTCGTAAACCTGCGGGAGGGAAAGGAACGTGAGGCACTGCCCATCGGGTACTGTTCCCCACCCCTCCAACAACGCCCCCTCCCCGTCTCTGCCGCCCCCTCCGACCCCCGCCCCGTCTCTGCCGCCCCCTCCGACCCCCGCACCCCGTCTCTGCCGCACGCCCCCTTCCCGCCCCTACACCCTTCCCCGTCTGTGTCACCTCCTCTGGCCCCCTTTGAGAGGTGCTCCACAAAACCCAGCCTCTTGGACGAACCTCATGGCCGGGGTGTGGCGGGGGAGTGGTGGTGGAGGGGGAAGGTTGTCTGACGAAACAGCCTGTAGTTTGGCTTTAGGTGTGAACAGACTTCCTGACCCTGCCCTGGGGCAGTGTTTAAATACAGACCACAGCTGCCACGCTGTGAAAGCGAGGGAGATTTCTAGAGGTGGTTGTTGTGTTTAAAAACACACCGAAAGGCCGGGGTGTGGGGGGTTTTTGGGGAGTGACTGCTCTCGTTACCTTGGTCATTTTCGGTCTCTTCTTTCTCCGATGCTCTAGGCACTGACAGGCCAGAGAGCAGAGGTGTAGGGGCAGGCGGCCTGGGCACACTCCTGCCTTCCCGTCCAGGTGGCTGCAGATCCGAGCAGCGGCCCGCATGCTCTGCCCCTCAGCCTCATCGTCATCCTCCTTGACAAGATCCTTCTGCAGGGCAGGAAGACAGCCTCAGGGCGGTGCATTACACGCTCAAGACGGAGCCTCCCACCCCTCGGTAAAGGGGTGGCACACGAGGGCAGGACTGACTTGAATCACTGAGCACTCCCAGCAATGTGGCTAACCGTACAGACCAGCGATACCCACCACGTACTGCACGGAAACAGACCCTTCGGTCCAACCCGTCCATGCTGACTCAGATATCCTAAATTAACCCAGTCCCATTTGGCCCATATCCCTCTAAACCCTTCCTATTCATGTCCCCATCCAGATGCCTTTTAAATGTTGTAAACATACCAGCCCCCACCATTTCCTCTGGCAGCTCGTTCCACACACGCACTACCCTCTGCGTGAAAAAGTTGCCCCTCAGGTCCCTTTCCCCCTCTCACCTTAAACCTATTCCCCTCTAGTTTTGGACTCCCCACCCCTGGGGGAAAAGACCTTGGCTATTCACCCTGTCCATGCCCCATGTGGTTTTATAAAACTCAGCCTCCGATGCTCCAGGGAAAATAGCCCCAGCCTACTCTATAGCTCAAACCCTCCAACCCTTGTCAATCTTTTCTGAAGCCTTTCAAGTTTCACAACATCGTTCCTATAGCCAGTCCTTCATCCTCACCTCCCAGGGGCAGTCAGTAAACGTACTGTTTCTGTTTGAGGGACTGTTCTGGCGAAGGGGCAGATACCTCTGGCTGGGTTACCCTACACCACCGCTCCCCCCCACCCCTCCAAAAACCTGACAAAGTGGGGGGAGGGGGGGCAGCACCTCCAGCCAGCTGTTACCATCACTACACCCCCACCCCCATCCCCCGAAACAACAGGGAGGCCAGGCAGAACCTGGACTCACCAGGTACTTGGAGCTGGCTGATCTGTCACTCTCCAGGGCTTTGCGTCCAGTCAGGATCTCCAACAGGACCTGTCGAGGAATGAGGGAGGAGGAAAAGGGAAGAGGTCACTCGGAAAAGTGTTTATGACACTGGCGTAACGTCACTGAGAAGGAGGACTGCACAGCGACACAGATCGGAGAGCAGGGGGAGGCCATTCAGTCCCTCAATCATTAGCACCACAACTGATCAGACTGCCCTTCCTCTCTACACTAACTCCCACCCCCAAGGCAAGTCCTCACACCACCAACAACTTCCACCCCACTCCCTGCCCTCCCCACACACACACACACACACACACACACACACACACACAC
>NC_063375.1:457944-461526 GCF_021869965.1 Rhincodon typus
AACACACACACACACACACACACACACACACACACACACACACACACACACACACACACACACACACCAAGATGGGGTCAGGTCCAACCTGCTCACCCTCTCAAAAGACAGACCCCTTCACCCCAGCTGAAGGAACCTACTCTGAACTGCCTCCAGTGTCAGTCTATCCCTCGTTCAATGAGGAGCAGAACTGTACACGGTGCTCCCAGTCTCACCTACAGCCTGTACAGATGGAGCAAGACTTCCCGATTTCTGTACTCCCATTTCCCTTGTTAACATTCCATTTACTGTCTGAAACAGTTGCTGCTCCTGCGTGCTAATTCTCCTCTTTCATGGGATAAGGGTATCGCTGGTCGGGCCAGCACTCACTGCCCATCCTTATCTGCCCCTTGAGAAGGCAGTGGTGGGCTGACTTGGTAAACCATGCAGGCCGTGTGGCACTGGGGCATTTGGGACAGAACTCAAGGACCTTAACCCAGGGACATGAGCAACAGTTAATGTAATCGTCAGACACAGAGGGGCACTTACATGGATCAGAATATCACTGTTGCGCTCCCCCCCCCCCCCCACCCTCACAATAGGACAGGGGCAGTACGGGGTTAGATACAGAGCAAAATTCTCTTCACACTGTCCCCCAAACCCTCCCAGCACAGGGTTAAGTACAGAGTAAAGCTCCCTCTACAGCGTCCCCGATCGAACACTCCCAGGACAGGGACAGTGGCAGAAAGGCTGTACTCACCACTCCAAAGCTGTAGGTGTCCAGTTCCACAGACAGCTGCCCGCTCTTGATGTATTCTTCAGGAAGGTATGCCAGGGTTCCCCGCAGGTTCTGTGTCTTTGCCACGGTGCAGCTTTTACCGGAGTTATTGGAGTATCGGCTGAACCGTGCCAGCCCAAAGTCCCCAAGCTTTGGAACAAAATTTTCATCCAGGAGGATGTTGGAACTGGGAAAGGGACAGGCACATTGAGATAATGAGGAGGACAGGTACATTGTGGAAACAGTGCTCCAAGACACTGGGAGTTCTCCCCAGGCCTGATCAGGATTCAGTTAAAAGGCCCCCCCTCGACGCCCACCCTCCGAAAGCGCAGCACCCCCGCGGCGCCCACTCCCCCAGTCTCCAACAGCGTGGTGCCCCCTGGCGTGTGTGTGTGTGTGTGTGTGTGTGTGTGTGTGTGTGTGTGTGTGAGAGAGAGAGAGAGAGAGACAAGTGAATCCCAGAACCTCGCGAGTGCCAGCCCGTTACCTCTTGATGTCACCATGTATGAGGCTGGGCTTGCTCGAGTGCAGGAACTGTATCGCGCGAGCAGTTCCCAAAGCCACATCCAGTCGCTTCAGCCACGGGAGTGGAGCAGTGCCATCCTGCAGAGTGAGGGGAAACAGTCAGGACATACAGCAAGACAAGCGGGGGTGGAGAAAAAAAAACAAACAAACAAAAAAAAAAACACCGCTGTCAGATCTTTCAAGGACCGACCTAACCTGAGGGATTCAGACTGGGGCAGTGCTACAGGAGAGGCACGCAGGAACTGGGGAGTACAGGCTCGACGTGCAAGCTGAGGGGATAAGCTAACTGGCCTTAGTCTCAACGTGTCAACTCAATTACCTCAATCCTACAAAAGCCCTCTGCTCCTACCAAACACAGACTGGACACTGAAGAGCTGGCCAAGTAACATCTCCCTGCCAGATCGTCCATTCTGGCTCTGTGGGAGAGAGAGTGACAACGCCACTGGACCCACAGTCCCTGGTTAATGCTCTGGGGAGCGACAGCTTTTAAATATCAATCGATATCGGGAATCTGAAGCCAGTCTCAGGGATGGTGACCCAGACAGCAATCAGTGAACGTCATCGAGTCCTGCCTGGTTCACAAATAGTCCCTGGTACCCGAGTCCACAAGCAGATAGCGATGGGCCTGTCTCTTAGTACTATGGGGCCCAAGCCAGCCACTCAGCTTGAGGGCAGTTAGGGACAGGCAACAAGTGCTGACCTTGTGGGTGGCACCCACATGAATGGCAGCCAAGGCACTGCACAGTCAAGGACAGTGTCCTTAAAGCAGATGAACTATGATGCTAATGAGCAGGAGCGACCTCGCTAACCAAGCGGTAAAATCACCCATCATGGTCCATGGCAAAAAGCCAAAAAAAAAAAAAGGGGGTAGATCCTGTACCGTGGAGCCCAAAGCCCCACTCGATACCTGGCACTGGAGCCGGTCCTGCAGCGATCCGTTGGGCATGTAAACGTACACCAGGCAATACACGCCATCCTGCACACAGCCGCCAGCCAAATCCACGATGTTTGGGTGTCGGTACCTGGGCAGGCAAGAACAGGGTGACTGACAGGGCTGGGTCAGAGCCTGCACGAGAGCAGACCCGGTAGGAGAAACGCACACTACGGCGCCCCAGCACCCCCACCCCTGCACTTACTGGTAGAGCTTCTCCAGTTCTGTGTGAAAACTTGCTCTTACAGTCTTCCAATCCAAATCAGAATCCTACAAGAGACAGAGGTGGAGGGGGAAAAGATTCAGATCGAGCAGCACCACCATTCATTCAGAGCATGGGAGACCTGGTTACAACCCAATCCCAATAACCTTTCACCCCTCACTTATCAAAAACCCTGCCTTGACATTACTTGAAGATTCTGTTTCTGTCTGAGGGAGGTTACAAGAGCACGTGAACAACTACACTGGCAGATTAAGATTCAAACTCTAAAAGGACACCGACACATTGGTGGAGTGAGCAGATTGATGTCAAATCAAGTTCAATGTGGAGAAGGGAGTGGTGAGGCACTTTGATACGAAGAACACAGCAGTACAATGGTTAGCACTGCTGTCTCACAGCTCCAGGGTTTCTCCTGGGTGCTCTGGTTTCATTCCACAGTCCAGGGAAGAGAAGGTTAGGGTGGACTGGCCACACTAAAATTGCCCCGCAGTCTGCAGGCTAGGTGGGTTAACTGTAGCAAGTGTGGGTTTACAGGGATTGGGTGGGATGCTGTTCAGAGGATCCGTGGGGTGGGGTGGAGTGGAATGGAATCGGATAAAGAAAAACGGAATTAAGTCCAAGATCAGACAGGATCAACTTGAACGGCACAGCAGGACTGACAGGCCAAATGCCCCACTCCTCATCCACCGGGTTCTTCCATTTCTGTTTGAAAAGACCTCCCATGACTAGTGGGCCTTCTGTCACATCAGCGCAAAGGCACTGTCTACCCTTAACCATTAGCCACTGCATGACAAAGGTTGTGTACACAGGGAATTCACCCCCTGGGATTCATTACACTGACTGGGAAAGCAACCAGACACAACAACAACAAAAGGTCACCCAACAGCAGAAACAAAATCCAGCTTGCCTCCTTCAGTCTCTTCACGGCATACTCTGTGTGGCGCATCGATGCCCTGTACACACAGCCGAACCCTCCTTCGCCTATCTTCCGCCTGTCTGCAAAGTTACAGGTACCAGCTCTGAGCTCGTGGAGCGGCCAAGAGAACAGGGGCTTGGTCATGATAGAGGAGGACATTGAACATGATGAAGCAGGAGCCTGGGAAGAGCGGGCGAGACAGAGCGGGCGAGACAGAGCGGGCGAGACAGAGC
>NC_063375.1:461536-482424 GCF_021869965.1 Rhincodon typus
GGGCGAGACAGAGCGGGCGAGACAGAGCGGGCGAGACAGAGCGGGCGCAAAATAAAAAGGAAAGTACATATTACATGTGTGGTCTGATAAATTTCCCCAGAAACTCTTGTCCCTGTTTTGACATTTGATTCAATCTCACTGAAGAGAGAGGCATTTGGTAAATACAAGCGTATCAGGACAAACTAACGGAGGGCTGTGGAGGCTGGGGATGGGGAGGGTCGCAGGGATTTTAAAATAAACCTTTTCAAAGTAGGTTTCGAGAAGGGCAGTGGGCGGAGAGCTCATACACACTGATGGATAAATGCAGAAATGACTCAAAACTGTACAAAAGGTTAACAATTCTGCGCGGGACTCATGACCAGACAAGTCCCTCACTCAACAGCCTGATTGCGTCGTGGATGATGTTACTGGACCAAGTATTTGGGGTCGAGGGGTAGTGTGGGGATATGTCAAACCCCATCTTTGCGGCCAGTGGAGTTTAAATTCAATTCATAAAAATGTGGAATCAAAAGCCAGTGTCGCTAACGGTGACTGTAGTCAGAGGGAAATCTGCAGGATAAATTAAGATAATGTTGAGTTTATCAGGCTGCTTTCAGCCAGTTCATTTTCACACCTATTCAGCAGAGAGCATTAGCCTCACCAGGTCCAGGCACCTACGCGTGACTTCGGATCCTCGCACAGCAACACCCGCTGAGGTGGCCCAAACAAGGCACTGAGCTCAAGGGCGACTAAGGACAGACAACAGATGCTGGACTGGCCAGAGGGGCCTCCCGCATTCCCACGCAGTGACAAAGGGACTGAAAATGCTGATCGGCTCAACGGCATTCCCAGTGCAGCAGGGTTCCAGCGCCGTTGCATTTGTCAGACGAGTCTCGCGGGAGATCACCCTGCTGGCTTTCTTCAACGCCTCCCTTACCTGGGCCCTAACCTTTGTAGATTGTGAGGGTGGAAGGATCCCCATTACTTTGTTCAAACTGTCCTTGCTACTGAAACCGGACTGGCTGACGTCTGTAAGCAAGCTGCTGGGAGGTGTGGGCGGACGTGGCAACACCGGTTTCGGCACTGGGGGGAGGCAGGGGAAAGGAAATAAAAGGAAGAGAGAGAGAGAGAGGCTTCAGTATAACAGTCTGCCCTGTGACACAACAGTACCACTCCCCAGGTTAAGAAGCAAATGGTGTTACCATCACTGAATCCCTCATGATCAACATCCTGGGGGTTACCATTGACTAGAATATGAATTGGACCCAGCCCGATATCAATATTGTGTCTACAAGAGCAGATCAGAGGCTGAGAATCCTGCAGTGAGTAACGCCCCTCCTGACTCTCCCCCCAAAGCCTGTCCCACCATCAACAAGGGCACAAGTCAAGAGGGTGATGGAATACCCCCCACTTGCCCTGGATGGGGGCAGCTCCAACAACACTCGAGAAGCTCAACACCATTCAGGACAGAGCAACCCCATCTGCTCAATCGACACGCTAACCCCCACCTTCAACACTTGCTCCCTCCGTCCCACCACCTCCCCCCACCACTCGATCGACATACTAACCCGGACCTTCAACACTCGCTCCCTCCCTCCCCGACTCGAACAACACACTAACCCCATTTTCAACACTCCCTCCCTCCCACCACAATCCCCGCCCCCGCCACCAAATCGACATACTGTCTACTCACGGGGCGTGTTGATGGTCACTGTCTCTGGTTTGTTCGAGTTACAATGCTGGCTCTTCCCAGGGTTTGACCGGTTGCTCGGTGCAGGGCTAGGCTCTGGTAATGGCTCTGTGGGCGGTCTCTGGGTGTACGGGTCCATCCTGGGGGGCGCCACGCTGGGGGGCAGCGCTCTCACAGTCGGCCTCCCTACGGCACACAGAAGCACAGGGCCAATCAGGCTAATAGCATGACCTCAAGCCACGGATAGGCTGCACAATCACAACACCAAGCCCGTTCCTGGAACAGGACGGAACAAAGTGCGATCCCACCCACCCCGAGCCATGGATGCAACTGCAATTAAGTGACGGTACAGGAAGAGGCCATTCAGCCCATCGTTTCTAAATAAACTTGAAACTCACCGTCAAGCGCAAGCCCGTCTCCTGATATGGATTCCAATTAATTTACCCAGCACCCAGTGTTGACCATGCGGCCTAGAATGACCAAGCCTATTGCACCCCTACCCCCCCCCCCCCCCCCTCCACCCAAATCCACAGACATACAGCTTAGTCAAGGAGGTCAGATTTAACAAGATGAAGGGCTGGCATGAACGTGGAAGCATGGGGGCCAGAGGCTGTATTTTGAGCTGGTCAACCAGATCAAACCCGTCAACCGCACCGAACAACTTCGCGACGGACGCTTCGCAAACGCGGCTTCGAGTCCCGAGGACACAGACAAAACTGCGGACTCAGGTTAGTTTCAGCCAAACCTTCACCATCACTGGGTCAAAATCCTGAAACCTCGCCCCCTGCCCCCCCCACCCAATAAATGGCACCCACCTCACACAAGATGCTGCTACCACCTTGAACTGCTGCACCACTAGAATCAGACTAACTGGGCACTGACACTCCCTCCCCTGCAAGTTATCACTGCGAGCAAAACGGTACCAAGAGGTCAGCAAACACCGAACGCACGCCCACCAAGTTAAAAAAAAAAGTTAAAACACCAGCATTCCAGGTTGAAACCTCTACAATGGAGGCCGAGCGAGAGTGAGGGGGGCAGCAAAAGGGGAAGCTGGGGTTGGGGAGTGTAAACAAGGAAGCAAAGGTAGGGGGCTCCTCTACGTTACAGTGGCGAACCCACAGCCTTCGCTGCCGCTCTGGATTGTAATCCAGCCCCCAGTGAAGAGGGCACAGGCTATGCCGTGACACATTTCCCACCTCCCCACCCCTCAGACGAACAGCAGAGCAGGAGCTTTGAGGGGGGTGTTGACAGCAGGAGGAAGCTGAGCAAGTCAAAACCAGAATCAGATCAGAGTGTGGTGGGGAGGGAGACGTCCTGGAGTCCAGGATGACTGTGTAGTTATCCAGCCCAGGCAGGAAGTGAAGTGCATCGAGACAAGCAGATCTTTGTCGTTTCGATTCCGCGTTTGGGACGGACAATTGCTTTGGAGTCCTCGTCTTCCACCCCCCTCCAACTCCCCACACCCCCAGCCCCAAACGGGCACTTCCTGAAGGCTGCCGCACAGGCCTGGAGCTGGCAACTGTACTGTGCAAACGAGGCCTTTTGGCCCATCAACGCTGTACCTTACCACCACTGACCATACCAGTCCCACTTTCCCCACACTAGGCCACAGCCTGGAACATTATGACACTTCATTGGCTCGTCGAAGGACTTTTTTTTAAAAAAAGGGTAGTGAGGTTTCCGGTCTCAACTCCCCTCCCAGGCAGCAAATTCCAGGGCCGCCCCCACCCCCCGCCCGAGTGAAATACTTCCTCCGGCCTTTCACTTTCAGTGCCCTTGTTAATGCTCCCTCGACTAAAGGGAGCAGCTGCTTTCTACCCAACTTGTCCATGCCCCTTGCACACCTCCATCAAATCTCCGACTCTCCCTGCCTTGCTCCACAGGAAACAACCTGAGCTTATCCAACCTCTCTCCCATCGCTGAAAAAAGCTCCGTCCCAGCCCAGGGCAACATCCTGGTGAAGCTCCTCTGAACCACCTCCAGTGCAATCACATCCTTCCTACAGCGTGGTGACTGGAACGATACTCACTACCCTAACCAAAGCCCTGTTCAGCTCCAGTGTGACCTCCCTGCTTTTACAAACTCCAGTTATCCCCCCCCCTTGCTGACTTGACTGTTACTCTGCCCACCAATGCTGCCAGACTTGCACTAACACTTGCTGTCTGAACCTCATCCGTAGCTGGGCATCTTTAAAAGGGACAGGCTGGATGTTGATTTGAAGAATAATTATTACAGTCACCCTGGTGGCGGAAAATATCGACAATCCACCAGTCTCCACTCGTTCCAGTAACTGAGCCATACAGCACGGAAACAGACCCTTCAGTCCAACCAGTCCGCGCCAAACTAAACGCATCCCACCTGCCTGCTCCTGGTCCCTATCCTTCCAAACCTTTCCCATTCATGTGCTTATCCATAAACATAACTGTACCCACATCCACCACTTCCTCACGAAGTTCGTTCCACACACAACCCTCGTCCTTTTTAAAATCTCTCTCCTCTCACCTTAAAAAATTGCTCCCCAAGTCTTGAAATCCCCTGCCATTCACTTTATCTACACCCCTCATTATCTTAGAAACCTCTATAAGGTCACCTCCCAACCTCCCATGCTCCAAATACACACGTGTTGTAGCAATGCCCTCTTCCCAGGAAGGAACGAGAGCTGCCTCTTAAGAGTGGGGGGGCCTTGGAGAAACCCAAGGAGAAGTAAAATTAAACGGAGGCCTGGCTGCCGCAAGCAAACACACTCTCGCTCTCTCTCACACACACACAGACAGAAGTCTCTGCTGGAGCTCCAGCAACCACAGGGGAAGCCCCACACAAGTCCTCGATAAAACAGATGTCTTTCTAAAGATTCTCCAGAGGGTGGAGGAAAACCCAAAATCCAATTGCAGAATGACTGTCACAGCAGCAGTGAGCTCGGTGTGTGCGCGTGCGTGTGGTGGGGGGAGGGGGGAATGCCTGGTGTGGAACTCCTTCCAATCCACCACCTGTCTCCGTCATTTCGCAAAAGACACAGGCCACAGGTGCCAACACCAGGCTCCCCCATCTGCTCCAGTTCTAACAGGGATTAGTCCAGGTCAGGAGGGGTCTAGGACAGTTCAGATCAACTCCTGACTGCCCTCTGAAGTGGCCCTTTCAAAAGCTGCACAGCTCAAGGGATAATTAGGGAGAGGCAACAAATCCATCAGTCTCCACTTTCCCAGTGATGCCCACATCCCCAATGGAGAGGGTAAAAGAAAAGACCATTACAAGTAGTGAAGGGACTGGTGACAAATATTTTCTGTATTAACAGGAGGGTGCACAGTTCACCAACTGTGAGCGAAAGAAACTGACAGGGATTTTACATTCCTCCGAAACACACAGGTAGGCACGGTCACAGTCACAGATCCACCGGAACCGAGCGAAGGCTTGGATTCGTACTGTCCTCTGCAAGCCTTACATAGCCCACAGGCACTGACCGAGGGATTCGCAGGCGGGACAACTGGTTACAAAAGAGCTTGGAAAAGTCTTGCTCTGTCCCTGGTCCACGCTGAGGGAGGACGAGGCAAGTTCGCCCCCTCGAACCTGCTCCACCGTTCAACCAGATCGTTTATCCCAACTCCGCACTCCTTGAAATCTCTCGATCTCTGACTGGAACGTGCTCAATAACAGAGTCACTGGGGCAGAGGGTTCCCATCCCAGTCTAACACAGCTGACCTCTTATTCAGATTCTGTCCCCCACCACTCCCACCTCCCCTGGCTCCAGATTATATCCACTTCAAGCCAGGTAAAGATCCTTGTGAATCTACCCCGGCAGGCCCTGTGAGAATCTTGCACTCTTCAATGAGATTGCCTCTCACAGTTTTCTAACTTCTATAGAGAACCGAAGCGCAGTCTCTCTCATCACTGCTGTAGCACAGTCTGGCCATTCCAGTCTTCAGTCTGGTGACATTTATTACATGTGATAGAGGGAATGCAAACCCCCCTCCTTACGTAAGGGGAAGCGATGGCCTAGCGGTATTATCGCTGGACCGTTAATCCAGAGACCCAGACAGCATTCCGAGTTCAAATCCCCCCACAGCAGATGGTGGAACTGGGATTCAATAAACGCCCGGAATTAAGAGTCTAATTTGTCAATTGTCAGGGGAAAATCCCATCTGGTTCACTAATGTCCTTTAGGGAAGGAAACTGCCATCCTTACCTGGTCTGGTCTACATGTGACTCCAGACCCACAGCAATGTGGTTGACTCTGAACTGCCCTCTAGGCAATTAGGAACACAGAACATAGAACAGTACAGCACAAAATAGGCCCTTTGGCCCACGATGTTGCGCCAAACTTTTACCCTAATCCTAAGGGATATCTAACCTCCACCCCTACCTTATACTATCATCCATATGCCTATCTAATAGCCGCTCAAATGCCCCAACTACCCTCTCCAGCAATGCATTCCACACCCTGACCACTCTGAGTAAAGACCCTACCTCTGACGTCTCCCCTAGATCTACCTCCACTCACTTTAAAACTATGCCCCCTTGGAATAGCTACCTCCACCCTAGGAAAAATTAGGGATGGGCAATAAAAGCTGCCTGGTCAGTGACGTCCTCATCCCATGAATGAATAAAGAAAACAAAATGGAGCCAAAACAGCAGCCGTTACTCCAGGTGCGGTCACACCAAGGCTCTACACAACTGCAGCAAGACCCACACTCCAGTTCTATTGTGGTAACAAGGGGGCATAGTTTTAAAGTGAGTGGAGGTAGATCTAGGGGAGACGTCAGAGGTAGGGTCTTTACTCAGTGGTCAGGGCGTGGAATGCATTGCTGGAGAGGGTAGTTGGGGCATTTGAGCGGCTATTAGATAGGCATATGGATGATAGTATAAGGTAGGGGTGGAGGTTAGATATCCCTTAGGATTAGGGTGCAATCCTTAGATTCTCTCTCGGTGGAGCTCTCGCGGCCTGACACTGGGGAAGCGTGAATGTTACTTGCCACTTAACAGTCCAGCTTTACAAAGGAAACTTGAGAGAGCTCTTGTGGTGTGGTGGTATTGACCCTACCTCCGGGCCAGGAGTTTGCTTCCCACCTGCGCCATTACATGTCTGAGCAGGCTGGTGGAAAATATCTACAAAAAAAGGAGTCTCGTCACACAGACACGATTGGGGCACATGATTAGCTCCAGCAGATACAAGATGTCTGGGAATATCTGTCTGAGTCAGAAATCTCCAGCTGGCCCGAATCGCTGATGTCACGTTGGACGGCAGAGACTTGCTCAGCGTGGAGACGAAACCAGGCGGCTGACCTGAAAGGAAGCCTCAGACTGTTTGACAAGTTAGTCATCTCCTGGCAGCTCGCCAGAACTGAGAGAAAGGGATCGTGAGCTCCCAATGCCTCGCAAACCTGCCTCGCCACAATATAATCCCCAAAGCCACGAACCGACTGGGGAGCATCACAACGAGATGGGGCCATGCCCCTGGACAGCAATGCGTTTCCGAGGCGACACGGCAAACGCCAGTTTTGTGCGTTGGGCTTTTAAGGGAGGGAGAGTGCGTGGCGCAGTGTAATGTCCCATCATTCAAGTCCCACCCCACTGCAGGGCCTACTCTCCATCAACACAGCCAAACAGGCTGGCTAATGATTTCCGAGACATGTGGCTGTTGGTGAGTGTAGAAGAGTTCGACGCAGATACAGGTCCCCTCATGCTGGTGACCTGTACCAGGAAAACATTCACAGCAGAAACAAACAGCCATGTGTTTGGGCCATGTGTTTGGATGTTCCTCACGAGCACAGGAAAAGTCTTTAGTTGCGAAGAGCAGTGACTGAGTTTAACTTGTATGAACAGATAAAACAGAAGGCAATGAACCACTTTAATAAAATGGCATTGAGGAGGAAGATCAGCTGTGATCTACTCCAATGGTAGACCACAGTCAAGGGGCCGAAAGGCCTCCTCCTGCTCCAATGTTGCCCTTGCAAAGGCAGAAGAACAAGAATGCAGCTAACTGCAGGCAAATAATCAGTGCACAGAGAGCCATCCCCCCGCTGAACAAATAGGGGGACAGCGCACAGAGAGCCGTATCCCACTAAATAAGCCCTGATGAGTAAGTAACAGCTGAGGGGTAATGGGGAACATACCTGACAGGATGATGTCCCTGGCTCGCCAGAGGTTTAGACTGGTGAGAACATGCAGCAGCTGTCCCACGGTCCCATTACGGTTCATCCAGTACCACATGACGTTCTGTGTCCGGCCGTGTTCCCCTCGGCTCTCCAGCAATCGAAGTTCAGTCACGTCACTGACAAGGGAGGAAGCTGGGGTGGGGTATGCAGTATGGGGGAAAACAGAAAACAAAAAACAAATCAATCCCTTTTTACAACCTAACTGTACAGCTCAGTGACCAATTTTCAGGCCCCCTCATCTTGCTCAGAGACTGTGCAGGGCTTGCTGCAAGGGAAGGACCAAACATAACACCCCACCAGCCCCCAAAAACAGCTCTAAATGACTCTCTGGTCACTATCGCATCGCAGCATCAGGAAGCGTTGCCACAGGCTGTTCAATTGCTCAATGAATTCCCACGTTACACCCCGATTACTTAATGTGGACAGCTGTTCTAAACTACTTAATGCAAACAAAAAGTGACAGCGTTAATGATCGATCCGTAAGCTGCTAACTGAACAGCGATTATTACACTGCTGTAAAACACTCCTGGGGCTGCAGGCAGGGGCTGGGTCAAAAGCAGATTCTAATTTACCCCTTCTCCACTTTGTGTGCTCACTAGCCAGTGTGCTGCAGGACAGTTTCTCACAGTGGGGAAGAGAGTGCAGTAGTAGGGAGGAAAGGTCAGCACTGGTTCAAATTTCCGACAAGAATTCTCACGCAGATAAGGAGTGGGCTACGTCCGAGTGATTTAACAATGAAACAAAAAACCCACCTCGGGACAGAACACACCCACAAATAACAGCACAGAGCCATTATGCAGCTGGACTTGGGCTCGCACAAACCAAGCTCCCCCACCTTCAACCTCCCTTGGCTTTATAGTTTTTGATGTTTGTTTCTCACAGTGGGTTTACACACAGAATCAGTCTCACTGCTCCCTGACTGCAGCGACATCATTTCGCCTTCTTTCCAAATTTTGTTTCCTAGCCACTCACTCATCCCTGGTATCGTGCTTAAGTCTGAGCCCAGACTGCGCTGAGCCTCGGTTACCAACATGCACTGAGATCACCGGCTCCCAGCTCCGAAACAGCACCCGGGGCTGCTAAAGTCTCCAGCCCATCTGCTGCTTAAACTCTTAGGCGTGCCCTCATTACCCCTGCACTCAACTATCCCACCGCGCTCTTGCACATTCCACTCTCCAGAAACTCCAGGTCACCCGAAACTCTGACAGCTTCGCACCCCCACCACGACTAAACAAGCAGTTACCACAGCCTGAGCATTTCAGTTTACAGAGCTGCTAAGCCAGGAGAGTTTGGGGTGAAAGTCTTCTGGTTAGTAGAAATGAGACAGTTGCGGCCATCAGAATTGTGGAAGGATCCTGTCAGAGGGCTCACACAGAAGGGAAGTTTAAAACTGCCTCTGCTGAAGGAAAGTTAACTGGGAGGAGTTCACCAATTAACAGCCAACATTCCGGGTGATGTTACTCTGGAATCGAGGATCCATAAAAGGAACACATTGGAGGAACAGTTTAAAGGGGGTTTTTTTTTTGGGGGGGGGGGGGGGTGCGCGTGAGAGAGGGAGCAACAGCGCGCGACATCCAAATCTAAATCTAAAGGTCTTCTCTCAGCGGTACTTGGGTCTTTTTCCCCTTCGTTTTGTAAAGGAAGCTTAGGTTCTATTGTTAAAGGACACCTGTGACCTCATGCAAACAGGTTTCACTGACCAACCACGACATTCAACTATCAAAAATAGATGTATGATTTATCAAGCCAGGTTTCAGTACAGGATCAGGCTTGTTCAGTACAGGATCAATGCAGTGAGAATCCAGTCATGGGTGACTCCCTCCCTGACCTGATGCTGAAGGCAGCACATCGTTGAAAAGTGCAACTCCGTTGTGGACTCTCTTAAGCCATCATCCTCCCAGGGAGCTTCCATCAGTGTCGTTCTTTCCCAACAGATGACTCTTTGTTAAAAGAGGTGTCAGTGATCAAGAACTGCTACTCGAGATTGAATTTCCACAGGCATTAAACTTGTGGCACACGCTCCACCGGTCCCAGGAAAAAAAAAATCCTTGACGTACTGAGTCAGCAGGCACTGGATTAACTCCTGGATCCAGCCACCCTGCACCCCCCTCCCCCCCACCCCCGGACTGCCTGACTGCGAGGGCTTCGCAACTCAGGCCAATCCCCATCGAGTGAGCTTAACGGAGTCGTAGAGATGTACAGCACGGAAACAGATCCTTCGGTCCAACTCGCCCATGCCAACCAAATGTCCTAAATTAATCTAGTCCCATTTGCCCGTTTGGCCCATATCCCCCCGAACCCTTCCTGTTCATATACCCATCCTGATGCCTTTTAAATGTTGTCATTGTACCAGCGCCCACCACCACCTCTGGCAGCTCATTCCATACACACACCACCCTCTCCGGGAAAGAGTTGCCCCTCTGGTCCTTTTTAAATCTTTGCCCTCTCACGTTGACCCTGCGCCCTTCTAGTTTTGGACTCCTCTACCCTGGGGAAAAGACCTTGGCTATTCACACGATCCTTGCCCCTCATGATTTTATAAACCTCTAAAAAGGTCGCCTCTCAGCCTCCGACATTCCAGGGAAAATAGCTCCAGCCTATATTTGTGGGCAGCACGGTGGCACAGTGGTTAGCACTGCTGCCTCACAGTGCCGGGGACCTGGGTTCGATTCCACCCTTGGGCAACTGTCTGTGTGGAGTTTGCACATTCTCCCTCTCTCAGACAGAGGGTTTCCTCCGGGTGCTCCAGTTTCCTCCCACAGTCCAAAGATGTGCAGGCTAGGTGGATTGGTCAAGCTAAATTGCCCAGTGTTCAGGGATTTGTACATTAGGTGGGTTATAGGGGGATAGGTTTGGGTGGGTGCTCCAAGGGTCAGTGTGGACTTGTTGGGCCAAAGGGCCTGTTTCCACACCGGGGGGATTCTGTGACGATCTATGATCTATTCAGCCTCTCCCTATGGCTCGCACACCCAAACCCTGGCAATATCTTTACAAGTCTTTTCTGAACCCTTTCAAGTTCCACAACATCTTTGCTATAGCTGGGAGACTAGAATTGAACGGAGCATTCTAAAAGTGGCCTCACCAATGTTCTGTACAGCCACAACATGACCCTCCCAACTCCTATACTCAATGAACTGACTAATAAAGGCAAGTGTACCTTCATTACCCTGACTACCTGCAACTCCACCTTCAAGGAACTGTGTACTCTAAGGTCTCTTTGTTCGGCAAAACTCACCCAGGACCTTACTATTAAGTGTATAAGTCCTGCCCTAATTTGCCTTGCCAGTATGTGCGTAAGCATGGTCTATCGTCGGATGGTAACAAGGATGCCCAAACTTCTGCCCTACTCTGCTAACCCAGAGATGCCGAACCTGCTTCCTGCAAGCTCACAGCTCAGCACCGGAGTCGATGAGATTGCGAAGCAGGGGCCTCGGAGTTTGCATCACACCAGCTCCATCATGCTGAGCGGAGGAGTCACTGGGGAAGTCTGTGACATAAGCACTTATCTGATCAGATTACTATCACCACTACCAGTTGAAGAGGTGAGGTTTACCTGGTTTTACCACGAGCTCTCCGCACGACTGAACAACATGCACCACATTCACAGCAGGCCTGACGGGCGCGCGCACACACACACAGATACACAGTGATTTAAATCAGTCGTTAACATTAAAGCAACCTCAGAGGTCACATGGGGCACAGATTGGGGTGGAGGGGGCACCGTTGTAACTCGTCAGGGCAAAGGGCCTGGTGATGGCTTCCAAACATCACATCCGCTCCTTAAATCTGCACGTGCAGTGTAATGGTATCTGCTGACTCATCACACTGGTGTGGGGGGGAAAACAGTGATTTTTGGGAACGAATCGCTGTTACAGAGAAAGTGTTAGGCGTTATGTCAAAGCACACATCAGCCTCTTGCTAAACCTGGTGTACGTTTCTGATACTTTATCTGTTACAAGCGGACTCACGGGGCCACATCGAAGGGAACTACACAAATTAAGAGTGCATGGTGTACACTGTAGCATATTAAACCGAGCGGAGGGTTGGTTAGTTGGCAGGAAACAGAGATTAGCCTGAAATGAGTCACTCTCAGGCTGACAAGATGGAATGGGTGGTGTGACACAGGGGACTCATGCTGATGCCTCAGCTACTCTCAATCTTTATTAATTACCTACAAGAATGAACGTGAATTATGGCTGTTTTATCTGCCGATGATACAAAGATAGGGACGAAAGTATATTGCAAAGAGGACATAGTATCTGTAGGGGCACGGAAACAGCTTCTGAGGGTGGGCAGGTGGATTATATCATAGGAAAATGTGAACTTAACCAGAATGAACAGAAAAGCAGTATATTATTTTAAAAAAATCAATGTACAGCAGGGACCTGATGGAGGTGTACTGGATGATGAGGGGCATGGATTGGAAAGCAGCTGTTCTCCTCAGCTGGAGGGTGAATAACAAGGGGTAACATCAAAGGGAGGGGGATCTAGATTGGATCTCTAGAAGAGCTTTCTCACCCAGAGGGTGGCTGGGGCGGGGTGGAGGGGGAGGTGTGGGGAGGAAAACATACTACCTGGGAGGGTTGATGAGGCAGGAAACCTCAACCTTTAAAAGTAACAAACACCGAAATTGCTGGAAAAGCTCAGCAGGTCTGGCAGCATCTGTGAAGCGAAATCAGAGTCAACGCTTCAGACCTGATTCCGAGGAAGGGTCCCCGGATCCAAAACGTTAACTCTGATTTCTCTTCACAGATGCTGCCAGATCTGCTGAGCTTTTCTAGCAATTTCAGTGTTTATTTCTGATTTACAGCATCCGCAGTCCTTTCAGGTTTTATTTAACCTTTAAAATGTACTTGGACGAGCCCATGGAGTATCTCCAAGTCTCTGGGCCTAGTGCAGGACAGTGGGACTACTGTAGCTGGTGGTGTACTTTCAGCAGTACAGCACTGATGGGCTGAAGGGCTTTTACCGTACTGTATTCCTATATGATTGCAGAGCTTGGAGGTACAGATGGATCTGGGCACGTTGACAGGTTCATTACACAACATTTGTAAGCAGACCGTGTTTATGTGTTCGTGGCTTTGTAGGCATCTCTGCCTAGGCCAACATTTCTTGCTTGTCCCCTATTTCCCAAGGACAGGGAACAGCCACCACGTTGCTGTGGGTCTGGAGTCACGTGTAGGCCAGACAAGGACAGCCCTGAGGGACACGTATTCCCTGGAGTTTGGAAGAATAAGGAGGCGCAGGAGATCTCTCAGAATGTTACAGAATTGTAATAAAACCAGGGGGGGAGAAACGGGAAACCCAGAACCAGAGGGTCACAGTCTGAGGATACATGGTCAGCCATTTAGGGCTCAAATGAGAAGAAATGCCTTCCCCAGACAGTGGTGAGCTTGTGGACTTCTCTACCACAGAAAGCGGTTGAGGACAAAACACTGAACATTCCCAAAGAGGAGCTACATCCAGTTGTTGGGGCTAGAGGAGAGGGCTGTGGAAAATAAAGAAAAAACCCACTCAGCCCTTTGAGCCTTCTCCACCAATCAAAATGATGGTGGCTGATTAACTAGCTCAGTCCCCTGGTCTGACTTTCTCCCCCATACCCTTTGATTCCTTTAGCCCTGAAAACTACATCTAACTCCTTTGAAAAGGACTCTACTGTAACATCCTGAGGGTTACCCATCACCAGAAATTGAACTGGACCCAGCCATATCAACCCTGCGGCTACAACAGCAGGTCAGTGGCTGGGAACCATCCAGGACAAAGCAGCAACGTTCCCCCCACAGCCCCCCCCACCAACCCTCCCAAAAATCGGTCACCCTCCCCTATTGACACACTGACCCCTATCTTCAACACTCACTCCTTCCACCACCGACGCACAGCAGCAGCAGTGCGTACCATCTATAAGATGCACTGCAGCAACTCGCTGAGGCTCCTATAACAGCACCTTCCAAACCCGTCACCTCTAGCCCCTCTGGGTGGGGGTGGAGGCAGAAGACATAGGAATATCAACCCCTGCAAGCTCCCCTCCAACACGTACACACGCACACAGACACATGCCCCGGGGCTGGGACTAATATTGGCTGTTGACCTCCGTGTTGTTGGGTCAAAATCCCTCACTAACACCACGGCGAGGCGACACACGGGACTACTGCTGGACTAAGCCGAGTCATCAGAAGAGAGAATGTGGACCTAGATTTTAAAGCAGAACCTGATTCGCCCCTATAAGATGGCGGAGAACGTGAATCGAAGACGAGCAGGACAGTGGAAGCAGTATCATGTGTCCCAACAACCCATTTCCATCCAGGCTACGCAGGTCAAACAGGGGCAACTGGTGTTGTAGTGATACTGGACACATCACCCTGAGACTGAGGCTAATCTGGAGAACACGGTGGGGTTCAATCCCCATCACAGATCCCGCTGGAATTTAAAAACCAATCTGGAATCGAAAGCTGGTATTGGCAACGGTGACCATGACAGTAATTGTTGATTTGTAACAAAAGTCCACCTAGTTCTCTAATGTCCTTTTGGGGAAGGAAACCTGTGTTCTTAACCCAGTCTGGCCAACCTCAGGAGTCAAGGCCCTGCAGCGACATGGTCAGCTCTGAACGGCTCTCTGATGTGGCAGAACAAACTGCTCAGTTCACAGGCCAACGAGGGATGAGTGTTTTTGGAAATCCTTGCCAAAGAGAGCTGTGGAGACGCAGTCCTTGTGTATATTGAGGCTAAGATAGATAGATAGATTCTTGCAGCAAAAAGAAACTGGCTGGCCCCCACCCCCACCACCAGAGACCAGGCAGTTGCAATGAGCTACAAGTGGTGCAGCACTCATCGATATTTGGGTAGCTGGTGTGACAGGGGTGGGAAGTCAGCTTGTCGTGAAGTGGCCAGTTTGGCGAGGGTACAAAGTGACCCTGCCCTGTAGTCTCCAACAAATGCAGATCACGGCAGTAATACGTCGCAGGATCGCACTACAGCAAGCCCCTTAGGCGAAGGGCCATAGGAACAAGAGTAGGCCATTCAGCCCTTCCTGCCTGCTCAGCCCGTCAGGAGGATTAGGTCATACAGCACAGAAACAGGCCCTTCAGTACAATGCATCCATGTTGACCAGATGTCCTAAATTAATCTAGTCAGCATGTGCCAGCATTTGGGCCATATCCCTGTAACACCCCAACACTGTCTTGTCTTTTACCCAGCCCATCCTTCAACGCCATTCTGGTAACCAGAAATCTTTCCACCTCTATTTTAAACATTCTCAAAAAGACAGATTCCACAGCCCTCTGGGGTCAAGAATTCCAAAGGTTCACAAACTGTTCACGCAAAATCATTTCTCCTCATCTCGCAGCCAAGTGGCGTGCTCCTCCATTTCTTTTCATCCACCTCACCCCAAGTTCCTCACTCACTGGAATGTCCTCTCCCAAACCCCTCCAGCTTTCTCTAGATTTAATCTGTCCTGTCCTGGGTATTATTTCAATGGAGAAAGATTGTAGAAAGCTGCCACACAAAGGGACTTGGCAAGGGGTAGGAGTGGGTGGGAAACTAGTTCACAAAACACAGGAAGCTAGCACACAGGTGCAGCAGGGAATCAGGAAGGCTAATGGAATGTTGGCCCTTGTTTCAAAGGGGTTGGAGTATAACAGTAGTGAAGTACAAGGAGTTGGAGAGACAACATCTGGAGTAGAGAGCGCAGTTTTGGTCCCTTAATGAAATAATATCATTTCATTGGAGGCAGTTCAGAAGGTTCACTAGATGATCCCTGGTTTGGAGGGATTGCCTTATGAGTGAAGGTTAAACAGTTTGGGGCTCTACTCACTGGAGTTTAGAAGGATGAGAGGTGATCTCACTGAAACATATCTGATTCTTAAGGGACTTGACAGTGTCAATGCTGAGAATATGTTTTCTCTCTCACAAGAAAGTATAAGACCAGAGGGCTCAGTCTCAGAATAAAGGGGCGCCAATTTAAGACTGAGACGAGGAGGAATTTCTTCTCAGAGGGTTGGGTGTCTTTGAAACTCCGTGCCAAAGATAGCTGTGGAGACACAGTCCTGGTGCATATTTGAGACTAAGATAGATAGATTATGATTAAGGGTTACAGGGAAAGGGCAGAAAAAGTTGATATGAGGAATGCTGGATCAGCCACGATCCTATTGAATGGTAAGCAGGGTGGAGGGGCAGAATGGCCAACTCCTGTTCCTATTTCTTATTGATCAGGCAATCTTTGTAATTTATGCACTTAGGTGAAACATTACACCATATTTACATTACCACTTTAAAAGTATTTTTCATAATGACAGTGAAGGGGAAAGATTTAAAAGGGACATAAAGGATAACACTTTCACAGAGGGTGGTGCATGTACGGAACAAGCTGCCAGAGGAAGTGGTGGAGGCTGGTATAATTGCAACATTTAAGAGGCATCTGGATGGGTAAGTGAATAGGAAGGGTTGAGAGGGATATGGATCAAATGCTGGCAAATGGGACATTAATTTAGGATCTCTGGTCAGCATGGAGGAGTTGGACTGAAGGGCCTGTTTCAGTGCTGTATGTCTTTATGACTTTATGACAGTATGGGATACAAGTTCATTGCACAATTTTGACTATTTTGCACATAAAATACCACGTACAATATTCAAGATAATTCTTCACATTGAATAGTCCAGTACAGGCACAGGCCCTTCAACCCACCACATCTGTGCTCACCATGATGCTATTCTGAACTAATCCTATTGGTCTGCAGATAATCCATATCCCCCTGTTCTCTGCCTTCTTTAAAAGTCAAGCCTCAGCTGCACTGGCAATAAAATGCAAAATTTGTAGAGGTAATTTATAACCTAACTGCATTATATAAAGATAATTCTATACATAACTGTTACACACTCATTTGTACCATATGACATTATTTCATAGATAATTGAACAATCGAGATTACTTCACACCTAATTACAGGACATAAAGATTAAATTTACAGGGAAAGAATATTTGTACTTTCTTGCAACATGCAGAGATGACCTGGCAACTAGATTTGCTGCATACAAATCTAAGATTCGAAATTATTGGAAATATATAGATATGGTGCACACCAGCCACTACAGAATGTGAATCACACTGTGCACATATACTTTAATTGATTGACATGCTAGGACTTCTGAAGCGAGAAAATGTTAAAAAACAAACTTTCCTTCAATTTCCTCCTCCCCTTTTAAGTTAAGCTGGAGGTGTATCACTCTTTAAAAAGCCACAAACAGTTGCAAAAATTAATCAAAATGGCTAATTGGATGTCGAAATAAAAACAAAGAATTATGGATTATGGAAATCTGAAACAAAACCAGAAAATTGCTGGAGAAACTCAGGTTTGGTAGCATCTGTGAAGACAGAAACAGTTTTGAGTCCAGTGGCCCTCCCTCAGAACTCTCAGCATCCAGGAAACTGTGGCATTAATTTGATGACAGTGGGTCAGTCAAGGAAGAGGGGAGTGGACAGGATAGGTACAGACAGAGCCCAGAAAGCGAAGGGAAAAAGTTAGGCAGGATTATTGCCAGCAAGCCAGGGAGACAAAAATCTAGACAGGTGATAATTCCTTGGCCATCATCTCTGTCTCCGGCTTGCTGCAGTGCTCCAGCAAAGCTCAGCACGTGCTAGAAGAACAGCACCTCATTTTCTGTTCGGGGACCCTACAACATTCTGGACTCAGTATTGAGTTCAGCAATTTTAGGGCTTGAGCTTCTCCCATGTCCTTGCCCATACTCCCACACCAGGCCCACAAATGGCCTGCTATTACACACAACCCATAATTTTTTTGGTCACAAACAGTCCCCACGAATAGATATTCCTTCTCCCAGGCTGATCATTACCCACTCCTTTGTCAGTCCAACTGTTCTTCTCTCTTAAGGTTCTATGCCCACCTATTGTTTACTCCTTGCCCCCTCCCCCCAACTCCTATCTTCTGCATTTAAAAACAAAACATTTTCCCAGCCGCCAAGAGTTCTGACGAAGGGTCACCGGACCTGAAACGTCAACTCTGTTTTTTCCTTCACAGATGCTGCCAGATCTGTTCAGCCTTTCCAGCGATTTATGTTTTTGCAAATGGGATGTGACCTTTATACATACAGGACTGGAGTATAAGAATGCAGAAGTTTCACTACAGCTATACAAAACCATCTGAAGGGGGAAGGGTCACTGGACATGAAACATTAACCCTCCCCCTCTCTCTCTTTACAGATGCTGCCAAACCAGCTGAGCTTTTAAAGCAATTTCTGTTGTAGATAAACTAATTCCACTAAAGACAGATGTGCAGCACGAAAACAGACCCTTTGGTCCAACTTGTCTGTGCTAACTAGATTTCCCAATGTGACCTAGTCCCATTTGCCAGCATTTGGCCTATATCCCTCTAAACCCTTACTACTCATGTACCCAATCAGATGGCTTTTAAAATGTTGTAACTGTACCAGCCTCCACCACTTCCTCTGGCAGCTCGTTCCATATACTTACCACCCTCTGGTGAAGCAATTGCTCCTTAGGTCTCTTTTAAACCTTTCCCCTCTCACCTTAAAAATTTATGCCCTCTAAGTTTTAGGCTCCCCTACCCTGGGGAAAAAGGCCTCAACTGTTCACTCTGTCCATACCCCTCATGATTTTATAAAACCTCTATAAGGCTCCCTCCTCTCTTCTCCCCTCCTCTCTCCCTCCTCCCTCCCCCCTCTCCCCCCCAGCAGCCTCCAATGATCCAGTCTCTGCCTACAGCACAAACCCTCCAAAATCCTTGTAAATCTTTTTGGCACCCTTTCATGTTTCACATCTTTCCTATAGCCAGGAGACCAGAATTGAACGCAGTATTCCAAAAGTGGCCTCACCAATAGTTGGAGATTTGAGCAATGGGGGTATAGAATAGAACAGCCTTTATTGTCACATATACTCTGAGTACAGTGAAGGGTTTTCACATCACCAATTACAGCACCAACATAGATACAAAAGTACCTAGGAACAGCTTCTTTAGTTATAAGATGGGAATTACAGCCTAATCTGTTCAGGATCAATGTTTGGAACGCTCTTCCAGTGGATTAGAAACATAGAAACAACAGGTGCAGGAGTAGGCCATTCGGCCCTTTAAGCCTGCACCACCACTCTGTAAGATCACGGCTGATCATGCAAACTCAGTATCCCATTCCCACCCTCTGCCCATACCCCCTGATCCCTTTAGCCACGAGGGCCACATCCAGCTCCTTCCTGAATGTATCTAATGAACTGCCCCCAACAGCTTCCTGTGGGAGAGAATTCCACAGGTTCACAACTCTCCTGAGAGAAGAAATTCTTCCTCATCTCAGTCCTGAACGGCTTACCCTCTTAGACTGTGACTCCTTGCTCTGGACTTCCCCATCATCAGGAACATTCTTAACATTCTGTCCAGTCTCATCAGGGTTTTACACGTTTCTATGATATCCCCTCTCAGTCTTCTAAACTCCAGCAAGTTCAAGCCCAGTTGACCTAGTCTTTTCTCATCGGTCAGTCCTGCCACGCTGGGAATCAGTCTGGTGAACCTTTGCTGAACTTAGTTAGGGGGACAGATAGGAGATTCTGTGGGAACGAGAGAGACTCACGGTTGGTGTGTTGCCTCCCAGGTGCCAGGGTCCGTGATGTCTCGGATCGTGTTTTCGGGATCCTTAAGGGGGAGGGGGAGCAGCCCCAAGTCGTGGTCCACATAGGCACCAACGACATAGGTAGGAAAAGGGATGGGGACGTAAGGCAGAAATTCAAGGAGCTAGGGTGGAAGCTTAGAGCGAGAACAAACAGTTGTTATCTCTGGTTTGTTACCCGTGCCACGTGCTAGCGAGGCGAGGAATAGGGAGAGAGAGCAGTTGAACACGTGGCTACAGGGATGGTGCAGGAGGGAGGGATTCAGATACCTGGATAATTGGGGCTCATTCTGGGGTAGGTGGGACCTCTACAAACGGGATGGTCTACACCTGAACCAGAGGGGTACCAATATCCTGGGGGGGACATTTGCTAATGCTCTTCGGGAGGGTTTAAACTAATTCAACAGGGGGGTGGGAACCTGAATTGTAGCTCCAGTGTACAGGAGGTTGAGAGTAGTGAGGTCATAAATAAGGTTTCAAGGTTGCAGGAGTGTACTGGCAGGCAGGAAGGTGGTTTGAAGTGTGTCTACTTCAATGCCAGGAGCATCCGGAATAAGGTGGGTGAACTTGCAGCATGGGTTGGTACCTGGGACTTCGATGTTGTGGCCATTTCGGAGACATGGATAGAGCACGGACAGGAATGGTTGTTGCAGGTTCCGGGGTTTAGATGTTTCAGTAAGATCAGGGAAGGTGGTAAAAGAGGGGGAGGTGTGGCATTGTTGGTCAAGGACAGTATTACGGTGGCAGAAAGGACGTTTGATGACAACTCGTCTACTGAGGTAGTATGGGCTGAGGTTAGAACCAGGAAAGGAGGGGTCACCCTGTTGGGAGTTTTCTATAGGCCTCCGAAAAGTTCCAGAGATGTAGAGGAAAAGATTGCAAAGATGATTCTGGATAGGAGCGAAAGTAACAGGGTAGTTGTTATGGGGGACTTTAACTTTCCAAATATTGACTGGAAACGCTATAGTTCGAGTACTTCAGATGGGTCAGTTTTTGTCCAATGTGTGCAGGAGGGTTTCCTGACACAGTATGTAGATAGGCCAACAAGAGGCGAGGCCACATTGGATTTGGTACTAGGTAATGAACCAGGCCAGGTGTTAGATTTGGAGGTAGGAGAGCACTTTGGTGATAGTGACCACAATTCGGTTACGTTTACTTTAGCGATGGAAAGGGATCGGTATATAAAGCAGGGCAAGAGTTATAGCTGGGGGAAAGGCAACTATGAGGCGATGAGGCAAGATTTAGGATGCATAGGATGGAGAAGGAAACTGCAGGGGCTGGGCACAATTGAAATGTGGAGCTTGTTCAAGGAACAGCTACTGCGTGTCCTTGAGCAGTATGTACCTGTCAGGCAGGGAGGAAGTGGTCGAGCGAGGGAACCGTGGTTTACTAAAGAAGTTGAATCTCTTGTCAAGAGGAAGAAGGAGGCTTATGTAGAGAGGAGG
>NC_063375.1:487424-495309 GCF_021869965.1 Rhincodon typus
GCTGACCCTCCGACAAGTGCGGTGCTCCCTCAGCGCTGACCCTCCAATAGTACTGATGGAGTGCCACGCAATTGGAGGGTGAGTAAGGAGAGGGTGCCGCACTGTCAGAGGGTCAGCGCGGAAGGAGTGGGCGCCGCACTGTCAGAGGGTCAGCGCGGAAGGAGTGGGCACGGTCGGAGGGTCAGTGCTGAGGGAATGCAGCACTGTCGGAGGGTCAGTACATTGCTGAAGAAGGGCTCTGACCTGAAATGTCAACTTCCCTGCTCCTCTGATGCTGCCTGGCCTGCTGTGTTCCTCCAGCTCCACGCTGTGTCATCTCTGACTCCAGCATCTGCAGTTCTTACTATCTCTAAATTGAGTATCTTGGTCGTTTCGTAATCTCTGGGATGATAAGCAGTTGGGACCATCAGGGGGAGCTCTGTTTAAACAAACCTAAACCCTCATGCACATTAACAGAGAACCACAAAGCTCAGTTCCAAATAAGAGTATGACAGGAAGCAAATTGTACTGAACATAGCTGATGTTCAGACGTCTGAGGTCTGAGGTCTGAGGCACTCGTTAGACCCCACCAGTTCCGAGCACCACTCTTCAGGAAGGACATGGACGCTTTGGAGAGAACGTAGCAGAGACTCACAAGGACAGCGAGGTATGAGAAATAGATTGGAGAGTCTGCGAGCTATTTTTGTCAGAAGGATCTGATTAAAACTGTGACGCATCTGACTGAAGGGGAGAAAATTTTCCCGTTTGTCAAAGGATCAGCTGAATCAAGAAAGCACAGTAATTTGTAAAGCATAGTGAGATGTGGCAGCATAGTGACTCAGTGGTTAGCACTACTGCCTTGCAGCACTTGGCACCTGGGTTTGATTCCACCCTCCGGCAACTGTCAGTGTGGAGTTTGCACATTCTCCCTGTGTCTGCAGGGGTTTCCTCCAGGTGTTCCAATTTCCTCCCACGTCCAAAGATGTACAGGTTAGGGTGAACTGGCTATGCTAAACTGGCCATAGTATCCAGGGATGTGCAGGTTAGGGTAGATTGGCCATAGTATCCAGGGATGTATGGGTTAGGGTGGATTGGGCATCCTAAATTACCTCGTAGTGTCCAGGGATATGCAGACTAGGTAGATTAGCCATGGGACATGCAGGTTTTGGGTATGGAGGGTTGGTGTGATTTGATGGGTCGAATAGCCTGCTCCTGAACTGAAGGGATTTTTGTTAAGAAAGGGTTTTCTCCCCTCCCTCACCAAGCAGCATGGCAAAGGCAAGTTCAATCAAGGCTTTCAGAAGGGCGTTGGATGATGATTTTGAACAGCAACAACATCAGAGTTTCGGGGGATAAGGCTAGAGAACGTGCACCAGAGTTACAGCACTCTCTCAGACAGCCACAAATGGGCTGAACGACCTCCTCTTGCATGATAATCGTTCTGTTGTGACGTAGGGTCATCAGTGTTGAGTTGAATGGACTCTGGCACACAGAAATACAGTACAGCAACTGTCTCCAATGGGACTTGGCCAGGAAGAGGAGGGCCAGAGAAGTTGAACCTGGTGGAAAAACATTTAAATTGGGCTGCATTAAAAATCCACAGGCTTGTTGTACCCAGTCAAGTTGCATCCTGTTAGCAACATGCTCAGCATGAAGAGCAGAGGAGAAAGAAAACACAAGCATTTAAAAGGGGCTTCTGGAAAGATGCCTTTTAATTTTTGGGATCAAATTGAATGATTTATTGTCACTTGCAATGTATAATACTGTAAAATACAGTGAAAAGTTTCAACTGTCACCACAACCTGGCGCCATTTTGAATGGTTTAAGAATAAAAGGATATAATTGAAAGAGAGTCCATTTTCCTTCTGCTGCCTCCACCACGAGTTAGCTCACCCTCCTCCATCTCCTGCGCCGGACGCACCAATGTAGGAGTCGGCAATCTTTAGATGCCATCGATTCATTGCTGGGCACACCTCACTGATGCTGCCAAGTCCCACGCTAAACCCATACTCAGCCCGCAACCAAGAGTCCCTGGCTCCGCTGCTGCCTCAATGACGCCACTCCAGGTATACTACACTGCTGCCGCTCCCTCGCCAGCGTCAGGAGTACCTGTTCCAGGCCTACTACAACAAGGGTCCCTGGTTTGTGGGCTAAAACTGGATCATAGTATTGCTTTAAACCAAGGAAACCAAGACTGGTGGGCGTGTGGAACGTGCTGCCAGCAGTGGTAGTGGAGTCAGATACTTTAGAGACTTTTTAAGCAACTCTCGAATAGGCACATGGAGGATAGTAAAATGTAGGGTATGCAGGGTAGATTGATCTTAGTAGGATAATAGGTCAGCACAACATCGAGGGCCGAAGGGCCTGTACTGTGCTGTACCGTCGTGTTTACATTTCTAAAAACAAGTTGGGAGTTGTAACTACAAAGCTGCCTTTTTCAAGCAGTGAGGTGGGGGAGAATGCTAGATGCATCAGCATCATGGGGTTGGGCAGGTGTGAGTGAGAGAGAGACTGAGAGAATGAGTGTGAGAGTGAGGGAGGGAGGACAGTGTGGGGAGTGTGTGTGTGTGTGCACGTGCGTGCATATGGGTGTGTGTTTGTGATGATACTGTGGCATTAAGAGGTATGTTTTGTCCTTGTTTCTGTTCTGAAAGAGATGGCAGGAGTAGTCTATGAGACGAGAAACAACTTGTGAAGCCTTGGGTGTTTTTGTTTTAAAAGTTGGAACAATAGGAGCTGCCTTAGTTGGGTGGTCAAGCTCCTGCAGAACCAGGGATTTCAGGTTTAGTTTTCAGTCGTTGCTGTTGGGAGTCTGGAAGAAGTGACTTGATAGAGGTGTACAAAATGATCAGAGGTATAGATAGAGTGGACAGCCAGAGACTTTTTCCTAGGGTGGAGGTAGCTATTATGAGGGGGCACAGTTTTAAAGTGAGTGGAGGTAGATATAGGGGAGACGTCAGATGTAGGTTCTTTACTCAAGAGTAGTTGGGGCGTGGAATGCATTGCTGGAGAGGGTAGTGGAGTCGGCCTCATTAGGGGCATTTAAGCCGCTATCAGATAGGCATATGGATGATAGTATAAGGTAGGGGTGGAGGTTAGATAGACCTTAGGATTAGGATAAAAGTTCGGCACAACATCGTGGGCCGAAGGGCCTGTACTGTTCTATGTTCTATGAATGCTATTTTTTTCCCTTCTCTTGGTTATAGCCAAAAGCTGGGGGCTCTCCTGTTACAGGAGTTGCAGGTGAGCCAATCTGTTTTCTGAATTTACCTTTTGCCAAAGGTGTGTTTATGGGATGTTGCTATATTGGAACAGTTCATTAGTAATAGTTATTGTATCTATTATTCTGTTAAGCTTTCCAATAGAGTTATTATTCTAGTTCCTTCCTTCCTTTTGTCATATTTTAACTATAATGGATGAATAAAGTGTGTTTTGCTTTAAATTCGTTAGTTTGACCAATCAAATTGCACCTGGAATGCAACACCTTCCATTTAACTTTAAAATAAGAAAGAGTTTTCTGAATACTTTGAGGGGGCTAAGTATGGTCCACAGCATGTTCAAGGCAGTTTTGCAAAGATACAGTCTGTTCAGAAATGTTATAACACACTGCTGGAGCAGATGGGGCTTAAATCCAGGCCTCCTGGTCTGGGGAATAGGGAAAATACCACTTCATCGCAACAAGGCCCAGACACAGTCTTTTGATTGATTTTGCAATCAGGAATAGTTGTGTGGGTTCAACAAAGCTCAGCATGCTAACAACATTGGAGCATTCACTCCCTCCTCCATCAGTAGCAGCAGTACGTACCATCTGCACGAGGCACTGCTGAAATTCACCAAAGGTCCTCAGACAGCACCTTCCAAACCCATGACCACCTCCACCTAGAAGGACAAGGGCAACAGACACATGGGAACAACAGCACCTCAACTTTCCCTCCAAGCCACTCACCATCCTGACTTGGAAATATATCACCATTCCTTCGCTGTCACTGGGTCAAATTCCTGGAATTCCCTCCCTATTGGCATTGTGGGCCAACCCACAGCAGGTGTACTGCAGCGGCTCTAGAAAGCAACTCAACACCACCTTCTCAAGGGGCAACTAGGGACAAGCAATAAATGCTGGCCCAGCCAGCGACATCCACATCCCACAAATGAATTAAAAAAAACAAGCTTCATGACTGCTTACTGGGCAGGTAGCTACAGCCTTCTATGTGGAAAATACAAAAGATGCCTCCAGCCTGCAAAGAGAAAGCACCTAGATCACTCCCTCTCCCTTGTGTGTGTGCAGAAATGACAAAAAAAATCTCCCAGTAGCTGTTTTTACTTCCTATTACTGCTCTCTGTGCAAATCCCCTGCTAAACGGAAAGGTGCAGAAACCACCTTCAGAGACACAGAAAAGGACAAATTCTGAATCAGTGAATGGAACCGTCATAACCAGAACCTTGTATTCTCAGCAAAGAATTGAAAGGAACTAAAACAACTCGTTGATGCTTGTGATCCAGACTGATAACCAGAACTTCCCACCTATAAGCACTGGTGTTTTGTCTCGAGTACCTGTTTGTTCGTGCATGGAAGATTTAAAAAGGGGCAGAGTTCAAGTCATAGACTTACAAGTCAGCAATCCATATTTCTTTCTTACAATGGGTTGAAAAACTGTTCGACTGCAATGAATATTTATCTTCTTGTTCATTAAAAAGCCCAGTGCACAAGGTCTCTCAACCTGAATTAGAGGGGGAGGTAAATTTGAGCGAGTTGGTGGTTTAATCAAATTTGTGGCGAATCCGGGAGTAAGGGGGCCTTGATTTCCAGTACACTCTCTCCCCCCAACACCAGTAGGGATGTGATACCTCGCTGCTGTTAACACTCAGGTTGAGACGCTGTAGCAGCGCATCACGACCCACAGTTTGGGAAGACCCGGTTTTCTGTGGTATTTTGGGGATTAACAACAGGTAATGTGGTGTTACTGGTGTGCACACACACACACGTGGCACATTTTTTAAGAATACTTTTCCTGATTGACTCGGGAGGCCAAGATCAGGTTTTTCAGATTAGGAGGCACAGGCCCCAGGAGCCTACTCCCACGTTGGGTAACATCAAAGCTGACTTGACCACATTTCATGCCGATACCCAGTAGCCATCTCTGCTTACAACACTGTACCTACCTCTCCTTCTGCTGCCTTTTAAAGAGGACGATTCCAAAGACCCTTATTGTTCAAGGATCATTAACAGTTCATTCCAGTCAGACCTGGGAGAACAGCTGGACAGCTTTGGGAAACCTTACTGAAACATAGACAATCTTGAGGGGACGAGAGAGGGTAGATACGGGGGTGGGGAGGACGCTTCTGACTGTCTTGAATATCCTCATGCCTATTTAACACTGAGGTAGATAGTTCCTGGATCTGTAGGGGAATCGAGGGTAACTGGGAAAGGGCAGGAAAGTGGGAGTGAGCAACGTCGGATCCTGTTGAATGGGGCAGCAGGCTCGAGGGCCCGAACGGCCTACTCCTGTTCCCAGTTCTGACAGTGTTTAGGAGAAGCTGGGGACGCACGGTTTAATGCTTCCCTGAGAGGGTTGTTGGAGGGCTGTGGCATTCTCTTGCCCAGGAAATGGAGGAACGCGGTCTATCGATTTTACCGCAAGCTGTGGGCAACGTCTGGTTTTTCCGCCTCGGGGGCGGCACGTTGGGAGTTTCATGCGAATTTCCCAGCGACTAGGAAGGAAAACAAGGAAGCACTTCCGAAAGTAACAAAGGCAGCCAAAATTGCTTTGTTTTGTCTGTTCTTTTTTAATAAATACGTTGCAGGGATTCCATGTATGTATACGGATACACATTCAAACAAGTCTGTAACTGAAATAATACAAATGTCTTCTTTTTTTGTTTATAAACAAACCATTTTCTGCTCTCTCAGTGCTTTTCCATTGTTCTTCAAATAATGCAAAGAACCCGGTACTTCATTTAGAAAATAGAACCTTTTTTTTTCTTAAATTTACTGATCGCGTTCAATCAGTCAAAGCCTTTCGCACGCTAACCCTTCCGAAAATAGAATGACCTTAAACCAGATGCAAAATAAAAGATTCCTCTCCTTAAAAAAAAAACTTTTAATCTACCTGTCTAAATTTCTTTTTTAAAAAGCAGATTATTCTGCCCGAAATACTTGAAAACAGGCAAAAAGGTAAAGGAAATTTACACGCAAGTTCGGGGAAAACACCACAGACTCAAGGGGACGAGTGCACAGCTTGACACTAAAAGGAAATGAAAAAGGGTTGATCGCACGAGTGGAGGCAGGGGAAAAAAGAAAGTTAGATAACAGTCCTGACAGAATAGGTCTGGCAGTGTTCACAAGGGTTTTGCATCTTATTTTTTTAAAAGAGGCAAAAGCTCCCCTGTTTTTTTTTTTCTGGAAGAGATTTGCAAACAGCAGCGAGAGTGAGTGATACACTAGGAGCAATGTAAGTAAGGGGGGGGTGTGTGTGTGTGTGTGCGCGCACGCGTGCGGACTATCGCCGAGAATGTGTCTGAATCCAGCCAATATCGTGATGGTGGTTGGGTTCCCAGCGGTGCCGTCAGCACTCACTACAACTAGGCAAAACTTCAGCATCAGCAGTTCTTACTGTCTCTGGAGTCAGAGGGAACACAGTGTGGAGGTGGAGGAACACAGCAGGCCAGGCAGTTTTGCTCGATACACTTCCTGATACAGAGAGAGACAGACGGGAGGCTCTGCAATGGTTTGAGGGAACAGGCAGCGCGCAGTGGGGCCTGTCCCCGTGTGCACAGTAGATTACGAGGTGGAAGGTACAGGGAACAGAGATCGACGAATCACCCAGCTGGTATCCGGGCCGGTGCCGGGGGGAAGTCTGCTGCTGCTGTGTGTGGCTACAGAGGGTGAGGGGGATGTGGCCAACACCACTTGGAAACCACAGGGTCAGAAACAATGACAGGCTGTTGTCATCACCAACTTCCCTCCCGGTGAAGATGGCAGGGAGACGGTCACACCGTGGTGCCAAGTGTGGGCAGCTTGATGAAGTGACGTGTACCAACCGAGACTGGTGGGCACAGCTGTCCATAACTCCATCTGGTTGAGGTTGGAGGCAGGCATCAGGTGTAATAAAAAGTGATGAACTGAAGGATGGGTGGCTGGTAAGTTGTGGGGGGAGGGGGGTGGCGCGGAGCAGGTTAACTGGAGAGGGGGCAAGGGAAGGCCAAAGACCACGAGAGAGGGTGTGAACACATGCTAAAGATTGGAAGAGATGCATGTGTAAAAACAAATGGGAGCAAAAGTGTGCAACAAAAAACAACAGGGTGCACTGAAGGGCTTGTCTGGATGGGTGCAGCTCCAATATCACAAAAAAAGCTCCAGACTTTCCAGGACAAATCAGCCCGCTTGATTGGTGCCACATCCACAATCATCCATTCCCTCCACCATCGACGCTCAGTAGCAGCAGTGTGCACCATTTACAAGATGCACTGCAGAAATTCACCAAAGATCCTCAGGCAGCACCATCCAAACCCGCGGCCACTTCCATCTAGAAAGGGCAGCAGATACACGGGAACAGCATATCCTGCAAGTTTTCCTCTGAGCCACTCACCTTCCCTACTTGGAAATATATCGCCGTTCCTTAAAGTGTCGCTGGGTCAAAATCCTGGAATTCCCTCCCTAAAGGACATTGTGGGTCAACCCACAGCATATGGACTGAAATGGTTCAAGAGGTCAGCTCACCCCGACCTTCTCAAGGGGTGCAACTAGGGACAGGGCAATAAATGATGGCATAGCCAGGAGCATCAACAATCCAGGAATGAATAAAATAAACAAGATGGGAGGTAGGGAGAAAGTGAGCGCAAGAGAACAGGAGTGAGCAAGCCGACACCGAAGAACGAGAGGGAGGGAGAGAGCCGGGGCCCGAAGAAC
>NC_063375.1:495319-496745 GCF_021869965.1 Rhincodon typus
CGAGAGGGAGGGAGAGAGCCGGGGCCCGAAGAACGAGAGGGAGGGAGCCAGCCAGGGCTGAAGAACGAGAGGGAGGGAGCCGGGGCCGAAGAACAAGAGAGAGGGAGGGAGCCAGGGCCGAAGAGGGCTGAAGAACGTTTGCTGAGGGAGCCGGATGAACGGGAGGTTGATGGAAGAACACGAGGAGTGGTCAAGGGGAGATCACGGGAGGAATGGTCAATGGGAAAACACGAGAGCGACGGTCAAGGGGGAAATGGCAGCACAAAATGGGGACGAGCAAAGAGCTGCAATTTTGGAACAGGGTGTCAAGCTGACCCCCTCGGTCAATTCTGAGAAAGTGAGAGTCAACCACTGGGTCAGATTTCCAGAAATGCTGGAAAATGTGAGCAGGGGAGAAATGCCAACTGCTGCCAAGGTTTCCTTCCTCAGCTCGGTGGCAAATTCCACTTCCACACAGAAACCCATCAGGAAAACCATATCGGGGGGATTTAGGAGAGCCCTGACACAGCACAGAGGGTAATGGCAGATCACCAGCCTCTTCAAGCCAGCCCAGTATTCAGCACATGGGTAAGAACACAAACGGCCAGGACGGGTCACCAGCTTGTGAGAGAAATAATGACAGGAGACTGCACCCAGCGAAAGAGCAGATGCCAGGAAGGAACAGCAGCTTTTCGGGGCATCCAAAACAAAACCCAACCACTTCAGAAGGGAACAAACTAGTTCCTGAGCAATGAAACTTGTCGAGAGCTGGGCTTACCCTTAGCCCATATTTGGGGTCAAACAGTACCATTCCACTGCTGGTGAGTGTCAACCACCCGCTTGCAGGTTGGGGGCGAGGCATTCCCAAGACTGTCACTGGCTTCGCCGGGGCAGACTCTATGTTCAATCGCAGTTGCACTGGCCGTAGGTTGGACAAGATGGGGCGTTTACCACCTCAAAAGGCAAGGTCAGCTGATCACAGATGGAATGGGGTCGCAGCTTGCATCTCTGGGTGTGAACAGCCAGCGTTCAGACCATCCAACACCAACAGTGCTCTCATCTACATTGGAGTTTCCATGGGTTTTTGTACAGTACCCCTCTCCCTGATGTTCCATTGCCCACTGTCGGGCAGGCTTGACAGTATAATCAGCTGAGAGTGGACGGCACCTTTCAAATCAGTTCCCAATGAGGGGATGACCAAATTGTCTCTGGCCCTTTCTTCCACAGAAAATGATGGGTGACAGGGTTCCTGATCTTGTGCCTCCACAGGCCAGGGCACTTCCCACACCACTGGTTGCCACCTGAATCCATGTGTGGGAACACACACACACACACACACACACGGCACGTACCTGCTCAGACATACTCACACGGCACGTACCCGTGCAGACACACTCACGCACACATGGCACGTACCTGCGCGCGCACACACACACGGCACGTACCC
>NC_063375.1:496755-505867 GCF_021869965.1 Rhincodon typus
ACGGACCCGCGCGCGCACACACACGGCACGGACCCGCGCGCGCACACGGTATGTACCCGCGCAGACACTAACACACACAAACTGACACATGCACACACATTCACACGGCACGTACCCACGCAGACACTGACCCACACATGGCACGTACCCGCGAAAACACTAACACGTGCGCACACACACAGCACGTAACTGGGCAAACACTGACACGCACACACATGGCACGTACCGTGCAAACACTGGCACGCACACACTCACACGGCACATACCCACGCAGACACTGACACACACACCCGCAGACACACACACGGCACATACCCGTGCAGACACTGACACACGCACACGGCATGTACCGCGCAGACAATGACACACACACAAATGGCACGTACCCATACACAAACACACAACGACCACCCAAACCAAGATGAACACAGCGCGTGCAGACACACACACAGCACAGATACTCACATGCACAAACGCAGTCCCACCGCCACACACGCACACAAACGCAGCTCTGCCACCACACGTGCATAAACGCAGCCCCACTCCCCACCACACAAACGCAGCCCCACACCCCCAAATACAAGCCCACAACCCCACATGCACAAATACAGACCCACATCACCCACACACAAATGCAGCACCACAACCCCCACTTACAGAAACACAGCACTGTAGACACAAATGCAGCACTATGCCCCCGCACAGACGTGGCCCCACACCATCCATGCACAAACAAAGCCCCATGCCCCACACATACAAAAACACAGTCCCACACCTACACACACACAAAGTATAGCCCCACGCTCCCACATGCACAGGCGCAGCTCCACACCCTCCATGCACAAATGCAGCCCCATGCCCCCACATGGAAAAATGCAGCGCCATACCCAACATGCACAAATGCAGCACCACACCATCCCACCCAAACCCACATGCAGCTCCATGCCCCCACACGCAAACACAGGTGCAAATCCCACAACACAGCCCTATACCCCCCACACACAAATGTAGCACAATATCCCCACACACACAGAACCACATCCCCCACATGCACAAATGCAGTACAAAACCCTCCACACGCACAAACGCAGCAACACATGCCCCACACCCAAACCCATATCCCTGCATGCACTAACACAGCCACACACCCCCACAAAAACGCAGCCCTGCCTCCGCGCCCCACCACAAAATGGCAGCCTCCCCACAAAAACACAGCCCCACCACTGCCACCCCACAAAAACCACCCCGCTGTCCCACTACAAAAATATAGCCCCTCCACACCTCCCCCACAAAAACACAGCCCTGCATCCATCCACATGCAGAAACGCAGCCACACATCCCCACAGCTCCCTGTGCACAAATACAGCACCACACCCCCACACAAAGCCCCATACGCACAAATGCAGCACCATGCCGCCACACACAAATGCAGTGCTACTCCCCACCCCCATGCACCAATGCAGCCCCACACCTCACTCGCACAATTGCAATGCCACACAGTCCACAGACATACGCAGCATAGCACCCCCTATACTCACCAACACAACCTCACGTCCTCCACACAAATGCAGTCCCACGCCCCATGCACATGCACAATCATTGCCCCATGCCCCCTTACGCACAATTGCAATGCCACACCACCCACACAGCCCCATGCAGAAACGCAGCCCCAGTCTCCACACACAAATGCAGCCCCACGCCTGCCAGTGCACAAGTGCAGCACCACACAAACGCGGCCCTGCACTCGCCCGTCACCACCGCAGCCCCCACACACTCACCACCGCAGCCCCCACACAATCACCACTGCAACCGCCACACACTCACCAGCACAGCACCACAACCCCAACACACTCACCAGCACAGCACTACAACCACTACTCACCAGCACAGCACAACCCCGACATGCACAGATGTAGCACAACACCCCCACATGCACAAACGCAGCCCCACACCCCACACAAACGCAGACTCGCTGCCCCATATGTAATAATGCAGCCCAATGCCCCAAGCAAACACACCCCTCCCCACAATTGCAGCCCCACACCGCGCGCGCACACAAACACAGCACAGCACACCCCATGCTCACCAACGCAGCACCACACATCCCACTTGTACAAATGGAGCATCACACAAATGTAGACTCGTTGCTCCACACGCAACAACGCACCCCATGCACCCCACACACAAACGCGGCATCTTATCCCCACTTGCATAAACACAACCCCATGCTACCACACACACACAGGCACAGCCCCGGGCCTCCACATGTACCAACGCAGTCCTGGGCCCCACGCACACAGACACAGCCCCAGGAGCCCACAGTTCTACATGCAGCCCCATACCCCCGCACACACAGACCCGTACCTATACAGGCAGCCCCACACTCCCACAGGCAGTCCCGCACACAAACACAACTCCGCACACCCCACACACATAGCCATGCACCAACACACCCACACTCATATCCCAGCCTAACACACAAAAGCAGCACATGGCAACAACATGAAGCTTAGTGCCCCCTTCACAGATGCAGACCACTTGCCATACAGTCTGAGCACAGAGTGCAACGATTTAATACAAGTGGAGAATAAAACAGCTCCAAAGTAATGAAAGATGTATGGGAGGGGTGTGAACTAGCCCAAAAGTTCTCGATTATGCTTGGCAACTAGCACCGAACACCACATTCCACAAGACTGTTCTATAACTGGGTCTACAGTGCTTTGTATGTTCTTGCCAAATGGTTACTTTTGGACAGGCAAAGGTAAATCTAGTTCACATGCATTTGGTGAGAGAGAGCGCGAGAGAAACTGAACAGGACAATTCTCCCATTGGCACTCACCCTTTAAAAACAGGCAGTGATTTGACGTTTATGACAGAGATGGTTGCGGGAGGGTAGAAGGGCCCAACTTATAGTGCTTGCCTTTTCACAAACACACCTGTACCTTTTCCTGCCTCCCCATGAATGAACAATGTAGAGAACACAGTGACATGGCAGTAAAGTCATGGGACTCCAGTAACCCAGAGGCCCCAGGCCGATGCCCAGGAGGCACAGATTCAAATCCCACCTTATGCTATTTAAAATCAATACCTGGAATTGAAAGTCAGTCTCTGCAACAGAGATCAAGCTGGTACACGAATATCCTTTAGGGAAGGAAATCTGCCGTCCTTAAATAGTCTGGCTACATGTGACTCCAGACCTCGTTGTGATATGGCTGAATCCTAGCTGCCCTTTAAAAAGCAACAGCAAGCCTCAGTTCAGGGGCCAATCCAAAATGGCATCAAACACTGGCCTCGGCAGTAATGTTCATATCCCAGGAAAGAATGAGGGATTAGGTGGAGGTCAGCATGCACTCTGTTATCCACCAGATGGAACGTGGGTGACTTTTCACTAAACATTTCAAATGATAACAAGGCATCATGGCTGGAAGGGCAATGCTGTGGACCAGGTCCCCCTCAATACTAACAGCAGAGACTTTCAGCAGACATTTGGCTTTCAAGGGCCAAGGGACATGGCTTGCTGGACGAGGTATGGCCTGCAGTGATTGTGGCAAGAGTATTTCCTGTGGTTTTGGCCTCAAATCAAGCCAAAGGGAAAGGCCATTCCAGAGCCACCACCAATCCTCATGTCCGAACGTTATGGACACAGCTTATAATTTTCCAGTTGCGATGAATTTTAACTGCCTCGACAGGCAGACAGACGCTTTTCAGATACCGTGACGACATAACAAGCAGCTTCAGACGGATTAACAGTTGATGCCCTGTAGAAATCCACACGCCAGATTTACATGGCACCCCTTCAGGTCACTGTTGGTCATCCTGTCTCTTACTGGATGAATAATGAAAGGTTCAACCTTTCTTCACCAGTCAAACCCAAAGTGAATGTGATATCAATAGTCTTTTAAGCTGCACATAAAAATCGACAGTGATGACACATTCCAACACTGAACACTCCCAAGTGTCTGCCTCCTGTTTCAATCCCGTTAGCAAATACCAACACCAACCTTGGCATGGTCTTTAAAAATGACACAGGTCAGCAGTTCCCATTTATTTAAAAGGTAGGATGGACAATAGGAAGAGGTGGGAGTCATGAAGTGGGCGAGGAGCACCGAGAGGTTAGATGCAACCTGGGATCATCCCTGACTCAAACAGGGCATGCAACTGAAAGTTGGGAGGGAGGTTACCAGCAAAGGTCATTTGCAGCCATAGCAACAGCAGGCAGTATACTGACTCTGGGGCTCTCATATGCCAACACAGGGGTAGGTGCAAGTAGGAGGGGGGCAGCAGGGCAGTGGGCCATTTAGGGCATTTCCTTCCCTCAGTGCCAGCACAGAAGGAGCGAAGTGTCAAGGACGTGACTGACAGAAGGACGTGACTGACAGAAGGACGTGACTGACAGAAGGACGTGACTGACAGAAGGACGTGATTTCCCCACTCCAGGCCGATTCATCCACCGCTGTCATTAGCCAGGTCTTTCTCCCCACACCCTTTACCATTTTGCACACTGACTGCTCCTCTGAAGATTACCTGCAGCCAGCCTGCCCCAGCTCACGTAGCTTCGACTTAGGCGTTTGAGGCCCTTGGTTAGCCTGGCCTCCACCAGAGGCAGCACCCCCGCAGCCGTCACCATCAGTCACCAGGAGACAGGGTAAGATAGGGTGCCAGCATGTTGGTCTGCCCTGGAGTTTAAAGGTGCCACATGTTTCTGCATACTGGGTCTTTGACCAAGAGCTGGAAGCTTGTGGTCAAGGAAATTTAAAAGAAAGATGTAACTTCATTTCACTGCCAAAGTAAAACTCTTACAAATGGTTAAAATTGAAGGACTCGGAAGTTTTTATTTGCGTTTCGACAGTGACGGGAGACCACATCAGTTCATCAAACGTGCCGAGAGTCATGGTAGCCACATTCAAGAATCACTTGGAAGGCAAATGAGAGAAGACCGATCAGTCTGCACAGTAATTTGAACCCTTAGCCTGCCCCCCCCCATCCCATACAGTTACACAGTGAGTGACCCTTACCCTGCCAAATAAACAAGAACTCCATACCATTACACAGCACAGTGAACAACTCTTTTTTTTACACTGCTGAATAAAACAGACCCACCCCCCATCCCACCCCCCACACACACAGTTACACAGTGAGCAATCCTTGCCCTGCTGAACAAACAAGAACTCCAATACTGTCACACAGTGATTGGGCTTCAGTTCCCTACACCACCCATCCTACCCACTACTACCCTGGCAACAAACAGAAACAACATAATCACAGACGAGACCCTGCCCCGGGCTGAGCAGGAATGTCGACATGGTTACACAGTGAGCATTATAGCTTTTACCTCACTGAACAGACAGGGACTCCATTATTACTTACAGCAGTCCCTACAGCCTGCTGAATAAACAGGAACTCCACACAGTTAGCACGACCAATGCTCCAGCACTGTAGTGTCATTAAATGAGGAAGAGCTTTCAGGAATACTCGAGCCAACAGACAAGCGACAGGCCCGGCATTGATAGTCACGGTAATTGGACAGTACAAGAGAAAAAGGAAGCACTGAGCTAGAATCTATTAAGTAACTATACATGTATATTCTATAGGAAACTATATGTTTATATTCTATAGGAAGCTTTATATATTCTATATATTACTAAAATGTAAAAAATATAAACCAGGTGGTCCCCCAACCGGTCAATCCTTACCGGACAAACGGATTATCTATTTAAAATAATTAAAAAACAAATCGGCACACACACACATTAACGGCTAAGAATTGGCCGTGGTCACTGAATTTACGGAAACGCTTCGCCAAACTGTGCGGCTGCCACATTTGAACCCCCAAATCCCGACGTGCAAGTCCCCTTCTCAGCCCCTTTCTCTCTAACTGCCACTAATTTAGTCTCCCCCCACCCCGTTTCTTCACTTCACAATTTCTGCCACCACACACGCACACCCACCCTGCTCCAACTCTGCACCGCTTTAATTTGCGGGTGAGGACAGAGAGGAGGCTGGGTTAAATTCACAATATCTCAATTTTCTACCGGGCAAGTGTCAACACAGAAGCACTGGAACGCTGATTTAAATTTACATATTCTTTTTTGTTTAAAATAACTTTGTTTTAACTAAAAAAACCCACCAGCACATCGACGGAGTTACCTAGGTGATGGTTAAGGGTGAACAATGTAAAAGCAACAATTATATAGAATATAATTTATATTTCTGTTTACTGAAACATTTCGGAGGAGTCACAAGCAGAACAGTTTTACAATTATGATTTTTTTAAATGCTTTTTTTAAAAAAAATATAAACTTGTTTTCTCTATTTTCGTGCAAAAACAAAAGCGTTATTCTACAGAATAAAAGACCCACGGGTTAAACCTAGGTGTTACTGGCTATTCGTTTACAGGAAGAGTCTAGTCACTGACAATACACACAAGAACAAACGTGTTGGGAGTGCAGACTAGAAAATGCTTTCTGGCAGATCCTTACCACACTGCTTCGGTCATTTGGATACTTTGCAGTTGTTCATCCAACTGTTGGGAAGGGCTATTAACAAGAAGCACTGCGATGCAGTGAAAGGCTTTCCTTGAGGAGACAAGCAGAAACAGAGCAGGGCTGCAGCTTCGTAAAAGGACAGAGAGGAGAGAAAGGTGGCGAGGGTGGAGACATAAACACTGCTAACTCACAGCTACTGGAGTGGGACTTGGTTGCCTTCAACCCAAGGAGAGACACCAACCTCAACATTTCACCAGGGCAGATTGAGAGCTGGGAGTAACACAGGGCCAGGAGTGAGCTCACTCTGCTGCCTCCATCAGGGACGAGGGTTGAAGAGGGGGGTGAGAGAGAGGGGAAAAGGTGGTGGAAGATGAAGGATATCATGTATCTAGGATAAAACCTGCCTCTCCCCCTTACCCAAATCCTTGGAGTCTAACCTAGCTGAAACAGACACTTGCATGATCTGACGCCTTTATCTATTGTCATTTTAAACAACTGATTCTTTTCACTCCAGCTGAAAATGCACTTGTTTGAATCCTGGACTTGACAATGGAAGTGGGGCTTTTAAGATAAAGTTGCATGCATGCTGCAATGGTTTGACTACACTGAAGGTGTTATATAAGAATACAAGTTGTTGCTACAGGGGACCTCCCAAAACTGGTACTATACAGGGACAGAGAAACAAGAATAGTATTTCCTTCATTCCACATTGTCTGAACACAGCTACAACTTTCTAATGACAAAAATACTTTGTGTATACAGACAGACAGGCATGTGCATGCACATCACAAACAGGGAGGCTGAGGAACTCAGGAAACCAACCAAATATTCTCAGTGTGATGATCACATCATGATCCAACCACTCTAAGCTTCACTTTAACATACTAAACTTTACTGTCACTGTTAAGGACAGCCTGCCTGGCATGGTAGACTTTGTGCAACTTCCAGTGGAGGATGGCTAACGTGCACAATCCAAGCAAAACTCTCCAGCAATGGAAGACTGTTTAGGGCAGGAAGGAAGGATATGCCTGCAGTGTCTTTTCAAAGTGCCAAAACATTCGGAGTTGTTGGGTTACACAGTTCCAAAGCTGGTACTAGAGATACATCTGTGAACCCATCTTCAGTAGCCACAGTTGTTGCCTTGCTGTCAAATTTGACAGCAAGTTGACCCGAGTCAACTTGAAATCCAGGATCTTAGGCACATGGTTGGGTGGGAGGGGGTTGGGATTAAGTGCTCATTCCCCCCTTCCTGTGGCTTTTGTTGATGAGTATATAGATACCTCTTTACAATTAGGATTAACAACTGGGATAGGAACGCCCAGACATAAAGTTCTTTACAATGGAAAGGCTCTTAATCAGTGTGCCTGCAAAGTGGTATCAAGTCAAAAGGTCCTCTCACTGCATGTTAGGACAGAGTGGGCAGATGGACCAGTGCAGGAGCTGTATCACATATCCTTTTGGGACTTCTCAATCACATCACTATCTACCTCACTGACACACACGGAGCCTCGCTATTGCAGTGAACTGCGTTGAACACTCAATTGAAGAAATAAAGTCAAATCAATGTGCCAAATATCAGCAAGGATGCAAACCATTCTGAGACAGCATCTAGAAAGGAGCATGAGAGGTTTGGATCACATCTTTCTCTTCCGCCATGTCACTGCCTATGTACTTCTGTTTCAAAGATTGGGGTGGGGGGGCAGGTGGTGGAGATCAGAAGGGAAAAATGGAATTTCTTCCGTGACTCCAACTACTGACAATCTCAGGTTTAACTTGGTTGATCCTTATCACTCCGTCCCAGCCCCTAACTCTGCCAGCAGACAATTGGAAGAAAATTTTGACTTTTTACTGAAGACTCGCTAGGCTTGGTCACCTTTCTTAGAGGGGTGCAGATAAAATTAAGATCACTGCAATTTCCTCCCTCCCCCAGGAAAGGATAGATATGTGTGCGCGCGTTTGCGAGAGAGTGAGCAAGTGAAAGAACTCACTGAGACACAGTGGCACAGCTGCTCAATCAGGGCACTGTCACAACAAACGACAAGTCCCAGAAACGACAAGTCTCAGATTTGTTCTCAGTAACCCACACCCTCGCTTTCAAACTTTCCAGGGAGGACAACGATTGAAATTTGAGCTCCCTCTCTCTCTGACATTCCATTTCTTTCCCCCCGTGTCTTGTTTGGTCCGTCACTTGACATCACAGCAGGGTGGCTCTTGTAGTGTAAAGCACTGTACAGCAACAAGTGTTTCACCCAATGGTTCTTTCTCTCTGGGGTTGGCAATTGCGATAGGGCTACACCAGCCACCTCCGTTTCTAAATCCCATTTCCCTTGGCAATGCCCGACTGAAGGCTGCGTTCTTCCAGAGTCCCCCGAACCACCTACAGCAGTTGGACGCAATGGCACACAGGTGGCACGCAAGGGTACCTGGTGCAAAGTGGCACGAAGATGGAGATTGTGACTCATTGAAAAACAATGCCACCGAGTGTTGGAAACACCAATGGATGCCATCGGCCTCCAGAAAACCAGCAGACTATGCCTCCCACTACCTCAGCCACCCAAAATACCCAGTTTTTTGTCACAAAGGCTTCAAGTCACCCAAAGTACAATCTGTAACAAGTAATCCTAGCT
>NC_063375.1:506367-518213 GCF_021869965.1 Rhincodon typus
AAAGCCCACCTGTTGAAAAATAAATGGGATGCCCCTCTTCCCCAAAACCCCCCCATAAAGCTCACCGGCCTTTAATAAGCACAGAATGTATCCTAGCCCATTGAGAGAGAATAAACTGTTCACAGTAAGGGTCCCTCCCCCTCCTCGCAAGGAGGCAATAAGAATATATAGGGTTTCCTCCTTATCCTCCTTCCACTTTCCCCACCCTGGTTCAGCACTGACAGGCAGCACCTTCAGCTCTGGGTTAGAAGAGGGCTCTGGTGTGATTCTGATTTCAGCATTCCCCCATCCCAGTCTGTCTGTCTCACCATATCATACACTTTGCTTCAATAACCCAGGGACATGGTTTGCACCCTTACTAACATCGAAGGTTAAACCAGTGCGTGCGCAGACAGTTGGGTTTACTTGGGGTAGTGGAGCAGAGCAGGCAGGTGTAAACTGACAGGGGTTCAGACTGCCCTAGGCCACCGACTTTTCCACCTTGCCCAAGCTGCCATGGCCCATGCCCTCACTTTGCTACTAAGAGGCAAAAAGCCCTTTCTTGACACAGCTGAGGGTGACTCCTCATACCCTCGACCTTCAGGGTCTCCCCTGCTGAGGCTGGAGGGATGAGATTGGCTCGAGGGGGGAGGCTGGAGGTCATTCACCCCACGGACCACCCACGACTCAGTGACCCAACCAGCAACAGAGAGAGTGGGGCAAGTTGCCTCTCTGACTGGGACACTGCAGAAACAGACAGAAGGTGTCACAAAATGGGCCAACACGCGGGCACAACTTGAAACTGGGTGCACTGGTTGGCCCCCTGCCCTACACGGGTCCGTTGTGTAACTTAGTGACCATCCACAGGTGACAATGAGTGAAGTTAGCGACAGGACGTTTCTAGGGCATGAGACCATCAGTGTACCAATGACTACCCCACCGACCCCAAAACCCCACCAACATTATCCTGCCCAAAAATGAAAAGCAGAACTCTGCGGGTTTGGGCTCAACATTAGACACAACTGAAATCTGGCTGGAAAGTTCCAAGATGGCCTCAGAAACTTGGAGGGGTTGGAGTGGGAATCTCTGACACCCTACTGACTGAAGGTGGGCTCTACGGTGGCCCTATTGCACAAGGCACGGTGAGCTTTTGCCGTTTTGTTGCTCCTAAAGTGAGAACAGTGGCAGGGAAGGAGGAAGAGGAGGATGAGTGAAGTGGATAGAGGGAAAAGAGGGGAGATCTCTCGCTCACTATCTTTCCGAGAGTCGAACAAAATACAAAGACAGACTTGACATTTGACCACCTAACAGATGCAAACACTTCAAGGAAGAAATTAGAAATTAAATCTTGCCCCATATAAGCTTTGAGGTTCAGCATCACTGCTCTGGAAAGCCTTCGTTAGAGCCCTACTCACAAAGGAGGAAAAGACACAACAGCTGCCTCGTTCATGTTTTTTTCCTTCTTCCTATCAAAGTCAGCTAACTCTCTCCGAGACAGTCGCTCGGGTATCTGCCGCCTCCTCTCTGCTTGGCCTCGGCACAGTCGAGATGACAGCCCGCTGATCACCCTCACCTCTCAGTTTGCCCTTCTCTGCGAGCTCAGTCTTTGAGGGCTCCTTTGGAAGCAGGTCGGCCTCAGGTCTGCTCCGTGGAGGCTTCTCCTCCATACACGCTCTTGCGCTCAAGTCTTTGGGTTCTGAGGGGCTCCTCCTGTCCTTGGAGCTCTCCGCCTCTTGCGCAGTCACCTCCTTCGGCTCCGAATCCTTGGGGTCAGCAGGGTGAGGGGGCTCCTTCTTGATACTCCTGCCTTTCGGGCTCCCCTCTCTCGCCTTGTGAATTACACTTTTAATGCTTTTCTGTCCTTTCCCACTTTTCTCTCCACCATCTGTCACCGACTGTTCAGGCTGGATGCCTTCCTTCACCACCGAGCTCCCCACCACCGGTATGCTGGTGTCCTCCTCGAAGATGCGGGTACTTTTTCTCTTTTTCAAGGGGGAGCTTTCCTCCCCCAGGTTCCTCTTTTTGATTGGCAAAACAGTCACTTCTTCAGGCTTGATGGAAGACTCCTTGATGATTTTCTTTTTGACGGCCGGTGCCACAATGCTCCCGCCAGGCTTTCGGCCCCTCTTCTTTGGAACAGCCTGGGGCTCAACCTCAGACTTCCTCTTCCTGCCAGGCCCGCCTTTCCGCACCTTCGGAAGTTGCTCCGTGGAAGACGTGGCTCCTTCGGCCTTCTGCAACAGGGGAGCCGAGAAAGGCATTTTAACCAGGAGCTTTGCCGCGCTTTTGTCTGACAGCCTCTTCGACGGGCCGCCTTTCTGCACCCTCTTGTCTTTGCCACTCCCTTTGGGCCTGCCCCGGCCTCTTCCGGTACCAGTTGACTTGGGGCTCTTTGGCTTTTTAGGCGGTTTCTTCTCTCTTCTTGAGGGGCTCCCTCGGCCTGTAACCGTGAAGTCAAAGTCGCTGGGGTCGAGGGTGGTATCTCCGACTTTCTCAAAGTGCGCCAGGAGCTCCACTTTGGAACGGAATGCCTTTCCTTGTGGGCTGAAGAACAGAAAGCAAAAGACATTTTTAAAACGGAGATGTGACATTTATACCCAGCAAAAGCACTTGGAAGCGGAAAAGTGTTGTGCAACATCTTAGCATCTAGTGACAGACACTAGCTTTGCCTTTCATACAGTGGGACCAAGAGGTTGGGTGGGCAGCAGTAAGGCAGAATCATTCAAGAGATCGACGAGGTGCGCGCGTGGGGGGAGGGAGGGGAATCGAGGTGGGCTCGCGCAGAGAGATCGAGAGGGCGCTGAGTGAGGGAGAAACGAAGCATGGGGATGAAGGAGATATTGACAGAGAGCGCGTGACCTGGTCTAAAGCATCAAATGGGCTCCCAGTCATTTTCTGTGAAACGTTAACCACTTCTCTCTCCATTTATAATTTTTGCATTTTCGGTTTTCATTCCCCTTTCATTTTCATTCTTAACCGATAGGAATGAATAGCATGATGCCACAGGAAGTAGGCCAAACAGCTCAGTCGTCCAAACCCACCAATATAAATTCCTATAATTTCTCCCTGATTGGACTTGCCTCACTTCCCCGTATTCTTTTTGCTTCAACCACTCTGAGGGAGCACGTTCCACATTTTCACTGCAATCTGGGTAAAGGGACTTTTGCTCAATTTCCCTATTGGATTTCTAGGGGAATCACTCATATTGACAGTCTCTTGCCCACTGGAGGAAACATTCTCTCTGTCTCCACACTCCCAAAACCAATTCCACATGTTATAGACCTCGATCAGGCCACATTTCAGCCTTCTTTTCTCCACCATCACCCTGATGAGAGAGGAGACCCAGCTAGTCCGTCCTTTCTAGTCACGTCCTTGCCACTCTTCTCTGCAACCTCCCCATTGCCTTGATAGTCTCTCTATAATATGGCCCCAAGTAAATGCTCTAAGTATGGGCCAGCCAGGGTTCCATACACATTTTAACACAACCTGACTACTTTTCAATTTGTTTGGCCAACTAATAGGCACTCTCCTCTCATAGTTTTGATGTTGGTTTTCCACTTAAATTGGTTTTCTTGCAAATTGTCCTGATAAGTGTGAAACTAAAAGTTTTGATAAAGTGTTTTTCAGAACTTTTTAACTGTATCCCTCAACAAAGACCAGCATTTTTTTTTTGTTTCACTTTACATTAAAAGGCACAGCTGATGAATTAGATAAATATCAGTCTTTTACAAAGTTCTTCCACACACCTCACCAGGTAAACAATACTCTGGATGATTTCGCTGAAAGTTTAGGAAGCCATAGGAATGCACTGACCAGGAAAGAGACCAGATTTGATCCTTGCTCTGATGAATCTCGACAGCAAGCATCAGTGCCTCCAGGTCAAGGATGTGACAGTCATTCAGATAGTCTTGCTCCTGGTCAGGTAAGAATTAGCCGTGATGTCTCTAGCACTTCGACGTACACAGGGTCGTGAATTGCATTTTGAGTCACAAATTTGCAGGAGATCAAACAAACAGATGGATTTCATTGATAAACTGCCCCAATGCGTGACAGAGGAGCACTGTCAAACATGATTTTACACCAAACCACAAAGGTGTTCCAACAGTGACTGAAAGCTTCCACAAAGGGATAGTAAGTAATGTCCACAGAATCCAAGGGCAGGTGAAATGTTGCAAGGAGGAAATTTTAGGGTGCAGGGTCCCAGGTAGCTGAAGGCACGGCCACCAATGGTGAGTGCTGGAAACATGGAAGCCGCGAGGCTGAAATTGGAGGAATGCAGAGTTTTCGAGGGCTGTAAAGAGTTACACAAATCAGGACAATATTACAGATACAGGGAGGGGAGTGGGGGCTGGAGCAGGTGACAGAGATGGGGGGACGTAGCGGGGCTGGAGGAGGTGACAGAGATAGGGAGGGGGCGTAGGGGGGCTGGAGGAGGTGACAGAGATAGGGAGGGGGCGTAGGGGGGCTGGAGGAGGTGACAGAGATAGGGAGGGGGCGTAGGGGGGCTGGAGGAGGTGACAGATGGGGCAGGGCGCAGGGGCTGGAGGAGGTGACAGATGGGGCAGGGCGCAGGGGCTGCAGCAAGTGAGAGATAGGGAGGAGCGCAGGGGCTGGAGAAGTGACAGAAAGGTTGGGGGGGGTGCAGTGAGTGGACTAGAGGAGGTTACAGAGATGGGGAGGGATTTGAAATCCATGATGAAAACAGTAAAAACTCAGATGCTACTGCACCTGGAGCTAACAGAGATCAGTGAGCATAGGATGGTGATGAGCAGGATTTGGTGAGAGTTGGGATCGGTTCGAATTTAAAGCAGGCATAATTTGGGAACTTGGCTAACAGAACAGAGGGATGGTCAAATGTGGTGGTAACAAAAGCATGGATGAGACTTTTAGCAGATGTGACCAGATCCCACAATGAGAAATGCTCAAAGACGAGAGGACACTCCAATGAACACATTTGAAACAGATGAAGTACAATTTTCACAGTCACTTACTTGATAATGTACACGTCGTACTTTCCCGCTGATCGGCCCGATTTCCTCTGCTTTAACTTCCGCGTCCAGCCCTCAGGAAGCGTTGGGTCATCATACAGTGGGCCCCGGTCTCTGATCAGAGAGCGCCTTGGCTTTGGAGTGGAAGGGGTGGCCGCGACAGCTCCCTCGTGCTCTGCTGTCTCGACTTTGCTCCCATCTGCTGGCTCCGGGACCAGAGCTTCTGTTGGCTGGGCTTCTCGATGCTTCTCGTCATCTCGCTCCTCCTTTTTCTTATGTTTCTTCACTTTCAGCAGCTTCTCCCTTTGCCCAGCCTGCTCGTGGTCCTCTGATTTCTCTTCGCTGCAATATTCAAGAAAAGAAAGTAACTTACTTTTTGAAGCAGAAAACTATATGCTGCAACTCACAGAAAATAACAGCAAATGTAATAATCCTTTCAGAATTTCCCCAAACAGCTACCACTAATAGGGCAAAACAGCCAGCCAGTGCAGGCTGCTCAATTCAGCTCACACCTGTCTGACAAACTCAGTAACTTGCCCATGGCATCAATGCCCTTTATCCCAATCCAGCAAACACAGCGGACACCACCGATGTTCAGTATATACTGCTGCTACTATCTATAGGATGCACTGCAGAAATTCACCAACAATCCTTAGATAGCTCCTTCAAAACTCATAACCACTTCCATTTAGAAGGACAGGGGAAGCAGACACATGGGAACACCAACGACTGCACATTTCCCTCCAAGCCACTCACCATCCTGACTTAGAAATAAATTGGCATTCCTTCAGTGTCACTGGACCAAAGTCCTGGAACTCCCTCGCCAGCAGCATTGTGAGTCGATCTATAGCATGTGGACTGCTGTGGTTGAAGAAGGCAGCTCGCCACCGTCATCTGACAGGCAACTGGGGATGGGTAATAAATGTTGGCCCAGCAACCAGCGATGCCTACGTTCCAGATGTGAGTGAATTAAAAAAAACAAGACCAATGTTCAAGGGATACAAATTCAAATCTCACCACAGAAGCTGATGGAATTTAGATTGAATTAATGAATCTGGAATTGAAACTAGCTTTAGAGGCAGTGATCATGAGACTTTGATCGATTGCTGTAAAATTCCTCTGGTTCATTTGGGGACAGGAAATCTGCCATCCTCATCCAGTCTGGACCATGTGACTCCAGACCCACAGCAATGTGATTGATCAAAATAAAAGCAACTCACTAGGCCATAAAAATATCGAAAATAATAATACTGTAAAATGCTGGATATCTCAAATATATATAGGAAATGCCAGAAATACTCAGCAAGGCAGATGAGACCTGCAGTAACAGAAACAGATTTAACAAGGCTGCCAGCCCACGGACATCCCAAAAACTTGAAAACAGGTTACCTAGATGGTACCCACATCGTTGCTGGTGGGATCTCGCACTGGATGGTGCAATCTGACAGTGACTACAACTCAAAAGATACAGTATATCAGCTGCAAAGCATTTAAAGATTACACAAGGTGGTTAAACAACTGCAAAATTGCAGGTCTCACCTTTCCCTTTTGTATTTTTTTTAAGGAACGTTTTCTGGCAAGGCCAGTACAGGTAGCTCTAATGTATCGTGTGTTTCATTAATGCAAATTGGCTGTAACACGATTGATGAATAGTGGATGCTGTTTGGATTATGCAAACTTTCTGCTGTACTGGTATCGCGATTTCCCTATAGTGCAATTTTCTACAGCACGAGGTCACACAAGATCGCAACTACCTGTATGAGTTTCCCATCCCTAGTTACTCGAGAAGTTGGCAGTGAGCCATTTTGTTTTAAGCTGAGATTTTCAATTATATCTCACTTGCTGGCTGGGAGGGGCACACGCTAGGCTCAGATGGGGTAAGGGGGCTGAACAAAATTATCTACACAGTGGTCCCACTGTTTACACTTAATTCACTTCTCTCCTCCATGCCAGCGGGCTCAACAACCCCTCCAAGCCATCTCCTTGCAACAGTGCCAGAAGAATAACATCTGAATAAAACAAATTCTTTAAACTGATTCTTTTGAAGGGGCTCCCAACAGCCTGTTGAGCTATAAAATGTGGTAATTCCCCAAATGGTTTAAGGGTTTAAAACTGCACTTTCCAATTCTGCAGCAACCTCCTATTGAGACCAGAGGTAGGCACCTTTACCCACTAAGTCTAAGGGAAATTGGCTTATCTTGGGCTAAAAGGCAGGCAAGGTATTACAGCCAACCGTGGCATGTTTTAGGCTTTGGAGCAGGAGGTGGGCGAATGAATATAATCCTGGAATGTGTGCCACGGGGACGGAGAATCCGTGCATGGTTGAATGGCATCCCAAAAAAGCCCCTGCCTAAATCTAACACAGACAGAACATAAGGCAGTAGGGTAAGAAAGCAAATCATACTCCAAGTACAACTGAACACAGGAATAAAAAATGCAAAATGGCGGATGTTAAGCCATCAACGGTAGGGCTGCCAACTCCGGATTAATCCAAACGTTGTACAATTTCCCACACCCTCGCTCTTTCTTTTTAGACACTGAAACAAAATACAATCACACTTGTGATCTTCTGTGTATTGGGGCTCTGAATTCAAGCAGACCTCAAAGCACCCCCACAAAGGAGCAGGGATAACAAAAAGACAAATGCAACAAAGGATTCCTTCAGTTATTGTATCACATTTGACACCATGAAGTACCTCTCAAGGAGATGAACGTTTCTCAAATATGCTACTTTATCTGCAGGTATTGATCTAAAGAGCACAGTGACTGGAAATCCAGTCCTTTCAGGATTAGGCACACATTCAAACAGTAGTTCCCCTTCAATAGGCCACAGACTGAATGGGAACAAAGACACTGCTTGGTCTGTGCAGTTGCTGAATGATTCAGACCTCATTCAGTCCCGTCATGAAAATCAATATTGCTCCTGTTGTTCTGCCCATTCCCATTTGACTAAGAAGCTACACCTCATTCCTCCATCTAATTCAGAAGTCCAAAAGGGTCCCCCTTATCTTGGGGTCACACTAGTCATACCTTGGCAACAGGTTAAGCTGCCTTAGCAGAGTCAGACATTAATGGGAACAGGCAGAAAAGTAAAGTTGAGGCCATGAACAGATCAAACCTGATCGTATCAAACAGCAAAACAGGCTTGAGGGGCTGAATGACCTCCTCCTGATCCTAGTTCTTGAATTCGGACCTTCTCAGTTCCAGGAAGGAGCTGCCACTCAGAAACTGGTTTTGTTCCCTCCCCACCCGCAAACAAAAGAACTGGGATAAATTACTCTACAAGAAATCAACATGTTCAGTTTAGATGAACTACTGCAGTCCACAAAATAGTTGACATGGTATCTTTGGATTTATTTCCTTGGTTTAAATGCAAATGCAAATGCAATACTCCAGAAAGTAATCGTGCAATGCTATAACCCGCAGACTACCTAAAAAGAACACAAGACAAACAGGAACGAGACAACTGTGCATTATATTAAGGGGCGAGGCTCTGAAGAGGAAACGTAGTTTTACGACAGAAATTAAATGAGTCACACGGGCCTACTCATTGCTGACCACCAAGAGAAAAACGATTCTGCCCGATAACTATTCTTGTTTTTCCATCAGCCCCCAACTCCTCCAAGTAAACGTCACTCACTCCTTCCAATTTCCCCCTCTTCCGTTGAAGGAGCAGATTCCATTGCACCAGGGCTGCCATTTCCTGGGAAGAATCTCAGTCGAGTGAGTCATACTCCATGAAACAAGATAGAGTCTAAGCTTCAACCTACAGTCACCACAGGAAGTGGAAGCTAGCCTACACACACTGCACACTGTACAACCTTAGGCACCGGCTGACAATTAGGGACCATATCAATAAATCCCCTTCCTTGTATTGTCGTGCTGATAGTGGGGATTCAACATTTATTGTTTCTTGTCAGAAATTAGTGAACTCAATGAAAACCAGGGTCAATCAATAGATCTAAGATAACATAGTGTGGAGCTGGAGTAATGCAGCAGGTCAGGCAGCATCAGAGGAGCAGGAAAGTTGACGTTTCAAGTCGGGACCCTTCTTCAGAATGTCGGGGGTGGGGGAGCTCAGAAATAAATAGAGGAGGGTTGGGCTGGGGAAGGCAGGTGGGATGGTGATAGATGAGTGCAGGCAGGAGTGGTGGAAATTGGTTAGTGAGGTGGGAGGAGAAGATGGGTGGGAGAGAAGATGAACAGGTTATGTCAGGTCAAGGAGACGAGGTTGGGAGGGAGGGTTGGTCATGGGATGAGGACGGGAGTGGGGAGATTTTGAAACTGGTAAAAATCCACACTTAGGCCATTGGGCAGTCGACTCCCGAGATGGAACGTGAGGTGCTGCTCCTCCGGTTTGTGGGTGGCATCATTGTGACACTGGAAGAAGCCCAGAATGGACATGACAACCAGGGAGGTGGGGTGGGGGGTGGAAGGGGGGTGGGGGGGTAGTTGAAATGGTTCCATAGATCTTTCCACTCAATACAGTGCAGTTCCACATTCTCAACAACGGTTAGAAACCCTAAAAAAAGCACCTGTACCTCTACTGAGCTTTGCAGAATCCCAGGACAGCCAAATGCAAATTATACCTAAGAAAGAGCCACAGAGGTAGGTTTATAAATTATCAATTTAATATTTAATGTAGGTGTAAGGTCATCTATCCCCAAATGCCCTCAAGGAAGTGGTTGTAAGCTGCTTTCTGCACTCCATCTGCTATAGGTATGCCACAGTGCTGTTAGGGAACAATTTTAACTAGAGTCAGTAAAGAAACAGTGACACACGGTTCCAAATCAAGACGGTGTGTGGCTCAGAGGGAAACCCGCAGGCCATGGTCATCCCATGTATCTGCTGCCCTTGTCCTTTGAGGCAGTAAAGTCTGCAGGTACCGGAGGCACCGCCTGCATTGCCTCTTGCAGATGGGACACACTGCAGCCGCTGCACACTATGTGTACTATCTACAAGCTGCACTGCAGAAATTCACCAAGGTTGCTCAGACAGCACCTTCCAAATCCACGACCACTTCCATTTAGAAGGACATGGGCAGCAGACATATGGGAACACCACCACCTCCAAGTTCCCCTCCAAGCCACTCATCATTCTGACTTGGAAATGTATTGCCATTCCTTCACTGTCGCTGGGTCAAAATCCTGGAATTCCCTCCCTAATGGCATTGATGGTCAATCTACAGCTGGTGAACTGCAGCAGTTCAAGAAGGCAGCTCACCACCACCACCTTCTCAAGGCCACCTAGGGACAGGGCAAGAAATGTTGGCCAACCACCCAGCAACACCCCCATCCCACAAATGAATAAAAAAAAGGATGGTGAATTACGTGCCGATAAAGCAGGCTTACATTGTCGTGCACTGCTTACATTGTCGTGCACGCCCACTCTCGCATGATTTCTCCAATTGAAAAGGCAGGCAACAAAATCTGTGCAAATGTCTCAAAATCAACCAACACCCCAACTGTGAGCTACAGATGAAATATGCAGCACAGCGGCTCAGTGGTTAGTACTGCTGTCTCACAGTGCCAGGGACCCAGGTTCAATTTCACCCTTTGGTAACTATCTGTGTGGAGTTTGCACGTTCTCAGTGTCTGCGTGGGTTTCCTCTAGGTGCTCCGGTTTCCTCCCATAGTGTCCTTGGATGTGCAGGCTATGTGGATTGGCCATGCTAAATTGCCCCAGTGTCCAAGGCTGTGCAGGCTGGGTAGGTTAACTAAATGCCGGGTTACAGGGATAAGGCAAGAGGGTGGGTCTAGTTGGGATGCTCTTCGGAGGATCAGTGTAGACTCAATGAGCCAAACATACAGATTTTATGATTCTATGGTTAAAGGTCAAGCAGGAGAAATGCACCTATAGAAAGCAAACATTGTTCTATTTCCTGTATTTCCATTGGAAACTCATGTCCACATCTCTGTGATCAAACTACCTATGCAGGATTCGTCACAGTGCAACAATTTCCTCTGTCAACGATAGAGTAACAGCATAACCCAGGTTATCCCCATGAACAGGTCACAGGAAGAACGGCAGGCATCGATAGCAAGTATGAACAGATGTTGGATTTTAATTATCAGTTATCCTGTCATTCAGAGATTTAAGATGTATATAGCTCTTTTGAAACCTCTGTTGCACTCTGGGTCAAGAGGTTGTGGATTTGGTTCAAGTTCCATGCCTGGAGCTCGAGGCCATTATCTAGGCCAGCACTCCACTATATAAAAGAGGGTGTGCACTAACGTCAGATGCCCCACACTACGCACAGGACGCTCAATGGAGGCCATGCCAAATGCTTTCCACTGGTTCAAACTTTGGAAAAAAATAATGAATCCAGCGCTTGGCCAAAACTTCCTTCCTGATAAATTATAATTGCATGAACCAGTCAGCATTGCTTTACGTAAGATGGCTGCCCAGTTTGCCAGCATAAGCCACTGCACTTTCAATTTAACTCATTATCCAAGAAGTGCCAGAAAAATATGATGATGTGCTTTTTAAATAGATGTAGTAAAATTAAACTAACATGGTTCAGTTGGTGTTGTAGCAAAGAAATATTCTATATTTGAAAGTCAATGCTCAGTGTTAGAGAGCCGATGGACCACGCACTACCCTATTAGCTCCTCTCTCCACTATAATGCCAATTTATGTAAATTTTAAGTTTTTTGAGAACCTGAGTCCACAATGCAAAAATGACCCATTTCAGCACCAGAGCAGAAATCCTGCAGTCACTGCAATGGACAATTGTAAGCAGGAAGGCTCTGAGATTGGAGTCAAGGCAATACTGGTGGAGGAAGCAAAGAGGGAAAGGTTACACTGAAAATAGGCATGCTATCTACAAGGTGCAGGGCTGGATGAACACAGCAGGTCAAGCAGCATCATAGGAGCAGA
>NC_063375.1:518713-526163 GCF_021869965.1 Rhincodon typus
CACAGATGCTGCCAGACCTGCTGAACTTTTCCAGCAACTTTGTTTTTGTTCCCTCATCGACATTCGCCCCACCTCCCCCCTCCCGCACTCTCCCTGTTCATTACAGACTCTGTTTGAGGCTGATTTCTTTGCCCATGCTGTGTGTCACCTGTCCCCTGACTTGGCTTCGAGTTGATTTTTTGTCGGTTTGTGCTTTGAGACGTTCGGCTGCACTGAGGCACACGACAAAATGTCAGTTTGGTGTTCTGGGGTCCTGACGACTCTGTTTCAGAGAGCGGCAGAATTGGGCAGGGCCAGATCTCCAGGCCTCTGCGACGTGATTAGTGTTGGATGATACGATTTCCTTCCTGGTTGGCACATTGAAAATCAGTGAAGAGAAGGCTTGGAAGTGTTTCCCGGTCGGCCAAGGCTGTAGTTCTGAATGCCCTGCAGACGCTGTGACAGGGATTGCCACTTATTCTGGGGCTCCCTCGGCACTGTCCCCTTTGGCACAGCAGGGCTCCCTCACTTCCAGATCTCCCAGTCCCTCACTTCTGATAGTCTCTGTGAAGAGCTATTTGGATTCCACTCACTTTATCTACTTCTCTCATAACCTCAATCCTGATTGACTCACTTCTGGCTGGGGCCAGGCTACCCTGCTGCTCCTGTGATGGACATGGTCAACCCTGAGGCGAAGCCCTGCTTATATGGTTGTTGAAGGAAGCGGGTGTCTATCGCCCAGCCCTAATCGCTCCCTTAAGAAGGTGGTGGTGAGCTGCTTTCTTGAGCCACTGCAACCCGTGTGGTGTAGGGATACTTGGTAGTGCTGTAAGGGAGGGACTTTCAGGAATTTGACCCAGTGCGGCATAGAGATGTACAGCACGGAAACAGACCTTTTGGTCCAACTTGTCCGTGCCCACTAGATATTCTAAATTAATCTAGTCCCATTTGGCCCATATCCCTCTTAAAGCCTTCCTATTCGTGTATCCATTCAGATGCCTTTTAAATGTTGTCATTGTATCAACGTCGTCCACTTCCTCTGGAAGCTCATTCCATACACGCACCACCCTCTGCATGAAAAAAGTTGCCCCTTAAGTCCCTTTTAAATCTTTCCCCTCTCACCTTAAACCTATGCTCCTCTTGTTTTGCACTCCCCAAATCCTGAGGAAAAGACCTTGGCAATTCATCCATGCCCCTCATGACTTTATAAGATAATCCCACAGCCTTTGACACTCCAGGGAAAATATCCGCAGCCTATTCAGTCTCTCCCTATTGTTCAAAGCACTGCAACCCCAGCAACGTCCGTGTAAATCTTTTTGGAACCCTTTTGTAAATTTTCACAACATCCTTCCTACAGCAGGTAGACCATAATTGAGCACCGTATTCCACAAGTGGCCTACTCCCAGGACAGGGACAGCATGGGGTTGCCTGCAGGAAGAGGAGCCCCCACAAACGTTCCTGTACAGCTGCAACATGACCTCCCAACTCCTATGCTCAACGCGCTGACCAATAAAGGCAAGTTTACCAAATGCTGCCTTCATTATCCTGTCTACCTGCGACTCCACTTACAAGGAACTATGAATCTGCACTCCAAGGTCTCTTTGTTCAGCAACACTCCCCTGGACCTTACCATTAAGTGTATAAGTCCTGCCCTGATTTGCCTTTCCCAAAATGCAGCACCTCACATTTATCCAAATTAAACTTCATTTGCCACTTCTCGGTCCATTGGCCCATCTGATCAAGATCACGTTGTACTCTGAGGTAACCTTCTTCACTGTCCACTATGCCTTCAATTTTGGTGTCATCTGCAAACTTACTAACCATACCTCCTATATTCGCATCCAAATCATTTATATAAATGACAAAAAGCAGTGGACCAGACTCCAATCCTTATGGCACACTGCTGGCCACAGGCCTCCAGACTGAAGAGCAACCCTCCACAACCACCCTCTGTCTCCCACCTTCAAGCCAGTCCTGTATCCTAATGGCTCATTCTCCCTGTATTCCATGCTAACTAGTCTACCATACAGATTCTTGCTGAAGCCCATATAAATCATGTCCACTGCTCTGTCTTCGTCAGTTCTCTTCGTTGCTTCTTCAAAAAACTCAATTAAGTTAGTGAGACATGATTTCCCACACACAAAGCCATGTTGACTGTCCCTAATCAGACCTTGCCTTTCCAAATACATGTAAATCCTGTCCCTGCAACAGCTTACCCACCACTGATAACAGGCTCATGAGACTGTAGTTCCCTGCCTTTTCCTTATCTCCATTCCCTGATATCATTTCCCAAACTTGTGGACTTGTGCAGTTCAAGAATCTCACTGCTGCCTTCTCATGGGGCAATTAGGGATGGGCAGTAAATGCCACCCCAGCTGGTGACGCCCAGGTCTCAGGAGTGAGTAAAAGGTGGTGCATATTTGGAGAGGAACTTGCAGAGTGTGGTGTTCCCCCTGCATCTGCTTCCCTTGCCCTTCCAGGGGGTAGAGGTGGTGGATTTGGAAGAGGAGGAGCCTTGGCGAGTCGCTGCAGTGTTTCTTGTAGATGGTATGCGCTGCTGCCCCTCTGGGTCGGTGTGGAGGGAATGAGTGTTGAAGGTGGGGGGGTGGGGTTTGCGTGTCAGTTGAGCAGAAGCTGCTTTGTCCTGGATTGTGATGAGCTTCTCTGGTGTTGTTGGAACCGTACCCATCCAGGCAAGTGGGCAGCATTCTATCACACTACTGTCTTGTGCCTTGTCAATGGTGGGACAGAGGAGAGAGGTCCTGCAGAATTTGCAGCTTCTGCTTAGTGTACAATTGTTTTTTAATGTAACGGTCACTAACCAATACCCCTCACTCCCATCCTGCTGGGTAAAAACGTGAGGAAGAAGTGTTTGTGTCTGCTGACAGAAGGAGGCTTGGATTCTGACTCCCTCTCTCCAGGCTTGTCATTGAGTGTAAAGTCTCAATACTGTGACCCCACTCGGGTCACTTTGTCTAACAGTCAGGGTGAATGAGTCCAGAACATCCCAGGTCCCACTGTCTGTTTACCTGGCACTTGTTTGCAGGACAAGGGAGCTCCCACAAACATTCCTGAATTGTTTATAACCCTTCACCTGAATTTCCCCACCTGGGAGTCTTTGGGGATGGCGTAGAGGGAGCTTTACTCTGTATTTAACCCCGTTTGATGGGGGATAGTGTAGAGGGAGCTTCACTGTTTTTCAAAAGCACAGGATTAGATGCAGTTGTTTGATGTGTCAATTATGCTTGTGGTTATATGGGCAGTGTCGACCGTCCAATGTTAGAAACATGGGCCGTCATGTAAGGGTCTCGATTGGGTGATCTTTATGGTGGATCAAGAGCTGTGTTGTCTTTGTGTAGAAACAGGAATCTTAGCGTCAGATGTTGTCTACTTCACAACCATTGACATGCTTTTGGCATGTGTCTATGCACAGCAAGCTCCCACAGATGGCAACATCTTAAGAAGCAGATCATCTTGTTTCTTCTTGGTCCGGGGGTGTAGCTTTGCTTGGATAAGTATCAGAATTCCCTTACCCAGGAGAATGACCTTCTGATAGTCTTTTCAGAATAGTGGCGCAGAAATCCCTTGCACTTGCGTGGGACTGGCACAGTCTGGGTCACCAGGTCTCCACTGTCAACTGAAACGGGAGCGTGTGCCCAGGACCGTGTGCCAGGGGATTGAGAGAAAGCTGCGACGGTGACTTTCCTTTGTCTAGGTTGGAGTCTGTGGGCTGGTGAGCGCTGATCTAATGTGATCGTCCATCTGTCTGTCTGTCTGTCTGTCTCCACAGCCACAAACCAGTGGTTTATCCCAGCGGTGAGGGGTGATATTCCGCCTGGATGCGCTGCCTACGGTTTTGTGTGTGATGGAACCCGCCTGCTGGTATTCGGGGGCATGGTGGAATACGGGAAGTACAGCAATGACCTCTTTGAACTGCAGGTATTGTCCCCCTGGTAGAACAGCAGGTTGCTCAACTCTGCCTGGGTATGAACCTGCCTGCTGAATTCGTCCAACTCGCCTGAGCTTTTTATAGTCGCCTCTGTCTTTGGCTATCTCTCTCTCTCTCTCTCTTTTCAATGTCTACCTTTCTGCTTCCCTCATCCATTTGTTCTGTTCACTCTTCTCCACTCCGTCAGTCCATCTCTTAACCCTCCAGCTTTTGCACTCTGTTTTATTTTAGACACTTAAAAAAAAGAACTGAGGATGCTAGCGATCTGAAACTGCTGGTGAAACTCAGCAGCACCCGTGGAAGGAAAATTAGCATTTCAAGTCCAGTGACACACTCTCTATCCTTCTGCCCTGGATCCCGCCTTCCCCTGGAGGGGGGCCATGGGGTGTGTGTGTTTGTTTCTCGTCTTATTTCCCCCTTCCCAATGCTCTGTCTCCCTCTCCTACTCCCTTTTATATCCGTCTGTTTAGCTCCTTACCCACCTAGACAGAGGTCACGCGACACCCAACTTATAGTCCAACAGGTTTTTTGAAATCACAGAATATTCTGTGCCTGTGTGCTTCCCTCCATTTCACCCGACGAATGAGCAGCGCTCTGAAAGCTTGTGATTTTAAGTAAACCTGTTGGGCTATAACCTGGTGTCACGTGACTTCGGACTTCATCCACCCCCAGTCTAACACCGGCACCTCCACTTCATAGCTTCCCCACCTAGGTCTCTTTACCCACTCAGCCTCCCCGAAAAGAAAAATGAGAGTCTGTCTTCATCCCCTCTTCTTCCTCACTGTGTATATCACTCTGTTCCTCTTGGCTGTGTTTTCTGTCTCTCTCGGTCACTCTCTCTCTTTCTGTCTTCCGCATAGCTGTAATCCTTCCCTCACTTTGTTAGGAACTATTGTTTAATTAGGCTTTGAAGTAGAAAGCTACTTTTTTTAAGTTGAGAAAGAAAAGCCAGTTTGGATGAGGGGGAGCAAAAAGCAGAGTGTTTGTTCATTCTAATTTGAGTTCTTCCTAGAAATAGATGAACAGAGTGTGGGAAATTATAACGCGCAAGAAGTTGAATGTTTGGTTGCCAGTTAGAGACATGGACATGAGATGAAGATGAAACAGGGAGGGTGAATGAGCGAGACAGATGCTCGCAAGAAAAGCCCAGCTCTTGGAGTCACACCCTCCCTTTCTCGTTCCACAGGCCAGCCGCTGGGAATGGAAAAAACTGAAGCCCAAACCTCCTAAGAATGGGTCGTTACCATGCCCACGCCTAGGCCACAGCTTTTCCCTGGTGGGGAATAAATGCTACCTGTTTGGAGGCCTGGCCAATGACAGCGAGGATCCCAAGAACAACATTCCACGGTAAGGAGCAGTGAGCAGGAAGGGGAAAGCGGCCGTGTTGGGAGGAGGCCGACTTTGCGCAGACTTTTCGCCAGACTTTCACTCAAAGTGAAGCCCTTAATTTTGATTAAAAGCTCCAACCCCTCCCCCGCCGAGGCTGCATCGCAGGAGTGTAAATCCGAAAGAAGTCAGACCCCAAGCCACATCGGGAGATGAGGGACCAGGGTTAGAAAGCTCAGTCAAAGGGGCAGGTTTTTAAGGGCTGTTTTAGAGGTGTAGAGAGAGAGAGAACGAAACGGAGATGCTTAGGACGGGAGTTCCAGAACGCCAGGGAGCTGAAGGAACCGCGCCAAAGGTGGAGCGATTGGAACCATGGGACGTACGAACATTTGGAATTGATGGAGTGCAGTGTGTACAGGATTGAGATGGGATAGGGGGCTGGAGGAGGGGACAGATTGGGAGGGTATGACAGACAGGGAGGGGATGCAAGGGGATGGGGAGGGGTGCAAGGGGATGGGGAGAGGATGGTGATAGTGGAATTGAATTAATTTAAGCATGAGGATACAAATTTGACACTTGAGGTTCTTCGATCAATCTTTGGGTCATTTGCCTGACTCTCCGCCTCTTGACGTGGCTCGCTGTGTTGTTTAATTTCCCGAGCCCCTGTAATTCACCTCTGCTGTGTTAAAACCAGAGAGCGATGGCTGGTCATTGCATCTGGACCCAAAACCACCAAGAGTTGGGCTGATGGGATGGAAGGCTGAAGCGATCAGCTGGGGAGCTGTGGGATTTGGTATGTGAAGCCACAGAGCTTTGGAGTGGCAGCAAGATAGACAGACTGGGCAAGAATCATCTGAGGGGTGTACTGCATGGTGCAGGGCTGAAACCTTGGGATCTTTCTGTCCCTTTGAGCATCATTTAGTTTCTCTGACAGCTTCTTGGATTTGTTTTCAGTTGCAGCTAAAACATCTGCATGTCTCTTCCTTTCTACCCCCTCCGTCCACTTTCTCATTCTCCTCTCTTTCTTTCTCTCTGCTGCTGCCATCCCATATCCTTCCTGTTTCCTATCGTTTCGCTCATCCTCTTCTTGCGTATCTAACCTTCCTCACCCGGCTCGTGCCTTCACGCGCCTGCCCCAACCCATCCCTCTCTGTGACACCCTCCAGTTACCTGAATGATGTTTACGTATTGGAGCTGAGGCCAGGCTCAGGGGTACTGAGCTGGGACAATCCCATCACCTACGGGGTGCTGCCCCCTCCACGGGAGTCTCACACTGCCGTCATCTACACCGACAAAACCCTGAAGAAATCCAAGCTGGTCATCTACGGAGGCATGAGTGGCTGCCGACTCGGAGATCTCTGGACATTGGACATCGGTAAGGGGAAGGTGGTTTCACTGAGCGTCTGGTTTCCATGGGCTGGGCGAATGTGACAACAGCTTCAGTCCTTACAAAGTCCCTCCCAAGTCTCATCAACTCTATTACCTGGGATTGTCTGGGAACAATGTGGAGGGAGCTTTACTCTGTATCTAACCCTGTGCTGTCCCTGTCCTGGGAGCATTTGATGGGGGATACTGTACAGGGAGCTTTACTCTGTATCTAACCCTGTGCTGTCCTTGTCCCTGAGAGCGTTTGATGGGGGACAGTGTACAGGGAGCTTTACTCTGTATCTAACCCTGTGCTGTCCCTGTCCCTGGGAGTGTTTGATTGGGGGTGGAGGGGGGGGTGACTGTGTAGAGGGAGCTTAACTCTGTATCTAACCCTGTTCTGTCCCTGTCTTAGGAGGGTGTGATGGGAACAATGTAGAAGAAGCTTTCCTTTCAGTTTTCAGAGTAGAAGGAACTTTTTTTTTGGATTAAAAGGTTAGAGGAAGATATTGTGTATCTTTACCTTGTTCCGTTCCTTACCTGTTTGTCCTGGGAGTGTTTGTTGCAGTCAGAGTCTGAGTCTTTGCCATTCTAAAGAGACGGATCCCTTTTGACTTCTCTTACCATCTTCCAGATACACTAACATGGAACAAGCCAAACGTGAATGGTGTTTCCCCACTCCCACGGAGTCTGCATTCGGCTACCACCATCGGCAACAAGTAAGTGAAGCAGAGATAACAAGGCGCAGAGCTGGGTGAACACAGCAGGCCGAGCAGCATCAGAGGAGCAGGAAGGCTGACGTTTCGGGCCTAGACCCTTCTTCAAAAATGT
>NC_063375.1:526263-531499 GCF_021869965.1 Rhincodon typus
GCTGCCACGGAAAGGCAGCCAACATCATCACAGACCCATCGCACCCTGGTAATGATCTCCTACACTCTCTTCCATCAGGCAGAAGGTACAGAAACCTGAACACATGCACCAACAGGTTCAGGAACAGCATTTACCTGGCCATTATTAGACTGATGGATGGACTCTCTAGCCTCAAATGATGCTGATCTTGCCAACGTTGATCTTGCCTAGCACACGCTGTGCAATGTAACCTGCCTCTGTCCAAGACTTTTTGACCTGTACATCCTTGCTTACTATGATCTGCCTGTACTGCCGGTAAACAAAGCTTTTCACTGTATTCCGGTACACAGGACAATCAATAAAGGAAAGGCTAAATAATGGTTGGCAGCGTCCCACTTGTCATCATGTGGGTCTGCAGAATAGAGCAACCTTACCACCACCTTCCTCTGCCAATACCGTGCTGCCCCACACCACCTATTTTCTGCCACTTGATTGGGGAACAGTCCTTTTAAAAAGATACGCTCAGAGCAGCAGGAGGGCAAGTTAATTTCTCCCCATCAGCATGCAAGCGAGATGAAGCCTGGTCAACGTTCACCAGGTTCAGCCACCCCTGCCTCCCTTCCTCCCCACTCTCCCCTCCCCGAGGGAAACTGACCAGCTGGAGTGGGAAGTCACCTCATGACAAACCGCCCCCCCCTCCCCCGCCATTGAATGACAGGCCCACACCAGTGTGAGTGGCCCTCTCTAACCAGATCAAGGAGGAGTGAGAGCGAACCTCTGCTGTAGGGGACTCCATACAAACCCCTTACACACTTGTCGAGAGTGGTCTACCTCACAGAGGGCTGTCGTCTCTACAGCGTAACTGGTAGGTGAGCCTTCTTGAACTCAGCAATTCATCCACTGTCCCAGGGGAGAGCGGGCGACACGCTCCCATGCAGAGTGAGTGATGCGTTGAACAGAGCTGGTGTTGTGTTGGACACGATGCCTCGATAAGTACGCATGGGAGAAAGCAACAGAACGATGTGGGCTTTGCGGGTGGAGGTGGTGGTCAGGGAGAATGAAGGGAAAGGAGGCGTGTGAGTGTGTCCCGATTTTGTAATTCTGTTTTTACCCTCTCCGCCCCAGAATGTATGTGTTTGGAGGCTGGGTCCCGTTGGTCATGGATGACGTGAAGGTAGCTACGCATGAGAAGGAGTGGAAATGTACCAACACGCTGGCTTGTCTCAATTTGGGTATGTAGAGCGTCTGCTTCCTCCCTCCTGTACATCACCTCTGCCAATCCCACTGTCAGCCAGCAATCAGCTTCCCATTAGCCATACTGATGCCAAAATTTCTCCACCTGAAAGCGCTCAGCCATTTTCTGCTCCCTGTTGAAACGTGTCTGTGCTTTCCCCGTGACAGACACGATGACCTGGGAGCCGGTGGTGATGGAGGCGCAGGAGGATAACCTTCCCCGGGCTCGTGCAGGCCACTGCTCGGTCGCCATCAACTCTCGGCTGTACATCTGGAGCGGGAGGGACGGATACCGGAAGGCGTGGAACAATCAGGTGTGCTGCAAGGACCTGTGGTACCTGGAGACAGGTAGGCAGGAGCAGACTGTGTAGCCCTGCTCCCTCTCACATTCGACTGTCAGAATAACCCTCCATTTACCCTCTTACAGTTCACTTCCCCCACCCACAGGCAACACCAAAAAGTCCTGCCAACTTCAGCTACTTTTGACAGACAGCCCACGGCAGATTGTGTAGTGACCTCGAGCGGATTTTTCTGTGTCAGATTCGGAATGTTGCCGATTCTGTGCCAGCGCTGAAGGAGCAACTTGCTCCTTTTCCCTGCGCTTTCCTGTCCTCCTTCAGACAGAAGTCCAGTTTCCCCTTCAGATCTGCAAGTGACCCTGGTCCCTCCAGACTCTGTGAGGCTGTGTGTTCCAATGTTTCTCCCAGTGTTGCCCTTCACCCTGCTGCTGGTCGCCTTTGTTTACTGTCCCTCTGGGGCTGGATGACCAGCACGGTGTTCCTTAAGCCTTCTGACAGCATAGTGGACCAACACCGCCGCCCCCCCCCACCCTGACCCCGACCTCGACCTCATAAGGCAGAACCGACGATACACCAGATGAGAGTGAGGGAGACTGCAGCATGGCGCGCAGCGCAACGAGATTTCAACTCACTTTTGAATCAAAGCTACTCTGACGGCGATGAGGTGACCATCTTTGATTGTTGTCAAAGACCCCTCTGGTTCACCCGCTCCGTTCAGAAGAAGGGAATCTGCCGTCCTTACCTGGTCCAGCCGACACGTGACTCCAGACCCCGTAGTCCTCGTGGGTGGCTCTTAACTGACACTGTGAAATGGCCCAAGCAGGATACTCGGTTCAAAGGGCAGCCAGTAATGGGCACCAGATGCCAGCCTGGTCGGCAGTGTCCATGTGCTGTCAAGGATTGGCAGAGATCCAATTTAGAAAATGCTGGAGAAGGAGAAAAGTTAAAAGTAGGGTTGTATGGTGGAGGACACACTGCATGTGCCCTGCTCGCTGTTTACCACGATTAACTTGGCTTCTCATTTTTGATGCTACACTTAAAATCTTGTTAAGGCAGACGTAGATAGATCCTCAATGAGCAAGGGGTTGAAAGATTAAAGTCGTAGTATCATAGAGTTGTACAGCACAGAAACAGATCCTTAGGTCCAACTCATCCATGCTGACCAGATATCCTAAACTAATCTAGTCCTGTTTGCCAGCATTTGGCCCATATCCCTCTAAACCCTTCCTATTCATGTCCCCATCCAGATGCCTTTTAAATGTTGTCATTGTACCAGCCTCCACCACTTCCTCTGGCAGCTCATTCCATGCACACACCACCCTGGAAAAGTTGCCCCTCAGGTCCCTTTTAAATCTTGCCCCTCTCACCTTAAACCTATGCCCCTCTAGTTTTGGGCTCCCCTACTTTGGGAAAAATACCTTGACTATTCACCCTATCCATGCCCCTCATGATTTTATAAACCTCTATAAGGCCATCCCTCAGCCTCTGACATTCCAGGGAAAATAGCCCCAGCCCATTCAGCCTCTCCCTGTAGCTCAAAACCTCCAACCCTGACAACATCCTTGTAAATCTTTTATGAACCTTTTCAAGCTTCACAACATCTTTCCTATAGCAGGGAGACCAGAATTGAACGCAGTATTCCAAAACGTGGCCTAACCAATGTCCTGTACAGCTGCAACATGACCCTCCCAACTCCTATACTCAATCAACTGACCAATAAAGGCAAGCGTACCAAACACCACCTTCACCGCCCTGTCTACCTGCAACTCCACTTTCAAGGAATTTATTGGTGACTCGTCTACTGATTAACCCCTAGATCTGATCCCACTCCCATAAGTGGAAACATTTCCTCTGAATTTGTCTTGTTGAACTTCAGTGCAGCAAACCTTTTATTAACTGGCACCTGAGTTGAAATGGGGAGGGTATGGCTTTGAGGTGTCATTGCTAATCCAGAGACCCAGATAATATCCTGGGGACCTGAGTTCGAATCCCACGGATGGTGGATGGCGGATGGTGGAATTTGTATTCAATTTAAAAAAAAAAAAAAAAAGTCTGGAATTAAGAGTCTAATAATGACCATGAATCTGTTGTCAATTATCAAAAAACCCATCTGGTTCACTGATGTCCTTTAGGGAGGGAATCTGCCATCCTTACCTGGTCTGGCCTACACGTGACTTCAGACCCACAGTGATGTGGTTGACTCTTAAAACTGCGCCTCCCCCCGGGTAATTAGGGAACGGCAATAAAGCTGACTTAGCCAGCAACACCCTCATCCCAGGAGTGTACTAGTTGATCCAAGAGGTCACCATGATGTAAAAACACACCCTAAGTCATAGATACAGGGAGAGCAGAGGGCTATCATGTGGATGAGGTTAAAATCCAATCAACCGCAGTCTTATTGAAAGGTGGAGCAGGCTCGAAGAGCCTTTTGTTCTGGTCCATATGATCAACTCTGATCGAGTTGACTTTTGTTTGCTGACAGGAATCTGAGGAGATTCCCATAAGCAACCAAAAATTGACTCCGTCATATGGACTTGGATCAAGAGACCCTTTGAGCCTGGACATCCCATACAGTTGCAGCAGTCAAGGAGGCACAACGCCTCCTCTTCCTCAGGCAGCTCAGGAAATTTGCCATGTTCATAAGGTCCCTCACCAACTTCTACAGATGCACCATAGAAAGCAAACTGTCCGGGTGCATAACGGCCTGGTACGGCAACTGCTCTGCCCAGGACTGTAAGAAACTACAGAAGGAGGTGTGCATAGCCCAGATCATCTCGGAAGCCAACCTCCCATCCATGGACTACATTTACACGGCTCGCTGCCACGGAAAGGCAGCCAACATCATCACAGACCCATCGCACCCTGGTAATGATCTCCTACACCCTCTTCCATCAGGCAGAAGATACAGAAACCTGAACACATGCACCAACAGGTTCAGGAACAGCATCTTCCTGGCGGTTATTAGACTGATGGCTGTGCTTCTCTAATTTCAAATCTAATGTCGATCTGTGCACCTCCTGTACGGCCATAACCCCGTATGCTCCGTTCTGTCCAAACACCCTGTGATCTGCCTGTACTGCTTGTGAAACAAAACTTTTCACTGTACTTGGGTTAATGAGACAGCGATAAATCAAATCAAAAAGGTGGGAGAGAGCCTGGTGAGGGGTCCAGACAGGCACCTCCCCACCCCAGCCAGGGTTCAGTCAGTCAGATGGATGAATCTAACCAGTGATTCCCTCTCTGTTCCTCTTGCAGAGAAGCCCCCAGCCCCGTCAAGGGTACAGCTGGTCCGTGCCAACACCAACTCGCTGGAGGTGAGCTGGGGGTCTGTGCCCACCGCCGACGCCTACCTGCTCCAGCTGCAGAAGTACGACATACCGGCTGCCACACCGGCATCCCAGCCACTCCCCTCGGTGCCCGCCGGGCAGCCCAAGAGCCCGGCCCCAGCCTCAGCCGCCCCCTCCCCCCAGCAGGTGGGCGGCTCGCTGCTGCCACAGCCCCCGGGATCCGCCGTGCCCTGCTCGCCTCCAGTGCCAGCCTCACCTGCTGCCGCCGCCTCTTTGGCCCCTCCGCAGACCCTGCTGGGAGGGGCCACCGCCACCGGAACCCGAGCACAAGGTGAGACCGAGGGGTGTGGGAGGTGGAGGGTCATTGCTGGTTACCGGGTGGGAGGGGGTCGCAGGGAGTGGAGGGGGTGACGGAGACAGGGAGGGGGGGTAGGGGGG
>NC_063375.1:532133-534342 GCF_021869965.1 Rhincodon typus
GGCTGCAGGGGGTGACTGAGATGGAGATGCCCTGAGCTCTGCCCTTGGTTTCTCTATCTCCGCCAGGTACGACAGCGGTTCTGCGGGTGGCATCGCCTCAGGCACCGACCGTCCTGTCGAGTGGGACCTCCCTCATTGCTGTGAGGCCGACAGGGAGCCAGGGGAAGGTGCCAGTCCCTGTGACAACGCTGTCGACCGGAGTCCACATGGTAGTGCCAGCCCAGGGCACCCAAGGCATGGTGAGTCAGCCGTATGTGGGAGTTTCCTCGTCGTGGGCACCTCTGGGCATGTCGATGACCAGCGCAGACCCCATCATTGGTTCAGAGCCCCCACCAACCCCCCCCCCCCGATAATTTATTGCTGCCTGCGTGGGCAATTGTCATAGTGACAGAACAGGATCTGGGAAGCATTGGTGATGATCTGCATTCGTGTAGCACCTTTCGTCACCTCCTTGTAGGGCAGTAACCATTCAAGAATGTTAATATTTGAAAAAACCCAGGACTCGGTGCTGTCTCTCTCTGTCCCGTCCTTTGAGATCGTTGTGTTTATTCGATCAGCCGCCCCACTTGCAGAGAAAACAATCCCCTCGAATGAGAGTCTGTGTGCCCTGACCACAGCCTGGTGCCGCTCTCGCTCAGATCTGATGGCTATTGGTGTAGCCTCGGTGTGACCTTGTACAACAAGGACAATGTGCCCAAACCACGTGCCGTCCCCAAGTGAGGAATGTCCCGTGGCCTGCCTATTCCCTGCCGGGCTCTCCCCGGAACGCTTTTAATCGGAGCTGGTTTGATTTTTGGCCTGAACCCCATTGGTGCCCGCTCACAAAGCCCTCGGCACCGTCCCCTCTGCCGCTGCGGTCTCCTTTTTAGAGTTGACATTTTTTTGTTTTTTGCTTTGCGATCGTGTCCTGCAGTTTTGCTTGTGCTTCTCCCGCAGACGATCGGAGGCGCTACGCAGATGAGCGGGATGGCAGCTCTGGCAGCGGCGGCAGCGGCCACGCAGAAAATTCCGCCGACCACCATCTCCACTGTCCTCGGCGTGCCGGGCTCCACCATGATCAAGACAGTGGCAGTCGCGCCTGGCTCCACGCTGCCAGCTACTGTCAAGGTGGCGTCATCTCCCATCATGGTGAGTAGCTGTCCCGCGCGGCCACACTTATCCTCGTGTGACAGGAGCATCCCTTATTGTGCCCTCTAGAAGGTGGTAGTGGTGGTGGTGAGCTGCCACCTTGACCCGCTACGGTCACCCCCAGCCGTGTGGCTAGGGACAAGCCCGCACAGTGCCCCGTTAGGGAGACCGTTCCAGGACTCGCTGAAGGAACGGCCGCTGTCCTTGTTGGGGTCTCGGAGGGGAACCCCCCCCCACAATGCCCGTTGACCTTCCAGGGGCTAGAGGCGATGGGTTTGGAAGGTGCTGTTGGAGGAGCCCTGGCTAGTCGCTGCAGTGTGTCTTACAGACGGTACACACTGCTGCTGCGGCCGTGCGTCGGTGTTGGAGCTCAGCCGAGCATTCCTAATGAGCCCAGCTGCTGCTGTGCATCGGCGGTGGAGGGGAGTGAGTGTTGAAGGCGGAGGATGTGGGGTTAGCATCCCAATTGAGCAGGGGTGGAGGGAATGCTGCTTAGTCTCGGTGTTCTTGGAGCTGCCCACATTCAGGCCAGTGGGGAGTATTCCATCACCCTCCTGCCTTGTACCTGGTCAATGGTGGGACAGGCTTTGGGGGGGAATGTGGGAGGTGAGTCTCTTGCTCCAGGATTCCCAGCCTCTGACCTGCTGTTGTAGCCACAGTATTGATATGGCTGACTCCCATTCAGTTCCTGATGAATGGGAACCCCCAAGAGGTTGATTGAACATCAAAGGGGCAGCGGTTAAATTCTCTCTTGTTGGAGATGGTCGTTAATTGGCATTTGTGTGGCACAAACGTTCCTTGCCATTTACCAACAAAAGTCTGGATTTGTGTTCAGGTCTTGAAGACACACAGATGTGGCCTGGTTCAGTATCTGGGAAATTGCGACCATTAATAGGCGTTGTGTGTGGGGGTGTGATACCAATATCACATCTCTTTCTCTTTCTCTGTCTCTCTCCCCAACCCCCTTTCGTGCGCGCTCTCTCTCTCTCTACCCCCCTCTCCTCTCTCTCTCTCTCTCTACACCTCTCTCCTCTCTCTCTCTACACCCCCTCTCCTCTCTCTCTCTCTCTCTCTGTCTCTC
>NC_063375.1:534442-534976 GCF_021869965.1 Rhincodon typus
CCCCTCTCCTCTCTCTCTCTACCCCCTCTCTCTCTCCCTCTCTACGCCCCTCTCCTCTCTCTCTCTACCCCTGTCTCCTCTCTCTACACCCCCCTCCTCTCCTCTCTCTCTTTCTCTATACACCCCCTCCTCTCTCTCCCTCTCTCGGTCTCCCTACCCCGGCTCTCCTCTCCTCTCTCTCTCTACCCCCCTCTCCTCTCTCTCTCTACCCCTCTCTCCTCTGTCTCTCTACCCCTCTCTCCTCTCTCTCTCTACACCCCCTCTCCTCTTCTTTCCTCTCCTCTCTCTCTACCCCTCTCTCCTCTCTCTCTCTCTACACCCCCTCTCCTCTTCTTTCCTCTCCTCTCTCTCTACCCCTCTCTCCTCTCTCTCTCTCTACACCCCCTCTCCTCTTCTTTCCTCTCCTCTCTCTCTACCCCTCTCTCCTCTCTCTCTCTCTACACCCCCTCTCCTCTTCTTTCCTCTCCTCTCTCTCTACCCCTCTCTCCTCTCTCTCTCTCTACACCCCCTCTCCTCTTCTTTCCTCTCCTCTCT
>NC_063375.1:535076-536941 GCF_021869965.1 Rhincodon typus
CCCCCCCCCACAATACTGATACTGGTATTTGCCTGTACCCCCGGCTCTAGGTGAGTAACCCAGCCACTCGGATGCTGAAGACTGCAGCGGCTCAGGTTGGGACGTCGAGTGCAGCGGGAACGCCCATGCGGCCGATCATCACGGTGCACAAGTCGGGCACGGTGACTGTGGCTCAGCAGGCCCAGGTAGTCACCACGGTGGTGGGAGGTGTGACGAAAACCATCACGTTGGTGAAGAGCCCCATCTCCATGGCAGGTGGCAGCGCACTGGTAACTGTCTCTGTCTCTGTCTCACTCTCTATCCCACCGCTCAGTTACTCTCCTCACTCATTCGTTACTCTCACTTTCCAACCCCCCCCCCCCCCCCCCACCCCCGCTCGCTGGGTTTCCTGCCCTCCTGTCTCCGCCTCTCTCTCAACCCTGCTGCATGCACCCCTAATTATTGAGAGTGTGCCTCGCTAACTCGATTGAGTTTTGTAAAGAAGTAATGAAGAGGATTGATGAGGGCAGAGCGGTGGATGTGATCTATATGGACTTTAGTAAGACGTTCGACAAGGTTCCTCATCGTAGACTGGTTAGCAAGGTTAGAGCACATGGAGTACAGGGAGAACTAGCCATTTGGATACAGGACTGGCTCGAAGGTAGAAGACAGAGGATGGTGGTGGAGGGTTTCTGACCAGCGGTTTACCACAAGTATCGGTATCTGGTCCACTGCTTTTTGTCATTTATATAAATGATTTGGATGTGAACATAGCAGGTATGGTTAGTAAGTTTGCAGATGACACCAACAGTGGAGGTGTTGTGGACAGCAAAAAAAGTTACCTCCGAGTACAACGGGATCTTGATCAGATAGGCCAATGGGCTGAGGAGGGGCAGATACATTTAGATAAATGTGAGGTGCTGCATTTTGGAAAGGCAAATCAGGGCAGGACTTATACACTTCATGATAAGGTCCTGGGGAGTGTTGCTGAACAGAGTGACCTTGTGGGTGCAGGTACATAGTTCCTTGAAAGCGGAGTGGCAGGTAGACAGGACGGTGAAGGAGGTGTTTGGGACGCTCGCCTTTATTGGCCAGTACATTGAGCATAGGAGTCGGGAGGGTCGTGTTGCGGCTGTATTGGTGAGGCCACTTTTGGAATACTATGTTCATTTTTGATCTCCCTGCTATAGGAAAGATATTGTTAAATTTGAAAGGGTTCAGAAAAGATTTACAAGGATGTTGCTGGGTTTGGGGTGTGTGAGCTGCAGGTAGAGGCTGAATAGGCTGGGGCTATGTTCTCTGGAGCACTGGAGACTGCCTTACAGAAAACTGCCTTACAAAATGATGAGGGGCATGGCTAGGGTAGATAGAAAAGGTCTTTTCCCCAGGGTAGGGGAGTCCAAAACTAGAGGGGCATAGGTTTAAGGTGAGAGAAGAAAGATTTAAAAGGATCCGAAGGGGCAACTTTTTTACGCAGAGGGTGGTGCGTGTATGGAATGAGCTGCCAGAGGAGGTGGTGGAGGCTGATACAATGACAACTTGTAAATGGGTACGTGAATAGGAAGAGTTTAGAGGGATAGGGGCCAAATGCTGGCAAATGGAACTGGATTAGGTTAGGATATCTGATCAGCATGGATAAGTTGAATCAAAGGGTCTGTATCTGTGCTGTATGGCTCTATGACTCTATTTGTGAACAAATCTCACTTGCTCCCAATTTCTTTCATGTGTCCCTCTGTGGTGCTTGACCTGTTTTTTAGGAAAGTTTATTAGCTGAGGCTCGAGGAGGAAGGGTCAGTGGGACCCGAAACGTTAACTCTGATTTTTTTTTCCTTCACAGATGCTGCCAGACCTGCTGAGCTTTTCCAGCAACTTTGTTTTTTTTTCTT
>NC_063375.1:537441-580885 GCF_021869965.1 Rhincodon typus
GGGTTCCTGGGGGGGGGGGGGGGGGGGGGGGGGGGGGGCGGAGTCCAAAGCGAGAGAGGGCGTCGAACGTGCGTGAGGGGGCGTGGTCGGAGTGAATGGGGTGTGTCCCAAAGTGAGGGGGTGGGTCCAGGGTGGAGACTTTGTGTCCCATAGTGAGGGGGGTGTGGTCCCTTGGTGAGGGACAGGGACCCAAGATGAGGGGGCAGGTTCCAAAATGGGAGGGTCCACCCTATGGGATGACGGGTTCAAGTGTTAAGGGGGGTGGTCCCCGTTTGGGGTGATGTCCCCATGTAAGGGTACCTGAGCTAGCGGCAGCGACCAATGGTGAGGGGACGGGGTCGTTTAGGGACAGCGGGACCCTCAGTGAGAGGGCATGATCCCTTATATGAAGGAACATTGGTCCCAGTGTGAGAGGGCGGGGTTCCAGACGAAGGGGCATGGTCCCTTTGTGAGGGGCCGGAGGGCATGTCCCAAAGCGAGGGTCCAGGCTTGAGTGTATGGGTATAAGGGTGAGGGGGCGGGGTCTATGTGTGAGGGGGCGTGGTTCCTGGTTGCAGGGGCGTGGTTCCATCCTGAAGGGCCACTTTCCCAGAGGGAGGAGGTGGAGTCCCTGATGAGGGGGTGGGGTCTTTGGGGAGAGGGGTGTGGTCTCAAGTTGTGAAGTCACCTGACAAAGGGGCTAATCTGCCAAAGCTTGTGTTTTCAAACGGACCTGTTGGATTATAACCTGGTGTCATGCGATTTCTGACCTTGTCCACCCCAATCCAACAGTAGCACCCCCACATCTTGGGAGAGGGAGTGAACCTCTAGCTGAGGCGGGGCGTTCGGGTAGGGATGGGGTCTTGGTGTAGCAGAATGGTGTAGCAGCAGGGGACAGGTCTTGGCGGGAGGGCATAGTACTGCGTGAGAGGGCATGATCTTGGAGGAGCAGGCGTGGGTGTCAAAATCTTGGTAGAGCAAAGGGTGCAGGGTCTTGGGAGAACAGAGGAGGCAGGATCTTGGGAGGGGGTGGTATTGGGAGAGGAGGAAGGGTGGTGTTGGGGGCTGGTCTTTGGAGAAAAAGTTTGTGGTCTTGGAAGAGGAGCAGAGGTGATTTTGGAAGAGGGTCTTGCTGTGGAGAGGATGGCAGAAAGTCTTGGGGAGTAGAGGTTGGTCAGGGGAGAGCAGCAGGGTCATGTAAGTGTTGTCGGAGCTGTGTGAGATGGAACATGATCTTGGGGAAGCAAAGGAGTGAGGTCATTGGGCAGGAGGTGTGTCTTTGGGAAAGTGATAGGAAGTGGAATACAAGGAGCCCATTGTGACATTTGAAAGTAAGGATCAGAATTTAAAAATGAGGGTGTTGTTGGACCAGGAACATGCGTTGCTCAGCAAGCACAAGAGGTGATGACAATGTTCCTTTCAAACGGGGTTTGCCTTGCCATGTAACAGCCTACAAGATACTGTGCAACCAGGTAAAAAAATGTAAAGAGTCTACTTTAGTAATTGTAAACAAGGGCCAGGTGGATCTCATTAAGTATGACATCCCTAATTGGGGATGTTAACCTGGGCCAATCAAGGAATCCCACACTCAGTTACACTTGACTATGCCAGTCCTTTCATGGTCTCAACGTTCTTGGTCATTCTGGATGCCCATTCAAAGTGTATGAACACACATCGAGTTTATTCGGCAAACTCAGAAATGACAATTGTAAAGCTGCGAACATCATTCACAATACAGAAACTGCTGAAACTATTGGTAACGGACAATGGGATGTTATTTACCAGCAGGGATTTCAAGTATTTCCTAAAGTTGAATGGTATTCAACATGTTTGGACAACTCCATACCATCCATCGTTCAATGGTCTAGCAGAAAGAGCAGCCCAAACTTTGAAGGTAGACTTAAAGAAACAGCCTACAGCTTCACTTGATACCAAACTGTCCCACTTCCTGTTCGATTATAGGACCACCCCTTACGAAACTACAGGGTTAGCTCCAGCAAAGTTGTTGATGAGGAGAAGACTCCGTATCAGGTTATATCTAATATTCCCATGTAAGGGTGCGGGGGTAGGATGAAATGACAGCAGCAACGCCAATGCCAGCCACATGCCTCCTCTAAACAAGGGAGACAGGTTACTTAAGGTGACAAAATTTGGTGTCGAATGGCCCTGTGTGTGTATGAGTCGAGGTCAACACAAGGTCAGATCCCATGATGTACAAAGTTCAGGTAAGGTGAGGTGGTCCTAAACAAACATGTGGTTTACATGAAAGCTGCTACCTTGCAAACAGGGCAGGAGCAAAACATACCTGGCGCCTCAGAACAGCCATAAAGACTGTCAGAAACCATGGGTCCTGCTCCATCATCTAACGTCGAAGAAACCTCACAGTCCATGATGAATGTAGCCTCAATACCGTTAATGCCTGAAGAAGAGGAGGAATCTCTCCTGAGACACTCCAGGTGCAAGAGACGTGGTACAGTCCGATACACGTCTCCCATGTCCCATCAGAGTCAGAAGAACCAGACTCCCCATTCACAAGTGTACAGATAAAAAAAAATGGAAGGAAAGAAAAGGCAGTTCAATAGTCTCTGTCCACAGCCTTTGCTAAGATGCCCTTTTGGTTTTCTTCAGGAAGCTAAGGAAATTGGGCATGTCCACAAGGACTCTTACCAATTTTTATAGATAAACCAGAGGAAACATCCTATCTGGATGCATCACAGTATGATATGGCTACTGCTCTTCCCAATTCTGCAAGAAACCACAGAGAGTCGTGAACACAGCCCAATCTATCGCACAAACCAGCCTTCCATTCACTGACTCCATCAATACTTCCTGCTGCCTCAGGAAAACAACCAACATAATTAAAGACCCCTCCCACCCTAGTTATACTCTCTTCCATCAGGCAGAAGATATAAAAGTTTGAATACATGTACAAGTAGATTCAAGAACAGCTTTTTCCCTGCTGTTATCAGACTTTTGAATGTACCTCGCAAATATTAACTTTCTCTCTCCGTACCTTCTTGGCAGGTATAACACTATTCTGCACTCAGTTCTGCTACCTTGATGCATTTTGTATGGTACAATCTGCCCATATAGCACACAAATCAACACTTTTCAAGTGTATCTTGGTATGCATGACAACAATAAATCAAAATCAAACTTCTCCAGGTACTTTCACTGGCTTGCAGGAGGGACAGGGTGGCTGGTTCATGCTCATAAAGTGTCTGATCTATAGATTAAGAGCGACAACTTACAGAACTGATGGGAAGAGATAGACTGGCTTTTTTCAGGCTCCAATGCAAGCAAAAGAACAGCTCTTTCCTTTTCAATGGTCTGATGACTTCTAACCAAATATTCATCCCTATAAGCTATCCAGTAACCAGGGAATTAACCGCATAGTTGGTGGCAGGCAAGAGTCCATGTCATCAACTAATGATCACTAATCCACAGACAAATCATCTACTTGTTGCCAGGGAAATTTCCCTTCGTACACACCCCAGGATCAGCATGTCTGTAGTAACCTCACCCACTGCTTGAACAAGCAGCTGTGTAAACAGCACTTACAATGAGTATCAGGTAATCTACTTTTAAAAAGTGCAGCAATTCTTTCCACAGTCCTTGGTGTTTAAGACAGTCCTTTTTCCCATTTCAGTTCATAATCAAAAATAAAGTAAAATTAAAAATATGCTTTCTTTAAAATAGTGAACTCATTATATAATTGTGTAAATATCTTTATTACATTTACCACTATCCCATCTGCTCCCAGGTCTCTACCTTTGGGTGTTCTAGATTTTTCACTCTTTTCTCAGAACACCCTCTCTCAGATATAAAAGAATGGTAGATCTCTTGCTTGATTGATGATTGTTGACTTTGGTTCTGACCTGTGACAATTTCTCTGCTTAGAGGACCTTTTATCTTTCAGGTCTCCTTCACATAGATGAATATTTGGATAGAAATAGTGTGCAAGGGTACGATAAAAGACAGGAGATTGACATTAGGTATTGATGCTCTTTTAAAGAGCCATGGAGGCACGATGCACCAAATAGTCTCCTTCTGTGCTGTAACAATTCTGTGATTTTAAGAACATTGTTCTTTGTAGATGCTCTTGTTGGCCATTCTTATCTAGAGCATCCGTAATCCCCTGAATGTTCTTCCTTGTATTATTCTGGATTTCTGGATCGTACGATCATTTTCTAATTGGAAGGGGCAGTTTTTTTTTGCAGTGCTTTGCTCTGACTCCCATGAAATTAGATGCAGCTCAGCTGACTTGCGTTGATCAGGTTGGGCATCTTCACTTGCCTCTTTTTTATTTCATTCATTCACGGGATGAGGGTGTCGCTGGCTAGGCCAGCATTTATTGCCCAGAGGGCAGTTATGAGTCAACCACATTGCTGTACATCTGGAGTCACATGTAGGCCAGACCAGATAAGGATAGCAGTTTCCTTCCCTAAAGTACATTAGTGAGCCAGATGGGTTTTTCCAACAATCGGCAATGGATTCATGGTCATCATTAGACTCTTAATTCCAGATATTTATTGAATTTAAATTCCACCATCTGCTGTAAGCGGGATTCAAACCCAGGTCCCCAGAATATTACCTAGGTCTTTGTTAACAGTCCAGCGATAATACCACTATGCCATTGCATCCGTTGTGGATGTTTGGCTGGTGGTTTAAAACTTTTCATTCTCTCAGTCATGTCACTAGAGATTTCTGTTCTCTCAGCACCAGCTCTGTGTTAACTGCTAAGTTCTAGAGGACAGAAGATTGAACACTTCCAACAGTTTCGTGATGACTATGACATTCTCTATGTTGACAATGTCAAACAACTCTTTTCTGCGAATGTAAGAGATATTGCTGGATTGTTTAATCTGTTTGGGTTGTGGGAAGTTTATGAGTCTGAGAAGCCCAGTGAAATCTTCTACTGGTTACGACTTGATCAATAATGGTTTTTTCCGGGACCAGTGTTTGGACAGCTGTTTGGTTTTGGTCCAGCTGTTCTCAGCCCCTCCAACTTTTCTGACGAAGTTGAAATTGACACATGCATGCAGACACAAAAGAAAAGTTGATTGATTGCAAACAATGTACACATTTTCTGTTGTATTGTGGTGTAGCTTTTCATATTTCTATTGTTATGATCCTAGATTGGTACCTGGTTTGATAAATCATAAGTTTTATTTTACTTTTGTTTGCTGTGGAGGTCAATCAGTGAACTTATTCACAAGGGGCTGCCAATATATTTTTAAGAAAAGAACATTCAAGTTTATTACACACAGGAACATTACTATATCATGCAATACAACAGCTATTGAAATGATCACATCATAAATATCAGAAGTAAAATAAATCTCTTTTACCATATCAACAACCTCAAAGTCAGTCAAAACCCAGTGAAGAGTTAGCTCAATCTCCAAGCTAAGAACTCTTGCTCAGCTGACACAGCTGTAAATTCAATTGTCATAGTCATACGTCATACAGCACAGAAACAGATCCTTCGGTCCCACTCGTCCATGCCAAACAGACATCCCAATCAGACCTAGTCCCACTTGACAGCATTTAGCCCATATCCTTCTAGACCTTTCTTATTCACATATCCATTCAGATGCCTTTTAAATGTTGTAATTGTACCCACCTCCGCTACTTCCTCTGGCAGCTCATTCTGTACACACACCTCCCTCTGTGTGAAAACTGTGTCCTTTTTTCCCAAAACCCTTAAAACAAGCTGCTAACTCAACTCACGTATAATTTAACATGATTCCCTAAATTCATGTCTTCAACAACCTTGTGGAATGTCTTTGTCTCTGAAACCTCCACAGCTTTCTGCTTCTGGACCTTTCTTCTTACTGACTTTGCCCTAGTCCTGACTGTTTGGAGACTGCTAACAGCAGCACTTCTGCTGTTAGTTACATCTTCTTCTCTCTGCATGAAACTGCTTCTGGCCCCCTTCTCTCTCCAACAACCCCCCCCCCCCCCCCCCCGTCTGTCTCTCTCTCTCTCTCTCTCACAGAGTAAAACTCAACTCAGCAAACACCCCAACAGTTATCACTCCAAGTGACTTGTAGGCAATTCAGCCACAATCTCATTACTTACTGTAAATATTGGTTTGAACTCATTGTCCAAAATGAGTTTCTGACCTTTACAAAAATAAAATAGCAGACCTTCACAGATCAGAAAATAAAATCAATTCTTCCATGTTTTAGAACACATGTTATAAAATAATATGAATGTATCATAACAATTCATGACGTATGTCTCTGACAGTCATTTCACCTGTGGATGTTGTCATATCTCTGTAGGCTGTAACTTGTACCCTTCAGCTGGTAACTGATCTTATAGGACAGTTACAATTGCTTCTGTATTAAGCACAAAATCAACAGGTTGTCCATTGATCCATTGGACAGTTCTCTTTTCTGGATGAGCTAGTTTCCCTAGGAATTCCTCCAATGGAGGTATCTTGTTAAATGTAGGTATCATTTCTAATGGTGTTGAGTGTTCTACTGTGTAAACCTCTTTGCATGTGTGACCACCAGTACTTGCATTGTTCTGAAGTTATATATTACATCTGTACATCTTCTGGAATTAACTTATAGTTTTGCAAATATTGCAATTCTTGTTGATGACCAGACATCTGTGAGACCTCACTGTTCCACTGCTCCATTCTTTGCACCAGCTAAATGTTGAGTATTTCCTTTCGCAACACTGTGCTCCTCCTCACAGTTTACAAGCAGAAATTGAAGCATAAGGATCAGTATAGGAGTGCAATGTTGGTCTGAGGTAACAGAAGAACTTCTACAGGACTGCTTATTGTCGGTGTACTGGGCCATATTTAAAAATTCAGTGGCCAACCAAAATGAGTATGCCACCACCATCAGAGACTTAAATAGTAAGTGTGTAGAAGACAGCGTGCCAAAGAAGTTAATCCTAATGCTCCCCAACCAGAAACCATTGAAGAACTGAGAGATTCACTCCCTAGTGAAGACCAGGTCTGAAGCGTGCAAGTCGGGCAACTGTGACCTATACAGGAAATCCAGGTTCGACCGTCAGGGATGCCAAGAGGCAACACCAAACTAAGCTTGAGACCCAGACCAACCACATGGATACCCATCATTTGTGGCAAGGTTTACACGACATAACTGGCTATAAATCAAAGTCAAACTGAATTGCCGGCAACAGTACATCCCTAGCCAATGAGCACAATGCTTTCCTTGCTTGCTTTGAAAAGAAGGTCAGTGAAATGATGTCACCTATCCCAACTGTCTCAGATGCACCTGTACCCACAGTCACCACAGCAGACATTAGATTGGCCTTCTTGAGAGTGAACCCTTGGAAAGTGACTGGCCCGGATGGAGCCCCTGGCCATACACTCAGACCCTGTGTAGACCAGCTGGCAGGTATATTCTCAGACATCTTTAATCTCTCCTTACTACAATCTGAAGACCCCACTTGCTTCAATAAGTGCATCCCAGTGCCAAAGAAAAATCATGAGCATGCCTCACTGACTATTGCCTGGTGACTCTGACCTCTATAATTATGAAGTGCTTGGACAGGTTAGTCATGGCTCAGTTCAATTCCAGCCTACGAAATTGCCTTGACCCTTTGCAATTCACCTACTAGAGCAGCAGATCCACACCTAGTACCATCTCCCTGGCCCTACACTCATTGCTGTAACATCTGGATAACAACGATACCTATATCAGGCTCCTACTCATTGACTATAATTCCACCTTCTACATCATAATTCCAAATAAACTCATCTCCAAATTCCGAGGCCTAAACCTCGGCTCCACCAAATTCTGGCCCAACTCCATTTGCAAATTTGGTGACAACACCACCGTTGTAGGTCTGATCTCAAACAGCAATGAGAGAGAATACAGGAAAGAGATTGAGTTCCTAGTGGCATGATGTAAGGACAACAATCTCTCCATCAACATCAGCAAAATGAAGGTCATTGACCTCAGGGAGCGGAGCCGAGCGCATGCCCCTGTCTACATCAGTGTTGCTGAGGTGGAGATGGTGGAGACTATCAAGTTTCTGGGAACAGTAATCACCAACGATCTGTCCTAATCCAGCCCCATTGATGCAACATTCAAGAAAGCACAACAACATCTCTACCCCCTCAGGAGGCTAAGCATGTAAACAAGGATGCTTACCAATTTTTATAGATGCACCTTATAAAGCATCCTATCTGGATGTATCACAGTGTGGTATGGCAACTACTGTTCCCAAGATTGCCAGAAACTACAGAGAGTCATGAACACAGCCCAGTCCATCATGCAAACCAGCCTTCCATCCACTGACTCCAACTATGCTTTCCGCTGCCTCGGGAAAGCAACCAACACAATCAAAGACCCCTCCCACCCTGGTTATACTCTATTCCATCCTCATCCATCAGGCAGAAGATATAAAAGTTTTTGAATACATGTATGAATAGATTCAAGAACAGCTGCTTCCCCGCTGTTATTGAACTTCTGAACGGACCTTTTGAGTGTTAATCCTTATCTGTCTCTCTCTCTGCCCCTTCCCTGCAGCTGTAACACTGTATTCGGCACACTATTTTGCTACCCTGATGCACTTCGTATGGTACGATCTGCCCGTGCAGTGCACAAAACATCACTTTTCACTGCATCTCAGTACATGTGACAACAATAAATCAATCAATTTATTTGTCAGTCTTTTTAACACTGTATTTCTGTAACATTTTTTAATAGAATAGTACAGCATGGGAACGGGCTCTTTGGCCCACTCTATTATGCCAAATGTGACACCAAATTAAGTTAATCCCCTCTGCTTGTTCCCTTGTAATACAGTATCTCTGTACTCCTTACTGGGGTTTCATACCATTTTCAGGGTTTTCTTAGCTTTTCTGTCGTGATTCAAATGTTGGCTTCCTGCCCTTTACAGAGTTTCTGCCACCTTTCACTGTCGAAAACAGCAAGCACTTTTCTCCGCAGAAATATTGAATGAAGATCTCTGGCTACAATCTTTCTTGCCAAAATTGTGGCTTTATACTGAATGCTGGTCCTTTTACACTTTTAATTTGTCGTGACTTTTCTTGCTCAGCTCATCACGAGACTTGTTAAAATTTGCTCTTTTTTGTCTTACATAAATGTTGAAGACTTCCTCATTCTTTGGCTCTGGTCTAAATTTATTTTCTGGCCCTGATCCTAAGGGAACAGAAGACAACACGTTGTACAGTGGAGGTTCAGTACTGAAGGAATGCAGCAATATCGGAGAGTCGATACTGAGGGAGTGCCACACTGTATAGTGGAGGATCAGTACTGAAAGAGAGCTGCTCTATTGGAGGGTTACAGTAAAGGAGTTCTGCACTTTTGGACGGTTAACGCTGAGGGAGCACGGCCTTGCAAAGGATTAGTGCTGAGGGAATGCTGCACTGTTGGAGAGTCAGTACTGAAAGAACCAGATCATACTGTTAGAGGATCAGAACTGAGGGAGCGCCGCAATCTCTGAGGGTCAATGCTGAGGGAGTGCAGCACTATTGGAGGGTCAGTGCTGAGGGCGTGCCACACTATTGGAGAGTCAATGCCGAGGGAGTGCAGCACTATCGGATGGCCAGTGCTGAGGGAATGCTGCACTGTCAGAGGGTCAGTGCTGAGGGAGTGCCGCACTATTAGAGGGTCAATGCTGAGGGAGTGCTGCGCTGTCTGAGGGTCAGTGCTGAGGAAGGGCCAGATGTTGGATGTTCAGTACTAAAAGAGTATCAAAGTATTGGAGGGTCAGCGCTGAGGGAGCTAAACTGGATAAACACTTGAAAGGAAGCATTTATAGATCTACAGGGAAAGAGCAGTGGGATAGTAGAACTCAGAGAGCCAGTAGACATGATGTGCTGAATCGTCCTCATTCTGGGCCATATCATCCTGTGATTAGCTTCTTTCCAGACTAAACAAAGATTCAACTGAGATTTCTGTATGCCGTCACAAGCTGTAGACAACTTGGGGAGCCATGCATTGTCCACGGGCTGGCCTAGGCTCAATGGGTCAAATGGCCCTCTCATCTCTGTTGGAAGACTCCGTACCCCTCATTCTACATTCTCACACAAGGAGGAAAGACTCAACACCACTAGGTTTTCTGATATTAATCTATTGATGAATTAATGAGTTATAATGAATCCCAAATGCAAGGTAACAATCCACTTGTACATATGCAGATTTACCACGGCTGCTATTCATTTTGCAACCCTGTCTGTCATTCGTGTGCCCAATGTTGCAACATAAAAATGACACGCTTTAAATCTTTCTGCTACCATCTGGTGGTGAGCACTTGTTCCTGTCAGATGTTGAAGGCAAGAGCAACTTACAACAGGACACATTCCTCAATTAATGGTGTGAAGACAATAGGCACTGGGTGGGTAGTCCAAACGTCCCATGGTGGGAGAATGGTGACTTAGGTCAGGTACAATCAGCAAGGAACATCAACGGATTTGGAGGCAGGTGTGTCCCATGAACTCCAGCAGCTATAAGAGTGGTATCAGATGACACACTGATGGAGGAATCTCCATGGAAGTGAAGGTCCAAGTAGTGTCCAGAACCAGCAGCAGGATAGCCAGTTGATGACATAGCCAGTCCATTGTAGCAGTTTGCAAGTGAGTCTCTGCAGCAGCACTCAGACTGAAGCCGAATATCTAGTATAATGTGTGATCCCAGCAGAAAAGTGGAGTCTCCGTCTCAAATCGATGAATTGAGCATCGTATCCCCTTCTTATGAAGGCATCCTTTAACACCTACAGGTGTCTGTTGCATTCCTCCTCATCTAATCATATCCTGTGTATGCATAGGGCTTGTCCATAGGGGATGGATTTTTGAGTATGTTTAGGGTGGAAGCTAGAGAAATGCAGCATTGTGAGGTTGTCTGTGGGCTTGAGGTAGAGTGAGGTATTGAGGTGTCCGTTCTTGATGGGGATGTGCGTGTCAAGAATAAAATTGATTCTAAAGAGTAGTCCATGGTACATTTGATGGTGGGAATGTTGATATCACTATGTAGTTGTTTCAGTGATTCCTCACCATGAGTCCAAAGGAAGAAAATGTCGTTAAAGTATCTGGTGTATAGTATTGGTAGAAGGTCCTGCACAGCAAAGAAATCTTGATCAAACTTGTGCATGAAGATGTTGGCATATTGGGGTGCAAATCTGGTCCCCATGACTGTTCCATGTGTCTAGATGAAGATTGTTGTTGAAGGTGAAGATGTTGTCGAGGATGAAGTGGATGAGTTGTAGGATGGCATTCGGAAATTGGCAGTTGTTGGTATTGAGTACTGAGGCTGTTGCAGCAATGCCGTCTTCGTGGGGGATGCTGCTTTGGAGTGCTGAAATGTCCATTGTGATGAGGAATGTTCCTCGTTCGACTGGCCTGTGGGTGCTACATTTCTATAAGAAATCTGTAGTGTCATGACAGAAGTTGGGATTTCTTTGTACAATGGGTTTCAAGATGCCCTTGACATAGCCAGAGAGGCTCTCACAGAGGGTCCCATTGCCTGATACGATGGGATGTCCAGGTGTGTTGGCTTTGTGTATCTTCGGAAGAAAGTAGAAGTCTCCTACTTGAGAAGTATACGAGATGAGATTGCGCAGGGTACTCTGAAGGACCGGACCAAAAGTCTGGATCAGTTTGTTAAGTTCATGGGTGTGTTCATTAGTCGGATTGATAGGTAGTTGTCTGTAGTATTCCTGGATGTTCAGTTGTCAGTACACTCCTTTGCAATAGTTCATTCTATACTGTACGAAGATGGCTCCTCCTTTGTCTGCTGGCTTGATGACAATGTTGCGATTGGTCTTGAGGGCATGGATTGGGGTGCATTGTGCCTGGGTGATGTTTTGTGCTACCTTGTGAATGTGGCTTCCGGTCGCTCCACCATGGATCTTTCTGTCGACTGCTCTGGTTCATTGGGCTCACTGCTGACATCTTGAAAGAATTTCTGGAGTTTCATTCGTCTGATGAATTCCTTTGTGTCTGCTGCACCATTTTGGTGGTGGGACAGAAATTGAGCCTTCAGCTGAGAACTTTGATTTTGTCCGGTTGAAGGGTATGGTCAGTAAATTGATGATGGATTTCCCCTTGGTGGTACCATTTTCAACTGTGGTACCAGGGGAGGCTTGGTTATTGTTGGTGGTGATGCCAATTTCTCCAGTTTCTTGTTCTTGGTGTGCATGTAGGTGCCTCATTTGCTTGGAAGTGTCTCATAACTTTTCTGTTGTATCTTGAGCGCAAGTCGACAATATGGACTCTATCTCAATTTCAAGGTTGCGGCGCCTACTGTAGAGTTGGTGTATGAGATGATTGAGGTGTTTGTGAGAGGTACAATGGTAAATTCTCTCAGCATAGTCTGTGTTGTAGGTCGACTTGAGTGGGTTTGTCAACTGTAGTCCTTTTGGGATCTTCTCTGCTTTCTGCATTTCTGTAGAATCTTCATGTCTGTGTCGATATGCACGATCTTCTTGAAGATCTTCTCCACTTTGAACCAGCAGTTTGTGGTGTCGATGGTAGCCATGATGTGAAGGTGCCAGTGTTGGACTGGGTTGGACAAGGTCAAAAATCACACGACACTAGGTTATAGCCCAACAGGTTTAATTGAACACACAAGCTTTCAGAGCGTTGCTCCTTCCTCAGGTGTAATGATAGAGGAAGTATCAAGACACAGAATTTATAAGTAAAAGTTCAAAGGAGTATACAATTGATGCGAATGTATGTAATAACCCTGAATTGGCTGGCTGACTCCCTCCTGTTAAATCCTTAATCAGTTAGAAAGGAGATGCAGGCTTGGCAGTCAGATACACCATTGGTCTGCATTCTCACATTCCAGTCACTTAATCTGAACTATCAACATCCTTTCTCCCCCAGCACTCTAACCCCCTCCCAATATATCATAAATGCTACCCCCTCCACACTTCACTTCAGCTCTAATGAAGAGTCATCTAGACTCGAAACATTAGCTTGTTCTCTCCATGGATACTGCCTGACCCACTGTGATCTCCAGCATTTTTGCTTTTAATACAAAATCCAGCATCTGCAGTAATTTGCTCCTACATTAGTGAGACTGTAACTGGAGGACTGTGTGCAGTTTTAGTCCCTTTATTTAAGGAAAGATTAAGTTGCCTTGGAGCCAGTTCAGAAAAGGTACACTTGGCTGATTCCAGACCTGAAGGAGTTTGTCGTCTTCTGAGGAAAAGTTGGGCCTGTACCCATTGGACTTTAGAAAAATGAAAGGTGATCTCATTAAAACATATAAAATCCTGAAGGGAGAGGTCTTGATATGGTGGATGCTGAGATGATGTTACCCCTCGTGTGGGAATCTAGAATGAGGGGGCACAGTTTCAGGATAAGGAGTCTTCCAACAGAGATGAGGAGGAATTTCTTGTCTCAGATGTTTGTGAATCTGTGGAATTTTTACCCCAGAAAATGGTGGAAACTAGGTCATTAAAAATACTCAAGGCTGAGTTAAACAGCTTCTTGATCAATGAGGGAGTCAAGGGTTCTGGGCGACACACGGGAAAATGGAGTTGAAGCCACAATCAGATTAGCCATGAATTATTAAATGGTGGAGAGGAGTCAAGCTGCTGAAATCTCCTCTGATCTGATGTTAGTACAAACAGAAAGAGGCTGTTTAAACTATGAATTACTTTAACATTTTGGTGAAAATGCATGAATTAGTAGAGTTAAGGGAGCTTAAACAGTGGAAGAGTGGAGATTCAAATAAGATGGCAAGGATGACAACAGATGGCCAAAGCTAGAGGAGCTCCTGAGGGTACTGACTGTCCAGGAGGTATCAGTGGCTTACCTCTGGTACCTTGCCCAATGACTCACTAGATCAGCTTTTTGTTGAGATAGAGTCATAGAGATGTACAGCACGGAAACAGACCATTTGGTCCAACTTGTCCATGCCAATCAGATATCCTAAACTCATCTAGTCCTATTTGCCAGCATTGGTCCCTATCCCTCAAACTTGCTTCCGTCACTTCCTCTGGCAGCTTGTTCCATACATGTACACCATCTGCGTGAAAAAATTGCATCTCAGGCCCCGTTTAAATCTTTTCCCTCGCACCTTAAAATTACACCCTATAGTTTTGGACTCTCCCACCCTGGGAAAAAGACTTCGGCTATTCACCCTATTCGTGCCTCTCATTATTTTGCAAACCTCAATAAGGTCATAAGGAGCCTCTGATGCTCCAAAAAAATTAGCCCCAGCCTATTCATCCTCTCCCTATAGCTGAAATCCTCATGGCAATATCCTTGTAAATCTTTTCTGAACCCTTTCAAGATTAACAACATCTTTCCTATAGCAGGGAGACCAGAATTTAATGCAGTATTTCTAAAAGTAGCCTCACCCATGTCCTGTACAGCTACAACATGACATCCCAACTCCTATACTCAATGCACTGATCAATGAAGGCAAGTGTGCCAAACACCTTCTTCACCACCATGCCTACCTGTGACTTTACTTTCAAGGAACTATACACCTACACCCCTAGGTCTCTTTGTTTGGCAACACTCCTCAGGGCCCTACTATTAACTGAGAAGTTCTGCCCTGATATGCCTTACCAAAATGCAATACATCACATTCATCTAAATTAAATGCCATCTGCCAATCCTTGGCCAATTGGCTCATCTGATCCAGGTCTCATGGTACTCTGAGATAACCTTCTTCACTGTCCAATACACCACCAATTTTTGTGTCATCTGCAAACTTACTAACCATACCCCCTATATTCACATCCAAATCATTTATATAATTGATGAAAAGCATGTGGAACCAGCACTGATCCTTGCGGCACACCACTGGTCACAGGCCTCCAGTCTGAAAAGCAACTCTCCACCATCACCCTGTCTCATACCTTCAAGCCAACTTTGTATCCAATTGGCTAGCTACCCCTGTATTTCATGTGATCTAACTTTGTTAACCAGTCTCTCGTTGTCGAACGCCTTGCTGAAGTCAATCTAGATGGCGCCTACTGCTTTACCTTCATTGATCTTCTTTGTCATTTCTTCAAAAACCTCAATCAAGTTAGTGAGACACAATTTCCCATGTACAAAACCCTGATGACTATCCCTAATCAGTTCTTGCCTTTCTAAATGCATGTAAATCTTGTCCTTCAGAATCCCCTCCAACAACTCACCTGCCACATCCAGCACCTCCTCTTCTGTAATATGGACACTTTTCAAGATATCACTATTAATTTCCTTGAATTCTCTAGCTTCCATGCCCTTCTCCACAATAGTACTCCACGAAGTACTCTAATATCCCACCCATCTGTGGTTCCATACATAGATGGCTTGTTGATCTTTAAGGGGCCCTATACTCTCTCTTTTGCCCTTAATGTATTTGTAGAATCTCTTTGGATTCTTAACCCAATTTGCCAAAGCTGTCTGTGTTAAACAGAGGTTCTCATCTTTCTTCTCGATTGACATAATCACAGAATCCCTACACAGTGTGGAAACAGGCCATTCAGCCCAACAAGTCCACACCACCCCTCTGAAGAGCATTCCACCCAGACCCATTCATTTCCCATGTCTAACCCAAACATCCCTGGATACTATGGGCAATTTAGCATGGCCAATCCACCTAGCCTGCACATACTTTGGACTGTGGGAGGAAACCAACGCAGACACAGGGAGAATGTGCAAACTCCACACAGACAGTTGCCTGAGGGTGGAATTGAACCTGCATCCTTGGCACTGTGAGGCAGCAGTGCTAACCACTGAGCCACCGTGCCGTCCAAACAGTAAATGATCCCATTCCTCAACCAATACAACCAGAAAGGCTGTTTTTGAATTTCAGCAGAGATTCCCAAAACCCAAACTGAAACAGTGGAAAAGAACAATGCCACAGAAATTACAAACAATTATCCGATTTATTTCTCATCATGAGTATGTTGTTCACATTTCCTGTATGGGTAACAGAAGCTGAAAATTACGTTGTTATGCTTTAGGGTGCTTGGAGAACATTAGAGGTTCAACGCAGATGGAAATTATTTCTTTATCCCTGGCTGTCACTAGGGTAAAATGATGGTAGAATGTGTGGGTCCCAATGGGTAAACACGTTTGGGGATTTCGACTTGTATCCCTACATCTCCTTGCAGTCACAGTAGAAGTTTCCCAGGCCTCTGCAGTGGTTGCTGAGAATGGGATTATTCCACTGCAACAATCCTATTCATTCCAGGGAGCTGTTGCTCAATGAAGACTGCCAACCCCAGACGTGGGTGACAGCTTCAGACATGGAACAGAAGAAAGGAGGCCATTCAGTCCCTCAAGCCCTGTTCCACTGTTGAATGAGATCATGGCTGATCTGTGCCTAGCTACATGCACTTTCCTTTGGCGATTAATTCCTTTGCTTAATAAGAAAACTACCTCAGATTTGTGGAAAAATATACAGTGATTATGGGACAGGGTGAACCAAGATACCTGACTGAATGTTTTGATGGAAGATGTAGAGAGGATGTCCTGCATCTTCATAGGGGTCAGGCACTTGCAGACACAAAGCCAAAAGGCAATGGGGATCTTGATGTGGGGTAGGAAGAAGTTTAATGATTCACTCAACTTGTCAAGGACAGTGATCTTTCTTCCAGTGCCTTACATAATGAGAACAAAAGTCATATCTCGTGGAGTAACGGGGACAGAATGAATCCAAAATTGACTGAGTGACGGGAAACAGAGTGTGCTGGTCAAAGGGCTTTTTTAGGGCTGTACTGTTCTAAATTCTATGATCTAGTTTCTGAATAACAGAGGCGTAACGACCTGATGAAAGACAGCCGCCACCGGGATTGACTTGATCAAAGATGGCCGCCAATAACTTGCTCAAAAAGCTGATGGGCGGGGAATAACTCGATGAAATATGGCGGCGGCGTTGGGCCGATTTGATCAAAGATGGCCGCTGAATGCCGACCGATTAATACAATTTCTTCTTCTTTGTAAAGTGAAGTGCAAACGAGCGATAAAAACGCGATTGCATTGGCGGAAAATAACGGCGGCTTTCTAATTATTTTAACTGGGGAGAGGGAAGGAGGGAGTTGAAAATCTAGCCATTGGATTTCTGGCCTTCAAAGTGATTGCGCCTGAGTGTAACATGGGAGAGGACACCAACCCCATCAGTGTGATCCTTGTGAGCTCTGGGAGCAGGGGGAACAAGCTGCTCTTCAGGTACCCCTTCCAGCGCCACCAGGAACAGCAAGGAGCTCAGACCAGTAAGTGGGCCTGGCGTCCAGAGCAAAAAGGACATATCCTGAATGTAGCTGCACGAGAAGACGGGAACAATCTGGGAGCTGGAGGGCGCAAGTTAACCTGGGCAAAGGATCTGTCAGCTGCCGAGGTGGCAGGCGAGCAGGACTGAAGTTGGTACCGTGGACCTCCCTCCAGTCCTGCCGCAAAGTTCAGAACACCCGAACCTGGTCCAATAGAGGGTGGCTGGACTCGAACCCTCGTTTCCCTCTTCACGGATGCTGCTAGACTTGCTGAGTTTCTCCAGCACTTTCAGCTGGAATGGGGTGCTGGCAGCTAGGCTGGGACATGTGGTACTGCAACCATAGCCTTCCTTGAACATATTGCCCGAGGTGGGAGGGAGTGTGGTGTAATCAGATTGGCTGTGATCTTATTGAATAGAGGAAAGAGCTCAGGAGACTGAAGCCCACACCCCCCCCCCCCACTTCCAAGTCCCAGGGGGCAAAGCATCGTGGTAAATTCACTGGACTAGTGATCTAGAATAAGGTGTAAAGCTGGATGAACACAGCAGGCCAAGCGGCATCAGAGCAGTAGGAAGGCTGATGTTTCAGGCCTAAACCCTTCTTCACGAAACGTCAGCTTTCCTGCTCCTCTGATGCCGCTTGGCCTGCTGTGTTCATCCAGCTCTACGCCTTGTTATCTCAGATTCTCCAGCATCTGCAGTTCCTACTATCTCTAGTGATCTAGAAACTTGGGCCTCTGTTCTGAGACATGGATTTGAATCTGCTGGCCCTCAGGAGGTCTGGCACTGTCTCGGCACTGGTCCTCGGGCAGTGTGGAACTCCCTCGGCACTGACCCTCAGGCCATGCAGCACTCCATTGGCATGGACCCTCAGGTAGTGCAGGATCCCTTTTTGCTGACCCTTGGGCAATGTGGTGCAGTATTGGGGAGTTTTGCTCAGGTCTCTAGAGTGACTTTTGAGCCAAGAGACTTTCTGATTCCGTGTCAAGAATGCATGGCAAACGTCCTGTGCTAGACTGCTTTCACTTTGCATTCGTAATACACAGCATTCTCTTATTTCCCACAGGCAAGCCGAGCAGTCCTTATGCGTTACACAGCACGGTTGAGAATACAGAAGACCAGGATGGAGACTCGAGGTGAGTGCAAGAGCCAAGGGGGAATCTTTTGGGCCTGCCAGCCGCGCTCGCAGCCTGACTGCAAGCAGCATTCTGTGTCCAGTCGTGCACAAAACAGGGAGTGTGTGGAATACTACTCTGTGCAAGGTCTTCAGTGACCCCTTCCCACAGCCTCCCACCACGGGATGAGGGCAGCCTAGGTTTCAGCAGAGATTCTCCCTCTTCAAATGTGGATGGTTATTAGAGCCATAAAGCATGGAAACAGACCTTTTCAGTTCAACGCATCCATGCTGACCAGGTTTCCCAAACTAAACTAGCCCCATTTGTCTGCGTTTGCCGCATATCCTTCTCTACCTTATGTATTCATGTACCTGTCCAAATGTCTTTGAAATGTTGTAACTGTACCTGCATCTACCACTTCCTCTGGCAGTTCATTCAAAAATAAACCACCCTTTGTGAGACGGGTGAGAAAATTGCCCCTCAGGTCCGTTTTAAATCTTTGTCCTCTCACCTTAAACTTATGCCCCCTAGTTTTGAACTTCCTAATCCCAGGGATAATTGAGGTGTTCAAAACCAGGTAAATACAGAGAAACCCTCTCCACTGGCATACGAAAAAGACAAAATGCTGGAAAAGCGCGGCAGGTCTGGCAGAATCTGTGGAGAGAGAAAGAGTTAATGTTTTGAGTCTGATAGGACTGTTCTTCTGAACCCCCCGCTTGCAGGAGGGTAAGTCAACCCAAGTGAAGAGAAACGCTAAAAGAACCAGCATGGAGGAGTGAGTTGAGAATGTTTTTTGACACAGTGAATTGTGATCTGGAACACACTGCCTGAAAGATGCAGTGGATGCAGGTTCAGTAGTAACACTCACCAGGCTTAGAGAGAATGGAGCACTGAATGAGTTTCATCTCCTGATCTGAGACAGCTACAAGCTTGGGCACACGCTGAGTGAATAGCCTGTGAAATGGATGGTGAACAGAGCAGTTCCAAATGGACATTGAGGGGTCTCAAGATGTTGGTTCCAGAAACGAAGCAGACCATGTACTCTTTGTGCACTGCACCAGGGGTGCTATCAGTTCCTGGTAACACATGCAGCTGTTTCCATCAGCTTAGAATTGGTGCCCCAGACTTCAGACCCTGTAAATGGCTCACCAGCTTTGATTTCCAGCATCCCCATACCACTTTGTCATTGATACCAACTTCCCCGCATCAGCCTGGCTTCCACTAATGCCTTCACCCATCGCTTAGTTGGCAACATGCTCTGTGTGCGAGTGTGAAAGAATTCAAGATTTTTCTCAAGACCATTTGTTTTCCATCAGTAAAGAAAATGTTGAAAGCTGGAGCATTTCAGTTCCAGCTTTCTAGGGGGGAAAACCCAATATGACTCCTAAAAATTTCCAGAGTGTTGTTTTTTTTCCTGGTCTCTACTGTTTCGATTTGTTTTCCTGCCTGTTTTGTTTCTGACCATGTTGCCCCTTTCAGAGAACCGTCTCCTCTCACTGACGAAGAGTTGGTAGCCGGGTAAGGAGTTGTCCCTCTCGTCTCTTTCCCTCCCCACCTCCCCTCCCACAATGTTTCTCTTCTCGCCATTTTTCTTCCCCCACACAGTCTCTCTCTCTCTTGCTTTGTCTCTACTCCTACTCTCTCCCTCTATCTGATTCTCCACTTTGCTTTCTCTTCACTTTCTCTCCCACTCCCTGCTTGCGTGCACTCTCTGGCTTTGTACCCTGCGTCTCTTCTCTCCCTCTCTCTCTTTTCCATTTCTCTTGCCTGTTCTCTCTTTCTCTCCTACTTTCTCTCTCCTAATTCTTTCTCTTTCTTTATCTCCCCATATCTTCACACTCTCTTGTTCTCTTCACTTGTTTCCATCCTCTCTATTTCTTGCCCCCTCTCTCTGTCTTGTTGGATCTGGAGTGGAGAAGGTGGCTGGATTCCCTTGAGTGCTAACACAATCCAGACTGAACAGAGATAGAAAATCTCTCCTGTGGACATCTTCGTTCTTACCTCACCTCCATATGGAAAGAGGGAGACCTCACGTACCATTCCAGTCAGGCTTGAAAGTCCATCCTAACATTTGGGATCACTCAATTTCCAGCCCTGATCATTCTGGAACATTCTACAAATGTCAGCATTGGGAGAAATAAGACTAGGCAAGGGGTTAAAGAGCAAGTATGTTAGAAATGGCACATAATCCCCACACTCCACTCTGCCCAAATCCCTCGATCAGATACTGGCCTGTAATTCACTCCTGGGAATCTGTTATTCTGTATATAAACCACCCCCAACCCCTCGATTAGATTCCAGTCTGTAACTGACTCCTGGTTATCTGTTGTTCAATGTATAAACCACTCAAACTCCTCAATTAGATTCCAGTCTGTAACTCTCTCATGGATATCTATTATTCTAATATAAACCACCCCGAACCCCTCGATTAGATTCCAGTCTATAACTCACTCCCGGGTAATTGTTATTTTATATACAAACCATCCCGAACACCTTGATTAGATTCCAGTCTGTAACTCACTCCCTGAACCTCTCAACTGGATTCCAGTCCACATCTCTCTCTCCATTGCTGTACTCTTTATATCTATCTGTCACACTGCAGTGGAACAAAGTCAGTGAAGATCTGCGTGTGTCTTTCCCTTTGTCCTGTCCTGCACTTCAGATTCACACCTCTTTTGGCTTGTCTGCTGTCACATCACGTGTCGGGTCCAATCTCCGTGTTGCCTTGTTTGACCGGAATAATCTCCGGATCTTACCTGCCTTCCGAACCCCCCGTAATTGGGGTCGCGTGCAATTCAACAAAACCAGCATCGTGCTTTGTCTCTGTGTTTGAACATGTGGGTTTGATTGGTCCATCCTTGGCTTTCTGAGGGTGGGGAATTGCTCGCAATTGGCTGCCGTGCCAAAGCTTTGCCACCCATTGGGTTGCTCACTCGCATACTCCTTTGTCTTGTCATTCAAGGTTCTCCGATGTTATCCTGGCCACCATCCTGGCGACCAAGTCGGAAATGTGCGGCAAGAAATTTGAGTTGAAGATCGACAATGTCCGTTTTGTTGGCCACCCGACTTTGCTGCAGCACCCACTTGGGCTCCAGGTGAGCAAACCTCTTCCCCCGAACATTCCCAAACCACCTCCCTTCGCCCTACACTCTGCTGTTTCCACCCCCAGTACCACCCCATTTTCCCTTCCAAAATACCCAAAGCTCTGACCATGCTTCTGTACACCTGACTTTCCGCTCTGGCTTGGCTGATACCGCGTCCATAATGTTGCCCGACTCCTAACAGTGCGGGTGCGGGACCGCTTGGCCCAACTGGTCTGTGCTTGGGCACCACCTTCCGCCTTGACAATTCACACAGATCATCTCTTGTCTCTTCCAGGTTTCCAAGTTGGACCCGTCTCCGAAACGGGAGATGCCGACCATGATTCTGTTCAACGTGGTGTTTGCTTTACGGGTATGGCCACCAGCGTTGGCACGGTGTAGGGGGGAGGAGAGGGGAGTGTCCGTGAGCGAGGTCAACCAGGGTAGGGGTTTGTTCTCTCAAGCACTGCCTTTTCTTTCCCTGTCTCCAAATCGCGGCCGACGCGTCTCTCTGAAAATGTAGCTACTCACGTTTCTTGGCCGAAAATGTCGCTGCCGTCCTTTGCGTAGATCCCTTCCATGGTGGGTCAGGACCCTTCCAGTCACCTTACAAATGCACCTTTAGTTCCTGGTCATTGACCTGTATGTAGAAAGCCGGGCCTCTGCTCCAAGTCTCTCCCGTGGGAGTGCTGGGGCATTCTGACTTTTGCAAGAGTGGCGTGGATGAAGCTGAAACACATCATTTCTTGGCTTGAGGGTGGGTTTTGCCATCTGCTGAGCAATGTCTGGCCCGTGCACCAGCTGTCAGCAACCATCCCTACAGCTGTCTGGAGGTCGTAATGCTGTGGAATTCCCTCCTGAAATGTGTCTCTCTCCCTTTAATGTGCTCCCCTCTGAGCTGTTGATCTGAGTTGAATTGTGTGAATAATTATTGTGAAGCACCTTGGGGTCATTTTAGTATGTTAAAGGAGTTGTCTGAATATAAATTCCACCAGTAGGGAGAAAATGTCTCCACATTGTTCAGGTCAGGGGCCATGTATATTTGGACATGCTGTTGTCCTCTGGGGCTGATTAACACCACATCTTTCTCAACTGCTGACAGGCAAACGCTGACCCCTCAGTTATCAGCTGCATGCACAACCTCTCGCGTCGGATTGCCATTGTCCTGCAGCACGAAGAACAACGTTGTCAGTACCTGACCCAGGAGGCCAAGCTGATGCTAGCCATTCAGGACGAAGTGTCCACCATGTCAGAGAGTGAGTTTACCTTGTGCCCAGAGTGAAAATTCAGCCATATCAGTTCCCACACCTCTCTTCTGTCCCCTCAGAATTTCTTGCCTCTTCTTTCCCTCACCCCCTCCCTTCTTTCCTCTTTCGCCCCTCGCCTCTCCCTCCCACCCTCTCAACCCTTCTTCTCGATAACCTCACTCATTCTCTCCCTCCGAACCCCCTCCCTCCCTTATTCCCTAACTGCCAACTCTTTTCCTTCCCTCCCTCCTGATCCCCTTCTCCCCTCCATCCCCTCATCCCTCCCTCCCTCCCACCCACCCTGTCAACCCTTGTGATATCCTTGCTCATTCCCTCCCTCCTGACCCCAGCCTTCCTTTCCTTCCCCTCCCTCATCCCGCCCGCCCCCACTCTCTCATCTCTTCTCTCCATCACCTCTTCCCGTCTTCCCTTTCCCTCAACCCCCCTCCCTCCATTTCAAACCCCTCTCTCTCTTTCAACCCCAACCTTTATCTCTCTCTTGCCTTCACTTGGTCCCCTGCCTTTCTCTCTCTATCTTCAAACCCACCCTCCTGCCCCCATCTATTTCTCTTTATTGAGTTGGAGGTGGGGGGGGGTGGTTTGTGAGTGAGTTCTCAAATTTCCATTCCCTTTGCATGAACACATGCTCCCTGCCATCTGCCCTGAAGGGACCTGGCTCAAATTTTGAAAGTTGTCCCCCTGTGTTAACGTCAGCAGCAGAGTTGCTGATTGTGGTGCAGTTGGACTGATCTGTTCACCCCCAGGCAGGAAGGCAGACTGACTGTGCACAGAGGCAGAATGTTTCAACCCGTGCAGTGACTACATGGCCATCCACGTCTGCTGCTCAGCGCCAAACTGATTCCTGCACATCCACCATGGGCTGGCCATCTGTGCAGGGATGAGGAGCAAGGGTGGTGAAATTGGCATTACCGTTTGACTTTCCTCCTCAGGCGATGGCCCCCAGTCACCATTCCATCACATCCTTCCCAAGTGCAAGTTGGCCTCCGATCTGAAGAAAGCCTTTGACAGGTGAGTGCCAAAGATCCCTGGACACTGGCCTTGCTTTCATTAAATTAAAGCATCATATACCACTGCCTCTCTCTTACTTTGATCGTGGGTGTACTGAGACAAAGAGACATCACTCGAGCAGCTTCCCCTAAATCCCACTTTCAGACTAAAAGAGACTCCCGTTTCCTTGTTCGAACTTTTATTCATGCACACTTGGAAGGTGTACCCATCGAAGATAACACACAACTCAAACGTTACTACAGAAACAGTGGTTTCCAGTCAAAAGGTTACATGTTTATTCACCTGAAGTGTTCACATTATCTACATTGCCGGTTAGTACTCAAGACTCTTATTATGTTATTTGCATCTTCCAGCTGTTAGTGTACTTGTGATTATCAGAACACCCCTATACTGTCTTTTCTCCCCTTTCAGCCTAGCTGCAGGCCCTGGCAGCATCAGTTGGCTTTCTTGGGTGAGCATGTGCCTCTCGGTCCCCTCTTGCCCCCTTCCCGACACCCCACCCTTTGATGCCAGTGGTCATCTTTGAAGATCGCTTGCTGGGCTGGTGCTCGAGGACCCAGAGACCGAATAGAATTCGGCCAACTGAGCCTGTTTCCCTCAGGTAAACCATAGCACAGGAACAGGCCCTTCGGCCTACCATATCTGTTGAAGGTAATCACAGTTGACCGTCCTCTTTAATACCTTTTCCCTGGGGCAGCATGGTGGCTCAGTGGTTAGCACTGCTCTCTCACAGCACCAGGGACGCAGACTCAATTCCACTCTGGGGCGACGGTCTGTGTGGAATTTGCACGTTCTCCCCGTGTCTGTGTGGGTTTCCTCTGGGTGCTCCAGTTTTCTCCCACAGTCCAAAGATGTGCAGGTTAGAGTGGATTGGCCATGCTAAATTGCCCCATAGGTGGTGTAGGCTAGGTGGGTTAGCTTTGGGAAATGCAGCGTTTCAGTGATTGGCTGGGGGTGGGTCTGAATGGGATCTTGTTTGGAAGGGCGGTGTGAATTTGATGGACCAAATGGCCTGTTCCACACTGTAGGGATTCTGTGATTCTATACCGCTACATTCCCACTTATGTTCTTAGCATTTATAATCTGTCAAGTTCTCCTCTAAACTGGAAAGTTAAGCTGTTTTTCTAGAATACTGGCCCAGTGACAGGATCACTTCGTGACCATCATGACACCATTAAACCAGCTTTTACTTCGCAGATATGGGGTTAAGTTTAAATTTCACCAGTTGCAGTGGTGGGATTTGACTTCCTATCCCTACAGCAGCAGTCTGAGGCGTGGATTGCACATCCTGTACAGTTACCACCACTCCACCATCCGCCAAATCAGCAGTGGATTGGCATTTCAACCATGTGTGTCACAATCCCAACACCCTCCAAAGTATGTTAGCAAATAAAGAAATAGTTAGTTTTTATTTACTTCATATGGCCACTGTTGTAACGTAGGAAATGTGGCAGCTAATATACCTATAGTATATAATGTGCATTGCAAGCTGCGTGAAGACTGAGCTGATTTTCTGTTCTGGTGATGTTAGTCAAGAACTGTTGGCAATGGAGTTGTTGGGTGAGGGGGGGAGCAGTGGCAGTTGATAGAGTACGGCCTGGGGCAGGAGAGACTTGCCCCACCCTCACACCTATGTTGTGTCTGATTGTGCATGTGTGGCCAACCAGGATGGGCCTTGTATTTAATCTTTCACACCAAGAGATGGCACTTCTGATAGTGTGGCGTTACCTCTGCGCCCCCTCAGCGCCGACCCTCTGACAGGGCGGCACCCCCTCTTTGGAGTGTGTAAAACCAGGGTATCCTCATCTCAGGTGAGTGAGTCCTACTGACCCAAGGGGAGACTGTTAGGGCAGGTCCAATGGGAGTGGACGAGGGAAGGCGGGTGAATATGTGCTCTACTGTCTGGTTAATGTTCCAGTGTTTCGTCTCTCCCCGGTACTGACACTGACTCCCGTGACCTCCTCTCTCAGTCTGTGCACCACAGGCGTGGTCCACCTGCACATCAACAACTGGCTGGAGCTCAGCTTCTGCCTTCCTCACCGGATCCACCGGCTGGGCCCTGACTACATCCCTCCTGATGCCATCGAGCGGAGCCTCAAAGCTATCCGGTAAGTGGCAATGTTCCTGCCCTCCCTCTCTGTGCCGTGCAGATTCCACCGGAGTCCTGTGTTCCACAGTGACCTCTTGTTGCAGCAGTGGCCTGGAGCTGTCTCCATTTCCATTTTGACGGGACAGCCTTGGTTTGACCTCTCGCTCAAAACAGGTCAGCCCCAACAGTTTAGCGCTCCCTCAGTTTTGGGGTGGGGGGGGATGGGGAGGGGGCCTTGAACCGACCACATTCTCATTTCAAGGCAGAAGTAAGCGCTACTGAACTGTGGTCAGATGTCAGCCCTGGCACCAGCACACTCTCCAAGGTTGTTAACACTCTCGGTATAAAGTTGTAACAGGACAGAAACAGACCCTTTGGTCCAACTCGTCAATGCTGACAAGATGTCCTAAATTAATCCAGATAACACAGTGTGGAGCTGGAGGTGAGGCGGGGTGGGGGTGTGGGGGAGTGGAGATTTAAAATAGACGTAAGGGGCAACTTTTTCACGCAGAAGGTGGTGCATGTATGGAATGAGCTGCCAGAGGAAGTATTGGAGATAAGTACAATTACAACATTTCAAAGGCAACATGAATAGGAAGGGCTTAGAGTAATATGGGCCAAATGCTGGCAAATGGGACTGGATTAACTCAGAACTGCCGATGCTGGAGTCTGAGATAACACAGCGTGGAGCTGGAGGAACACAGCAGGCCAGGCAGCATCAGAGGAACAGGAAAGCTGACGTTTCGGGTTGGGACCCTTCTTCAGGAAGGTCTCTCCCCTTCAATTTTCTCCAGCATCGGCTGGAAGGGAGGAAGGAGAGCTGCAGCATCAGAATTCTGATCCTGTGTAGAGAGAGGGAAAGCTAACCAGGAAGAATGAAGGGGAGCGAGGAGCGAGCAAAAGGCCAAACGTTGGAGAGGTTTCCTTTTAATGGCTGCTTTGATTTCATGTGTAGGAGGTTGAGAGGTGACCTGATAGAAGTAATGAGCGGTACAATTAGAGTTGATGGTAGTTGTCTTTTTCCTAAGATGGGAAATTTCAAGACTAGGTGAGAGGAAAGAGATTTAGAAAAGGCATGAGGCAAATTTTTTACACGGAGGGTGGTTTGCATGTGGAATGAACTTCCTGATGAAGTGGTGGCTGCAGGTACAATTACAACATTTAAAAGACATTTGGATGGATATATGAACAGGAAAGGTTTGGAGGGATATGGACTAGGAACAGGCAGGTTTGACTAGTTTAGTTTGGGATTATGTTCGGTTGTACCAAAGGGTCTGTTTCTGTGCTGTCTGACTCTATGACTGTATAATTAAATCTCAATTAAAGAACCAGAGGCAGACATGGGTAAGGAGAACATTTTTGCATTGTTCTGACATGGGGTGCGCTGTCTGAAAGGAAACAGATTCAACACGAACTTTCAACAGTGGGGGTGGGGGCAGGCGAAGTGGAACTGATTGGATAGCTCATTCAAAGAGCCTTCATGAGACAGACATGATGTGGCAAATGGTTGCCATCTCTGTTGTGTAATTTGAAGTGTGTGGGCCAGGGGCACGAACTAGGATTATGGTTCCTTAATGGTAACAGAATACTGCATGTTACCTTCAAACCTTTTTATTATTCCTTCCTGTCTGCCTACCTTCATGCGTGCGCGCTCGCTCTCTCTCTCCCCCCTCTTGCACTCACTGTGTCTGCCCGCATATGCTGTCTCTCCACCCTTGTGCATATTGTCTCTCTCTCTCTTTCTCCACCCTTGCATGCTCTCTCTCCCTATCTCCCTTGCGCACTCTCTTCCTGCATCTCTCATGCTCACTTTCTCCCTCTCTCCTTCTCTCTGTCCTTGCACGCTCTGTCCCCCACCTTGTGTTGTCTCTCTGCCCGCCTTTACATGCTGTCTCTCCACACTCGCGCACATTCTCTCCCTCTCTCTACTCTTTTGTGTGCTCTCTCCCCCCAACTTGCTTGTGCTGTTCCTGTGTGTCTCATGCTCACTATCTCCCTATCTCTCTCTCTCTGCCCTCTCTGCTTCCAGGCCGTACCACGCCCTGCTGCTGTTGGATGATGAGAAGTCGCTGCTTAGCCAGCTGCCGGTGGACTGTTCCCCAGCGTTGGTCAGGGTCATCAAGACTACATCTGCTATGAAAAACCTGCAGCAGCTTGCACAGGATGCTGACCTAGCTCTACTGCAGGTAAAACCATCCCTCCCCATCCCCTGCTCCATATGAGAGAGCTAAACAGCATTGATGCTGCTCCCTATTGCTGGTTTACCCCTTACCTTGGTATTCTTGCCAATTGTCCTGATTAGTGCAAGCTTTGACAAAATGTGTCTTTTGCCGGCTAATATTTCCATACATTAAGTAGAAAAGTCATTGCATGTAAATTCAGGCGAGGAAGGACTGGTGAAATATTTTATGGCCTCCCTAAACGTGTACTTTTTATAGCCAGTGGGGATCCTGCTTAAATGATGAAACTTCGAAGATGTTTACCGCCCTCTGGGTTAGACTGCTGCAGTTCTGGTTATCCACACCAGGCAGCACTGTTTGCAGAATGAACTTGAATCTCGTTGGGGATCCCGGAAGCGAAGTGCTCCCCGTGGTTTGATCACTAGAAGCCAGGCTGCAAACAGAAAAATCCCAGAAGCTAGCCATGTGAAGGTACCTTTTCACCATGACACCACCCTGGCGGGAGCAAAAGTTGACAGGAGTGTGCAAGGAGGCTTCATGAGGGGCTGGACAGGCTGAGTGAGTGGTGTTAGGACAAGGCAGATGGAACATAATGTCAGCGAGTGGGAAGTTGTTCACTTGGATAGAAAAGAATAGGCTGAATATTTCTCAGATGGTGAGAGGTTGGGAAGTAATATAAAGGGACCTGGGTGTCCTTGTCTGTGCATCACAAAAAGACTAGCGCGCAGGGGCAGCAAGCTGTTAGGAAGGCATATGGAATGCCAGTATTCACATCAAAAGGATTTGCATGCAGGAGTAAAGCTGTCTCCCTGCAGTTGTGTAGAGCCTTGGTGAAAGCCTGTCTGGAGTATCACGTACACTTTTGACCACCTTACCTGAGGGAGGATATATTTATCACTGAGGGGTCTGACAGAGCTTCAACACATTAACCCTGGAACAGCAGGATTGTCTGAGGAGAGATTGGAGGAACTGGCTCTGTGTATCTGTATAGAGTTCTGGAAAATGAGAGGTGATTACAATGGAACTTGATACATGGTGTGACAGGGATTTTCCTCTGGCTGGGGACACAACCTCAGAGGCAGGGTAAGGGCCAGGCAATTTAGCACTGAGAAATTTAGCAGTTTTTTCACTAATAGAATGGTGAATCTTTGGAATTCTCTGTCAAAGAGAGCTGTGGATGCTCAGTCATTCAGCAGGTTCGAAACAGAAATTGATCGATTTCTGGAGACTAATGCCATCAAGGAGCGTCGTCAAAGTCAGTGATCAGCCCTGGTTTAATTGAATGGTGGGGCAGGTTTGATGGGCTGAATGGCCTACTGCTGTATTGATTTTTGGGATGAACATGGGCCCCCAGAGGGACCAGGGAAGAGGTACTGTCCGAGGCTCAGCTGATCCCGCCATCTCTTTCCTCTCCTGTTTCCTGACCTGCAGGTCTTCCAGCTGGCTGCTCACCTGGTGTACTGGGGCAAAGCGATAATCATCTACCCACTATGCGAGAATAACTTCTACATGCTGTCCCCAGATGCCAACATTTGCATGTGAGTATGAAGTCAAGTGCCCAGCGGGCAGAGGGAGAAGGGTACAGAAAGCTGGAGATTTCTTACTGCATTGAAGGCAGAACTGGGCAAGACAGACCAGGTCTGGGTGAAACCCTTGAGCATGAACCAGACTCCAGAGGGTGAAGGACCCGTAGTGTACAGCTCACTAGACCAGTGTTTATTACCTGACCGTACTCTCATTTCTGTTTAAGCTCTGTCTGACGTCAAGCTATCTTTAAACCTGGCTCAAAATTGTCAATTTTACCAAAGGGTAGAGTGAGAGAGACCCATCATCACAACTGGTAACAAAAATGCAAAGATGTGCAAGTGTGGGTCACAATGTAGAGGAGGCTTTACTCTGTATCTAACCCCATGCTATCCCTGTCCTGGGAGTGTTTGACAGGGGATGGTGTAGAGAAAGCTTTACTCTGTATCTAACTTTCATTTCTGAAGAAGGGTCTAGGCCCGAAACGTCAGCTTTCCTGCTCCTCTGATGCTGCTTGGCCTGCTGTGTTCATCCAGCTCTACACCTTGTTATCTCTAACTTTGTGCTGGCCTGTTCTGGTAGTGTTTGATGGGGGGACGGCGTAAAGTGAGCTTTACTCTGTATCTAATCCTACGCTGTCCCGGTCTTGGGGCCCATGTCAGTATGGAGATAGAGCTTTGCGGTGAGAAGTTGGCTCTGTGGGAGTGCTGTCCTAAGTGTTTCACAGGCCACCAGCTCCACCTCACTCGGTACGTTTATTGCAGATACTCACCGTTGGTCGAACACTTTACTCAGCAGTTCCCTGGGAATGACCTGCTCAGTGTCCTCTCCAAGTTCTCTCTGCCGACCTCTCTCTCGCAGTTCAAGAACCCACTGGCCCCACCCATGCAGGAGGTAGGAGCACAATGGGAAGTCCCGGTTGGGAATTGTGGCATTGGTGTGGGCAATCTTGATTTCTGCAACCCCATTGATCTGCCTTGGTTTTTTTCCCCAGGCGCAGCTGGTTCAGATGGTGATCTGGATGTTACAGCACCGGCTCCTGATTCAGCTGCACACCTACGTCTGCCTGATGGTGCCGCCCAATGAAGTGGACGTCGAGGTCCGTGAGGAAGACAAGCTGCTGCCCGCTCGCGTTAGCGGGCGAAGCCTCAGTGCCCCTAATGCTCTCAGTTTTGGCTCACCAAGTACGTGGCTTCTTGCTCTCCTTAGAGAGTTGTGATGAAGAGTCACCAGATTCTAAACATTAATTCTGCTTTCTGTCTCATGATGAGGAAGTAGAGCATGAGCTAAAGTGAATCGGAATATAAAAACAGTGAGAATTTGTAAACGTATTTAAGTAGGAAAAGGGGAGAAGCTAGCATTAGTCACCGAGAGAGTGAGATGCAAGAACTGACCATGGAAAACAAGGAAATAGAAGAGATTGCAAACTGAATTTTGAGAGTGTCTTCACTGCAGAAGACTTAGAAAACTTCCCAAAGGTGTTTGAAAGTCAGGAGGTGAATGGGAGGCTGGAACATAAAACAATTGCCATCACCAGGGAAAATAACTAATGTAGCATCTTTTATTCAAGAAAGGAGGGAGAGGGAGTTGGAGGACAGGAACCTAGAGAATGTATTAACCTAGCATCTGTCATAGGGAAACTGCTAGAGTCCATTACTTAGGAGTTTCCAGCAGATTCCTTGGAAAATCAAGTGTACATGGCTTAGCGAAAGGAAAATTATGTTTAGAGTTTTTCTTTGCGGAAGTATAGAGTCATTTAGTACAGAAGAAGCCCTTCAGCCCATCAAATCTGGACCCCAAGAATACAGTACTCCCTACACTAGTCCCACTTGCCCGCACAACCTTGAACATCATAATACATCAAGTACTCATCCACGTACTTTTTAAAGATCATGTAGTTTCTCGCCTCAACTGCCCTCCCAGGCAATGCGTTCCAGATTCCCACCAACCTCTGGATGAAGGAGGCAGTAAATACTGCAGATGTTGGAAGCTAGTGTCAATAAATGTGGAGCTGGAAAAGCACAGCCAGCCAGACAGCATTCGAGGATCAGGAAAGTCAACGTTTCTCGGAGATAGTAGGAACTGCTGATGCTGGAGAATCCGAGACAACAAGGTGCAGAGCTGGATGAACACAGCAGGCCAAGCAGCATCCTAGGAGCAAAAAAGCTGACCCTTCTGATGAAGGGTCCAGGCCCGAAACGTCAGCCTTTTTGCTCCTATGATGCTGCTTGGCCTGCTGTGTTCATGCAGCTCTGCACCAACGTTTCTCGGATGCTGTCTGACCAGCTGTGCTTTTCCAGCTCCACATTTATTGACATCTGGATGAAAATATTTTTCCTCAAATCTCCTGTAAATCTCTTGCTTTCACTTTAAAATGATGGCCTCTTCTTACTGATCCTTTGATTAAGGGGTACTGCTGCTTTCTGCCCACACTATCCATGCCTTTCCTCATCTCACACTCCTCCATCAGATTCCTCTCCAACCTTCTCTGTTCTGAAGAGAATGACCCGAGCTTATCCAGCTTCTCCTCATCGCTGAAAAGCTCTGTCCTGCTGACATACTGGTGAATCTCCTCTGCACCCCCTCCAGTACAATCACTGAAGAGTCTCTTTCCGTGCTCTAAATTCCTATGATGAGAACTGCACACAGTACTCCAGCTGTGGCTTAACCAAATACTATCCAATTCCAATGTAAGCAAGATGGAGAAATGGGAAAAGATGTAGTGTATATGGATTTTGCAGATGCATTTGATAAGCTGCCAATAAAGAAAAGTTACTACACCAGATAATATCTTGGTGCACAGGATAAAGGAATGGCTAGCTCACAGGATGCGGTAAGCCAGAAAAAATGTGTTTTTTCATGGGTTAACAGGCTGTAACTAGTGGAGTGGGTTTTAGGGCTAGGGCCTCAACTAATTACATTCTATATCAATGACTGGGATGTGGGATTGAATGTAGCTAAATTTGCTGAAGAGACCAAAATAAGTGAGAAGTTATCGAGAGGAGGCACCGAGGCCGCAAAGGTCTATAAATAACTTAGGTGCGTGGACAAAAATTTTGCAGATAAGAGTGTAATATTGTGAGCGTAGCTGTTTAGGCAGGAAGAATAGAAAGGCAGCATGTTATTTAAATGGTGAGAGATTGCACATCTCTGTGGGTGCAGAGGGGTCTGGGTGATTAGGAAAGCAAATGGAGTGTTGATGTTTATTGGGAAAAAAAGACAAGAGTGGCAAAGTTTTACCAGAAGGGTACAGGGCCCTGGTGAAACCATATCTGGAATACTGTTGTAGAGTTTCTGTTTAAAAAAGGATATAGCTAGCAGTTTGAAGAAGACTTGCTCACTTCCTTCCTGGGATTAGGGTCTTATCTTACAAAGTTATTTGGAGTTGAGCAGAATAAGACATGATCTTCTTAAGACATATGGGATCCTGAGGGGACTTGACAGGGTGAATATGGAGAGGTGATTTCCCATTGAGAGATGAGACTAGAACCAGAGGACACGGTTTAGAAATAAGGGAAGATGGAGATGAGGAATTTCTTTCCTGAGTCTTTGGGATTCTGTCTTCCAGAGACTAAGCCGCTGCATTTCATTGAAGAATCATAGAATCCCTACAGTGTGGAAACAGGCCCTTCGGCCCAACAAGTCCATACTGACCCTCGGAGCATCCCACCCAGAACCCATCGCCCATAACCCCCCCTCCAATCTACACATCCCTGAACACTATGGGCAATTTAACATGGCCAATCCACCTAGCCTGCACACCTTTGGACTGTGGGAGGAAACCCACACACACACACTGGGAGAATGTGCAAACTCCACACAGACAGGTGCCCGAGGGTGGCAGTGAACCCGGGTCCCTGGCGCTGTGAGGCAGCAGTGCTAACCACTGAGCCACCGTGCCGCCCCAAGGGTTAGGGTGAGTTATCCGAGGCTGAGTTAGACCGAGTTTTAATCAAGGGAGTTGAGGGTTGGCAGTGTGGGGAAGCAGACAGAAAAAGGAGTTGAGACCCCGATTGGATCTTAACTGGCAGAGCAGACTCAAAGGGCCAACTGGCCTCCTACTGTGTTTATCGAATCATAAACCCATACAGTACAGAAGGGGTGCTTTGGTCCATCGAGTCTATACCAGTGTATAGACAACATGGTAGAAGTATAAGTGATATTGTGAGCTGGAATCTGCTTCTTTTGTAGTGACAATGTAACAGAGCAGTTTATTTTTAATTTGCACAGTCCTGGAAGCGTTGCTTTTGATTTTATCTTTTCTCCCCCTGGTGCGCTTTACCCCGTCTCTGCAGCCTTTCACTCTGTGACCTTCTCCCACAGCCAGCAGTGATGACATGACCCTGACCAGCCCGAGTATGGATAACTCCAGTGCTGAGCTCGTTCCTGGAGGCGACTCGCCACTGAACAAGCGCATGACTGAGAACCTGCTGGCCAGCTTGACTGAGCACGAGAGGAAAGTGATCCAGAACATTCCAGCTGCCCAGAATCAGGAGGACCTGCGCATGCTTGCAAGGTAGATGCTAACCTCACTTTGGTGGTTGGAGAGAGAGGAGGGAGGGGAAGGTATGGGGTGGTGCTGCTGTTCAGTGATTCCTTGGTGTGCCTAGATGACCCCCCCACCCCCCGCAACCAAACCACCACCACTGTCAAAGAGGTTAATACCAACACGGTGGCTCCACTGCTTCCTCACAGCGTCAGGGACTCAGGTTCGATTCCAGCCCTGGGCGACTGTCTGTATGGTGTGTGCACATTCACCCTATGTCTGCTTGGATTGCCTCCAGGTGCTCTGTTTCCTCCCACAGTACAAAGATGTGCAGTTTGGTTGGGTTGGTCCAGTTAAATTGCCCATAATGTCTAAAGATTGTGCGGGTTAGGGGGATTGGCCCCGTTAAATTGCGCCGTAGTGTCCAGGGGTGTGTAGGCTAGGTGGATTGGCCATGGGAAATGCACGGTTACGGAGATAGGGTGGTGGCGGTGGTGGTTGGGGGGCGCGGGTCTGGGTGGGATGGTCTTCAGAGGGTTGTGTGTAGACTCAATGGGCTGAGTAGCCTGCTTCCACACTGTGTATGTGTGAGACTGACTCATTTGCCTTTAATCCAACTCATTCACTCGCTTGCTTTATATTTTCTATTCACTTCTCTCCCTTTCATTCCCTTGAGCATGCAGTCTCTTATGCTGTCTCTCTGTCTCCATGTCGCTCGCTCTGTCTCTCGCACCTATTCGTGTTCCCTCACTCTCTTGCATGTGTCTGTGCACTCCCCTTCTTGTGCCTGCACTCACTATCACATGCAGGTGCCAGCACACACGCACTCCCATACACCGGTGCATACATGCACTCTCTCTCACCTTACACATGAAAGTGATGTCCGCCTGTCTGTCTCTCTCCTTTTCAGACTCTTGCATTATTTCCGTGGCCGCCACCACCTCGAGGAGATCATGTATAACGAGAACATGCGACGCTCGGTGCTGCTGATGCTGATCGACAAGTTCCGCAGCGTGCTGGTCGTTCGCAATCACGAAGATCCCATCATTTCAGTCTTCCAGTCTCCCTTCGTGTGAAGAAACATTGTTTTTTTTTCAACCAAAATAATAACCGAGGGACTCAGGTTGGTGCCAACCATCCACCGCCCAGATAACATTTTGAACCTTTTCATTTCGTCTGTTTGCTTTATTTTATCCTCCTCGACAATTTTACTGCTTCCTGCTCACCAGCCGATATTCAGTTCTGAATGCTTGTGAGAGATCCCAGGATAGCGTGCAGCCCCTGGCTAACTGAAGGTAAAGTTGTCATAGTCCCTGAGAACAGTCGAGCTACCCTCTCTCGTTAGAGAGAGACCAAATGACGATGGTTTAACCTGAGGGGTCACCACACCTCGGGCGTGGATCAAGGTTGAGAACTTCGTGGTAACCTGAGCCAGTGCAGGAGTTGAACCTTCACTGTTGGTTTGGCTTTGCTTTGCAAACCAGCCATGCAATCAACTGAGCTCACTGACACACGTCTAACTAGGGTCAAGTAGATCAAACCTAAACCAGTGTGGCCACATAATCAGGAACAGAATTAACAGTCGCTTAGACGTGTGCATTAGGGAAAGCAAATTGTGTTTGAAGTAGCTTTGTTTTCTCTTTTGCTTTTAGTGAGCTAGCTGAGAGGCTCAATGAGGGTAGTGAAGTTGATGTGATGCTGTTTCCGAAAGGTGTCTGATAAAGTGCCAGGCTTGAAAGCCAAGTTGGGAAGGGACAGCATTGATTGTAGGACAGGAAATGGAGGTTTTAACAGCTTGGTGAAGGTCTTTCCAGAGTTGGTACAAGGCAGCTCCATGGTTAGCACTGCTGTCTCGCAGTGCCAAGCACCTGGGTTCAATTCTACCCTCGGGCAACTTTCTAAATGGAGCTTACACGTTCTCCCTGTGTCTGCGTGGGTTTCCTCCGGGTGTTCCGGTTCCCTCCCACAGTCCAGGAATGTGCAGGTTAGGGTGGATTGGCCATGCTAAATTGGCTGTGGTGTCCAGGGATGTGCGGGTTAGGGTGGATTGGCCGTGCTAAATTGCCCTGTAGTGCCCAGGGATGTGCAGGTTAGGGTGGATTGGCTATGCTAAATTGTCCCGTAGTGCCCAGGGATGTGCTGGTTAGGGTGAATTGGCCATGCTAAATTGCCCCGTAGTGCCCAGGGATGCGCAGGTTAGGGTGGATTGGCCATGCTAAATTGCCCTGTAGTGCCCAGGGATGTGCAGGTTAGGGTGGATTGGCCGTGCTAAATTATCTGTAATATCCAGGGATGTGCAGGCGAGGTGGGTTTTAGCCTTGGGAAATGCAGGGATAAAGGGATAGAGTAGGGGGGGGTAGGTCTGGGAGGGACCCTCTTCAGAGGGTCAATGCGGACTCGATGGGCTGAATGGCCTGCTTCCATGCTGTAGGGATTCTGTGAATCTATGATTTTCGTGCTGTGCTGTGCATTAATAGCTGAGACTTGGCAGGGGCTGGGGGTGAGATCTGAAGTTGAGGTAAATCTTGTAAACTATGAGGAGGAGGTTGATGGACTTTCATGGAGTGTAGTCAGCATCATAGATAAATGGCAATTCAAATTTAAAAACAAAGAGTCAGCTTGATGCATTATGGTAGGGAGGGCAAAGAGAGGCCATACAAAATAAAAGTTGCGGTCGTGAAGCGGGTGCAGAGACCAGGGTTGGGACATAGGTGCAAAGAAATGGCAACGCAAGTTGAGAGAGGGGTTATCACAAAGGCATACAGGATCCTGGATGTTTTAAATAAGCAGCATAGAGCAGAAAGCATTGGAATGTCAGTTCTGAACAGGCGTCAGATTCAAGACATTAACTCTGCCTCTGTCTCCACAGATGGCTGAGTTTCTCTAGCGTTCTCTATGTTTGTTTCAGATTTGTAGCATCTGACTTTGCTTTTACTTAGTACACTTAGGGTGGCACGGTGGCTCAGTGGTTAGCACTGCTGCCTCACAGTAGCAGGGACATGGGTTCAATTCCACCCTCGGGAGACTGTCTAGATGGAGTTTGCATGTTCTCCCTGTGTCTGCGTGGGTTTCCTCTGAGTGCTCCAGTTTCCTCCCACAGTCCAGGGATGTGCAGGTTTGGGTGGATTGGCCATGGGAAATCTGGCGTTACAAGGATGGGGTTGCATGGTAGTGGGTCGGGGTGGGATGCTCTTCTGTGGACACAATGGGCCGAATGGGCTGCCTCAACACTGTAAGGATTCTGTGTTTCACTTCCAGTGCCTGGCTGCTCTGGCTGTGCACTGAAGTCATTGACAGAGTACCTGTCAGGGATTGTGTTGGCCTGTTATGTTACCTGTTCCACTCTGAGGGTGTAGATTTAAAAGGATGCAGGATGCCCCTTTGGTCTGTCCTAGAGCCACTTTGCCGTCTGCCTTTCCTGCTCAAAGCTGATCTGTCCAGCAGTCTTCAGTGCTGACTGGGCGATGTGATCGTTGAAGTGAGCAGGCAGCATGAGTTGTGTGGCTGGGTGATGACAGCATACAGCACCAGGGACTGTGCCTGCAAACCCCACTCCCTAACTGCTCCCCTACCCCATCACTCCCCACTGACAACCACATTGAGAGAAACATCTCGCCTGTGAACATCAAAATCAACAATATCTCAGTCCAGATCCAGCATTGTTTTAAGTTATTTATTTTCCTTTGCGCAGCCCATTCTTGCAACGTGTGCAATCGGTGCCCTTTCTGATGACAATCCAGCGGTAGCTTCACCTGCTGGGCACTCTAGTCAGGTAGGGCTGCAAAAGGTTTGACGAATGCAGTGCTAAAACATTAGGCTGGACTCTGTTGCATCGACTTGTGTACAGCCCCCTCCTCAAGGGGAAGGCTCTTTGTGCTGTGCCTGTTCCTAGCTTCCAGGCTCTGCTGCCTGGACCTTGACAAGCTCTAGTTGCGGTCTGTGAATACTCTAGCTCACATGGGAGGGCCGTACACAACTGGTGAAGACATTGTGGTTCAGGTGAAAGAGTGTGCTATGTTGGGCAGGAACTGCAGAGCGCTGGCAAAAGGTTAAGGGGTGTAGTGTCTTTTGAAAGTGGATGGATCACCACTCTATATCAGTCTGTCAAAGACGAGCATGTGAGGGAGAAATAGCAGAGGTTCTGACCATCATTTTGTAGTGTTCTGGGGTTACGGGTATTGTGCTGAACTGCAGGAGCCTGCTAATGTGGCGCCTTTTGTTTGAGGAAGGGATATAGACCAGGTCATTACAGACCAGTCAATCTAACTTTGGCTTGCTAATTATTGGGGAAAAATAGCACCAAGGAATGAATGGCCTCAATGGTCATTTAAAAAGGCACAAATTAATCAAGGGCAGTAGGTGTTGGTTTGTTAAAGGGAGGGTCTTTTCTGACCGACTTGATTTTGAGGAGTTCACCAGGAAGACGATGCAGGTGCTCCAATTTAGACATGTTCCGTATGGATCTTAGCAAGCATTTTGACATTAAACCAAATAGTAGACTGCTTTGGAAGACAAAAACCTGCATAATCCTCAGGCAGTTTGATTCTAAGACAGGATAAGTAGTGAGAGGCAAAAGGTAAAAGGTAACTGGGGTGGATCCTGTTTCCACAAGGCTTTAAAACCAGGTTCCTGGCAGTGTATCGGCGACTAGAGCCTTCAGCGTAAGCATGATTCTAACATTTGGAATGAATGCGATAATTGGCCATGTGGAAGAGAGTTACAAACTGCAGGAAGATAGCGATGGACTGGTTAGGGAGGGGGCAGAAGAGTGGCAATAGAGTAATGCATTTGGGGAGAAATAAACAGGACAAGGAAATTGTACAATAAACTTAAGGATTGTGAGAATCGTAACAGAGCAGGGGACCTTGGAACACATGTCCACAGATCCTTGAAGGTTCCAAGACCGGGCAGATCGGATCAGATAGTTCTGAAGAAAATTGGAAGCCTCATACATCTTGGCCTAATCAGAGTGTGTAAGGGCAGCAAGGTGTTTGCTGAAAACACCAGTCGGGGTGCAGCTAGAGTACGACATACTGTTCTGGTCACTGTATCACAAGAAGGATGTGATGGCACAAGAGAGGATGCAGAAGGAGGGTTTGCCGGGAATGGAAAATTTTAATGATAAAGGGTGGGGGGGGGGGAGGGGAGGTGGACAGGAGGTCTAATCGAGGGCTTAAAAAATTGAGGCACCATGCCAGGAGGGAGCTATTTCCATTTGAGAAAAGGTCAACAAACAGGGGATAAAGATTTAAATATGATTGGTAAAAAGATGAGGTTGGGAAGGGGGATGAAGGGGCAGACTCGAGAAGAAACCTTTTCGCATGGAAGCTGGTGGAGGGAGCTGCCCGAGAGGGTGATCGGAGCAGTAACCCTAAGATGTATGTGGATATAGACTTGATGCGTCGTAACATATGGGAGCAAGAAACTGGGTGTTTAATTTGGCTCTTTCTGAGCAGGTGCTACTATCCTCCTTTGGACGGTTGTTTGAGAGGCCTGGGGAGGGGGACGGGATGGGGAGGAAGGCAGTTTATTGCTCCAACGCTGTACTGCACAGCTCACCAGCTCTCCACACCTTTGTGGAGCTGCTGTGAACCTGGGGGAGAAAGGGGGTTTGTGTGACCCATTGCTCCAGCCCGCAGCTCTTAACGCCAACGGAAGATCACCCGCCTGGCAATGAAGGCAGTGAGCAGTTCCCAGTTGTGCCACACGAAGAACAGCAGCACAATTACTAAGGCAGTGCTGATAGTTCTCGCCCGGGTCTTGATGAAGGGCGCGACCAGGGCCGATATGGTGGACATCAGCATCAGAACGACAGCAAAGATGATGAGCAACAGGTTCATGGTCTTTCCCAGCAGCTCTCTGGTGTTGACGTGGTCCAGAATCTCCCCCTGAGCCGCTTGCTGCTGTTGCTCCAGCCGAGCCATTTTGCTCTGGAAGTTCTCCAGCACCTCCTGTCCAACAAATGACACAGGGACAAGGCAGAGGTTACGCAAGAGCTCAGTAAGGTGGGCCGATGAACACCAAATGAAACATGAAGACAGATAGTAGAAAGATGCCAGCAATAACAGAGAGCCAAGAACATCAACCTGAATCTAATGACCTAGCCTAGTGTTACAATCCTGCCTTGAATTTGTACATTTCTTTGTGACATTGAGTACAGCATTCAGAATCCAATAGACTTTCCACCCTCAGAGAGCAGATATTCCTCCTCACCCCCATCTAAATCAAGAGATTCTTCATTCTGAAAGCATGCCCCCACCTCTTGTTCTCGATTCCTCTCCCCACATGAGGTAGAGCAACAGTAAGGGACTCAAAAAAATTACTATAAATAAAAAAATAATTTATCCAGTCCTGAAGGGGCAGAGAGTTTGAGAATCCCTAGTGGCCTGCACCCGTAGATTTTGCCAAAGAGAGAAGTCCCATTATTGTAGATTTTCTGAAATTTCCAATGTTCTGGAGCTGTCCCCATACATTGTACAGTAGCAAATGCAATCCCTGGTTTCAGAATACAAGGCTGGTCAGAGGGTGAGAGAGGAATGTGAAGGTCAGTAGGCCTAACTTCAGTGGCAGGGGAAATTCGTAGAACCTTGTAGGGGAAGTGACAACAGAGATATCTTAGAGAATTCGTCACCTGGTTGGGCAGAGCGGAGATGGTGGCCTAGTGGTAATGTCACCAATAAATCCAAAGGTTCACCACCCTCTGAGTGAAGAGGTTGCTCCTGATCCCTGTCTTAAATGGCTGACCCCCTGGTTGTGGAGTCACCCACTATCAGGAGCATCCTTCCTGCACTTCCCCCTCTCTACTTCTGTTAGAAGTTTATAGGTTTCTACGAGATTCCCCTCTATTTTTCTAAACTCTGTTGAATATTGGTTCAGTCAGTCTTCGTACGTCAGTTCTGCCATCCCACGACTCAGTCTGATAAACCGTTGTTACCCTCCATTACTGCTACATCACCACTGCCTCCCCTGATGGGAAACTGAGCTGGCTAGACTGCATGAAAATTAGTGGTAGGTTTGCAGAACCTATGTGTTCTCTTGTGTGACAGAACAGCTTAGCATCGGAATCAACAAAAAGTTGGTTTGCAGGTGCAAATGGAATATTGTCCTTCATTGCTAGGGGGATGGAGTTTAAAAACAGCGAGGTTATGGTGCAGCTGCGTAGGGTACTGGTGAGGCCACATCTGGAGTACTGTGTACAGTTTGGGTCTCCTTACTTGAGAAAGAATGTACTGGCACTAGAGGGGGTGCAGAGGAGGTTCACTAGGTTGATTCTGTAGTTAAGAGGGTTGGCTTATGAGAAGAGATTGAGTAAACTGGGACCATACTCATTGGAATTTGGAAGAATGAGGGGGAAATATTATAGAAACATAAATTATGAAGGGAATACATAAGATAGAAGCAAGGAGGTTATTTCCACTGATGGCTGAAATTAGTAATAGTAGACCTAGCCTCAATATAAGGGAGAGCAGATTTTGGACTTTTTTTTTCTATTCATTCATGGGATAAGGGCATTGCTAGCTAGGCAGTGTTTATTGCCCAGAGGGCTGTTAAGAGTAAACCACATTGCTGTGGGTCTGGAGTCACATGCAGGCCAGACCAGGTAAGGATGACTGTTTCTTTTCCTAAAGGGCATTTGTGAACCAGATGAGCTTTTCCTGACAATTGACAATGGATTCATGGTCATGATTAGATTCTTAGTTCCAGATATTTATTGAATTCAAATTCCACTCTGCCATGGTGGGATTTGAACCCTGGTTCCCAAAGCATTATCTGGGTCTACAGTCCAACAATAATACCACGAGGCCATCACCTCCCCCTATGGGCTGAGTTGAGGAGGAATTTCTTCACCCAAAGGGTTGTGAATCTGTGGAATTCATCCCAGTGAAGCAGTTGAGGGTACCTCATTGAATGTTTTTAAGGCGAAGGTGGATGTTTGAACAGTAAAGAAATTAAGGGTTATGGTGAGCGGATGGGTAAGTGGAACTGAGTCCACTAAAAGATCAGCCATGATCTAATTGAATGCAAGTCAGGCTCGAGGCGCCAGATGGCCTACACCTGCTCCTATTTCTTATGTTCTTATCTCCTTATCTTTAGCACCGTCATTATTGCTACTTGAGTAAAGTCATTGTAATGTATCCTGGGGCTCTGGTTCCAACTGAGATAACAAGCTGACATGCTGCCTCCTGCTGACAGCTTCTCGCGGTTTCATCTTCGGACTCGTGCCACCTGGTGGGTTTTTGGAGCCATGTGCCATGACATATACCCATCCAGCCCTGTTGGATGTATGTTAGGGGTTTGGGAAGAGGGATTCCCGAACACTCCCATCCCCCTGAAACCCACAGCATGGTGCTGGCTCCTGCTACTGACCCAGATGTCTCTGCTGCTCTCATACGACTGGTAGGCGATCTTCTCCTCTAGGCTGGCCAACTCACTCTTCAAGTTCAGCACTTCATTCTGGTGAAGGTCCATCAGGTCATTCAGTTCGGCCTGAAGTTGGGTTGACCTAAAATAATGAGAAAGTAAATCAGTTCAGTCCTGTGCAGACAAAGCCCAGAAGTTGCTGTGTAACAACCTGCACACTCCAGATGTCATTGTTTAGCCCCATTGTAGTGTCAACCTGAAGCTTGCTGTCCAGTACCCCATTTCTCCTTCCTCTCTCTTTTCTCTCTCTCCTTTTTTTCCCTGCTGCTTTCCCACTCCATCTTCTTTCTCTCTCTCTCATACCCACTCTGCTCATTCACTTGCTCCATCTTGCCTCTTCCTCTCCCTCCCTTGCTCTTTTCCTCTCCCGACTATTCCTTTCACTGGAGTTTGTCCTGAAGGTTTGCAATCTAACTCTATTCCACCCCACCTCACTCTCCCTTCTCCATTTCCACCTTCTCTCTTTTCATCTTCCCACTCTCCTCCACTCCCCTTTTTACTCCCATCCCTCATTGCACTCCCCCCTCCTCACTTCCCCATTCCTCCACAGCCCAGCTCTCATCCCTCCGCATTTTCTCCGCAGCCTCTTCTCTTTGCTATCCCTTCTGTCTTCTTTCCCATTCTCCTCTCCCTTCACTCTTCTTTTTTATCCCCTTTATCCTGTCTCTTCACCCTGTCCCCTTTCTCCTTCCTCCCCTCTCTTCTCCCTCCATCCTTCTCCTGTTCCCTTCTGTTCTGTTCCCTCCACCTCTGTCCTCTTTAATTCACTTTCTTCCACCTTTGTCCTCCCCCACTCTGTCTCTTCACTTTCATCCCCTCTTTCTCTGCTTTTACCCTCTCTCTTCGCACCTCCCTTTCCATTTCTGTGTCTCTCCTCTGCCCTCCTTTCTCTTCCCACTTCAACCTTCTTCCCCCTCTCCTCACCCTTCACACATTCTTTATTTGCCCTAATTTCACATGCTCTCTTTCTCTCACGTGTGCGCCCTCTGTGTCCCTCTCTCTCGTGCGCGCGCGCGCCCTCTGTCTCCCTCTCTCGTGCGCGCGCGCGCGCGCCCTCTGTCTCCCTCTCTCGTGCGCGCGCGCGCCCTCTGTCTCCCTCTCTCGTGCGCGCGCGCGC
>NC_063375.1:595885-604625 GCF_021869965.1 Rhincodon typus
TCGCGCGCGCGCCCTCTGTCTCTGTCTCTCTCTCGCGCGCGCGCCCTCTGTCTCTGTCTCTCTCTCGCGCGCGCGCCCTCTGTCTCTGTCCCTCGCGCGCGCGCTCGCCCTCTGTCTCTGTCTCTCTCTCTCTCTCGCGCGCGCACGCGTGCCCTCTGTCTCTCGCACCCGTGCGCTCTCTGTCTCTCCCTCGCGCGCATGCGCTACTCTACCTTGCATGTACTTTCTGTCTCTCTTTGGGTGTCCAACATAACACTTACGTACAAACACCATATCATGTTTGACTTTCTCACAAGGCATATGAGCTTAAGGTACACTTTGCCAATTGTGCAGGGGCATTGTGGTGAGGCCACACATGGAATACTTGGGTCAGTTTTGACCTCCGTATCGAAAGGAGTGCATGGCAGATGCTTGCTGCAGGTTGGTTCTTAAGGGCGCAAGATGGGGTCAATGCTAAGCTTCTCCACCCCTGGGGTGGGGGTTGCTGGATTTGGCGGTGGTGTAGTTGGAACCAGAGGCCGGAGTTCACAACACACAAGGATGTACGGTCTCAGAGCAATGGCTCGGCCATAGAAATGAGGAGAGAATTCTTTTCCCTGAGGATAGTGAATCTAGCCCAGAGAAGGCTGGGTTCGTTGAGTGCATTGAGATGGCTGCAATTCCAGGTACAGAGAGAATCAGCACGGTGGCTCAGTGGTCAGCACTGCTGCCTCACAGCAACAGCGACCGTGGTTCAATTCCGGCCTTGGATGACGATCTGTGTGAAGTTTGCACATTCACCCCGTGTCTGCAGGGGTTTCCTTTGGGTGCTCCAGTTTCCACATAACAAAGATGTGCAGGTTAGGGTGGATTGGCCATGCTAAATTGCCCCATGAGGTCTAGGGATGTGCAGGTTAGGGTGGATTGGCCTTGGGAAATGCTGGGTTACAGGGATAGGATAGGGTCTGGGCGGGATGCTCTTCGAATGGACCCGACGGGCCAAATGGTCTTCCATCTGTAGAGTTTCTATAAAATTGAGGATTTGTGCAGGGAAGAGTTGGAAGCGGTCACAGTCTGAACTGGATGGTGGAACAGATCTGGAGGGGACTGAATGGCCACCTCCTATTATTTTGTTGCTTCAACAGCACCTCTCTCTTTTTAGTTTTAACTCCTTCCTGTCGAGGAGCTGGTGCAGCTGGCCTGGGAAACTGAAGTGTGGCCCAGTAATTGAGGAACCAATGGCCAGAACGGGTTTTAAAAGCCTGTGGGTTTCCCACAGTTACAGGGAAAGGTGGGAGTGGAAGGGGAATGTGAAGGTGTGAACCGTCAGGCAAAAAAATGGACAAATACCTGTATCTCTCCTCTTCTAAGGACTCTTTAAAAACCGAGTAATGCTGATTGTACTGCTCTGCTATGTTCTTAAAGTTCAGCTCCAAATTCAGTTGCGTTTCTTTGATGTCGGTCAACTCCTCCAGTATGGACAGGTAGCCAATATTTTGCCTATCGAAGGAATTGATCCCGTTTGCTTTAATGTCATAGTTCAGCACTGCCAGGTCTTGCAGCTCCTCGGAGTAGCTGGTAGTGATGGAGTAGTCTTCGTCAGGCATTGTGAGTTGCTGTGAGGTGTGGAGATTTTGGTAGGGAGGGCTAAATGTGTCCAGTGGGGTCTCCTTGGAGGCACCTTGCATCTCCGACAATGTCCGCGGTAGGAGGGTTGTCTTGGATGTACTGCCTTCACTGTGGAACGGGGATTCTGCTTGGTTCTCCTCTGGCAGATATTCGTCCCTTGCCCCCTGGATCGCAAACAGGGAGGGGTTCCTCTCCCGCAGGAGGCCCATCTCCCGCTCCAGCTGCTGCTGTTTCCTGACGTAGTGCTCCAGCTTCCTCTGGAGCTGCAGGATGACCGAGGAGAGGTAGTGGTTCTTCTTCTCGAAGGCCTGCTTGAAACGGAAGGCCTGGGCACTGTCGGCGCGAGCGATGAGCCGCAGGTACTCGGAGATGTTGGCGTTGCGGTGGGTCTGCTGCACCCGGATCTGCTCGGTGAGCTTCAGAATCCTCTGCTGGAGGAGGCCATGCTCAGTTTTCAGCTCCTCCAGTATGACCTCTGCCTCCTCATGGGAATCCTGCTTGGGGTTCTCCAACAAACTGAAGGCCAGTGGGCTGGGCGACGGTACCACGCTGGTGACCTCTGATGCGTCAGCCTGAAAGGCAAAGATCCGAGAGAGAGAGAGAGAGAAAAACTCCCCTCCATTAATTCCAGCTCAAGACCAACACAGCAATCCACACTCTCATTGGTTTAATCAAGGCCTCTTCAAAGCAGGCTCCCAGCCTCTATTGAGATGTCGCATTGGTGGGAGGAAGGCTGACTGCGTTTCAGCAGTGGTTTCAGGAAGAACATTCCTATGGAAAACTGCAGAAGTCTGAAATTCTGGCCCTCAAATTAAAAGTTGCAATACAGCCAGTCTTTAAATGGCATCATGCAGCACAAGCTTAAGGGCTGAATGGCCTCAAATAAAAGCAAAATGCTGGAAATCTGAAGGAAATACAGAAACTGCTGGAGAAACTCTGCAGCATCCGTGGAGGGCGAAACATTTCAAGTCTTTCAGAACTGAAGATTCCTGAGCAGTTCCAAAGACAGATCATATTGGACTCAAAACACTGATGCAGTTTCACTTTCCACAGATACAGCCAGACCTGCTCAGTTTCTCCAGCACTTTTTTTTTAAAATTTGGGCTAAATAGCCTCCTGTTTGGTGGCTTGATGGTTAGCACTGCTCCCTCACAGTGCCAGGGGCCCAAGTTCAATTCCAGCCTCTGATGACTGTCTGGGTGGAGTTTGCACATTTTCCCAGTGTCTGCTGTAGGTGCTCCGGATTCCTCCCCCAGACGAAAAGAGTGCAGGTAAGGGTGGATTAGCCATGCTAAATTACCCCATATTGTCCAGGGATATGCAGGCTGGGTGGATTGGCCATGGGAAATGTAGAGTTATAGGGAATAGGAGAGCAAGTCTGGGTGGGTTGCTCTTCGGAGAGTTGGTGTGGACCTGTTGCGCCAGCCAAACAGCCTGCTTCCATACTATAGGGATTCCATGATTCGAAAAGAAAAGCTTTGTTGTCTCACGGGATGTGTTGCCCATCCCTACTCGCCCTTTGAACTGAGCGTCTCTCTGAAGCCACTTCAGAAGGCAATTAAGAGTCGGGCCCTTCGCTGTAGGGTCTGGAGTCACACGTAAGCCCATACCAGGTAAGACTGGCAGATTTGCCTCCCCCTCCCCCAACCCAGGCCATGAGTGAACCAGATGGGATTTTACCTAATTGCAGCTAGTTTCATGGTCACCAACACTGAGACTAGCTTTGCATTCTAGAGTTGAGCTTTGTTTTTCCACCTGCTGTACAGCCAAGAGAATACGCAGGCCTCGCCTACTTCCCGTAAATTTCCAAATCTTTAACCAGTTTCTGCAAAAGCCGTAACTTTTTATTCTACTTGGTTTTTTTTTATTGTGGACTGAAGTTTAAAAACCGAGGACTGTGGAAAGAATTGCTGCACTTTTTAACAGCAGATTACCCGATTGTAAGTGCTGTTTACACAGCTGCTCGTTCGAGCAGTGGGGGAGGTCACGACAGACATGCTGATCCCGGGGTGTGTACGAAGGGAGATTCCTCCCGGCAACAAGCAGCTGATTGGTCTATGGAATAGTGATCACCGGTTGATGACAAAGGTCTCTTGCCTGCCAACAGCGATGTGATTGGCTGCCAGGTAGCTGGATATCTTATGGGGATGAATGTTTGGTTAGCAGTTGTCAGACCGTTGAAAGGGAAGGAGCTGTTCTTTTGTCTGTATTAGAAACACCTCTCAAGCCTGGAAAAAGCTAGTCTATCTCTTCCCATCAGTTCTGTAAGTTGTGGCTCTTAGTCAGTAGGTCAAACACTTAGAGTGTGAATCAGCCACCGTGTCCCTCCTGCAAGCAAAAGTACCTGGAGAAGGAAGAGGAACGACCACAAGCCAAAAGGATCATCTCAGCGAAACCCTGTGGACAGAGACCATTGAACTGGCTTCCTTGTCTTCCCCTCCAACCAGAACACCAATTTTTGTCTCTATCTGTGTATGTCAGAGTGTTTATAAGGTGGTTAGAGATGGAGTTACATGTCAACTGTTTCTTTCTGGCAAGAATCTATTCAGTTGTAATAAATCATGATTTTTGTTCAGTACAGAGATTTAGTCTGCGCTTTCTGTTAATGGTTTTGTCGAAAAGATTGGAAAATTGGAGAGTTTTGCGTTCTTTATAAAATCTTTTTTTAACTTCGGTGCTGAGTCTGGGAATAATGGGGTTTGGTTTCGGCTGTGTTAATTGTGTGGGGAATAATGCTTCCTCCCTCCTCCGGCGCACAGCGGCAGCACTGTGTACCGTCTACAAGACGCACTGCAGTGACTTTTCCGAGGCTCCTCCCACAGCACTTTCCAAACCCGCCACACCGTCTCACCACCCCCCCCCCCCCCCACCCCGGCAGGATGAGAGACAGCAGCAGGCATGCTGGGGTAACCACCCCGTCAGCCCTTGAAAGAAAGACTCGCACTCTCTCTCTCGCACTCTCTCTCTCACACTCACTGACTCACACTCACACTCACACACTCTCACACTCACTGTCACACTCACATTCACATGCGCACACACTCTCTTTCACGCTCACACGTGCATGCACTCTCGCGCACTCTCACTCACACGCGCACGTGCTCTCTCTCTCTCGCTCACACTCCTGGATCATAGAGGCTGTCCCTTCAGTGGTGCTGGGTCAAAGTCCTGGAACAGCCCCTATCAGAATGGGCACCGCCAGTGTTGCTACAGATCGCAGCAGGTCACCATCACCCTCTGAAGGGGCCACTAGGGACTGGTGATAACTGACTGTCCAGCAAGCCTCACCCATATCCTGTTAGTGAACGGTTGTTGCATTCTCAGAGGAATTTGAAGACTGTGTATTGTTTTGTTAATTTTCTAAGTTTTGGACTGAGCTGGAGGGAGGAGGCCTGTCGCAGGTCATAGTGAGTTCAGTCACATTTGGCTGCAGGAGGGCTGGGAGCGTTCTTGGTTTTGACATCAACCATCGAAACCACGCTCACATCCGGCACCAGCCGTAAACAGGAACAGCTTCTGCCGAGTATTGTTGATTGTTTCATTAATAACACCCACCCTGCTGCAAAGCCTTGATCAAGAAAGTGCATTCCTCCAGCACCTTTCTGTCCAACTTCCACCACCCACTCCCAAAAAACTGAATTGCAGTCACAGACGGGAGCTAGCACGCTAACCAATTTGTACATAGAAAGTTCCTGTCTCCCTATCCCTCAGTCAGACCCACACTTGGATCGCCGCATGCAGTTCCTGTCTCTGTATCCCTTGGTCAGACCCTCACTCGGAGCACCGCGCATGGTTCCCGTCTCCCTATCCCTCAGTCAGACCCACACTCAGAGCACCGCGCACAGTTCCCGTCTCCCTATCCCTCGGTCATGCCCCCACTCGGAGCACCGCGCACGGTTCCCGTCTCCCTGACTCTCGGTCAGACCCATACTCGGAGTGCGGTTCCTGTCTCCCTATCCCTCGGTCAAGCCCACACTCGGAGCACCGTGCACAGTTCCCGTCTCCGTATCCCTCGGTCAGAGGCACATTCCGAGCACTGTGTGCTCTGCCATGTTAAGAGATAGCGAGGCACAGGTGAAGGTGTGACCAGATTCTGAAAGCGACACTGGGCCGATCTTAACTCTCGAGGCCCAAGGCTTCATGCTTTTGTAAAGGGATGGCGGGGGTGGGGCGCGGATCCGAGGGCCCTGAAGCTAGCTCTTGAACATGCCGGAGAAATGAATGAAGCCCCCTTACCTCGAGGCTGCAGCGCCTCTTTATCAGGCTGAACTGATGCACCATCGTCCCTAACTGTGCTGGAGCAGCCAGCTACCCCTACACCGCCCCACTGTCAAACTCCACCAACAGTCAGATCCTTTCAGCCGGTGGCACGGGGGGGCAGGACAGGCCGAGAGGGCTCCGTCCCGAGCAGTGTCCCTTTTGCCGATGGATGCTGTGGGAGGGGGAGGCCAGGCAAGCAGCTGTGCTTGAAAACAGAGCTGAATCACTTCCTCTGCTGGTCGTGGGAGGGGAGGCGGTGTTGGTGGGGCTGGGTTGCCTGTGTCTGTGGTTTGAACACACTCTGCGCTGCGCTCATCCCAGCCCCTTCGCCAAACCAGTGCAGCGGCTTTCACAAAGCATTCGAAAAGTTGCAGCTGACAAGCGACAGCGGAACGACGCAGTCGATCTCCTCCCCGAAAGGGACTTAGCTGCACACTGCCATCGCACAACAACAAGGCAGCAACTGCATTGAGGTGGCAACGTGCTGGAGCGAGAGCTAACTATTGACGGAACGCCGGGGGTGGTAGGGGAAGAGAAAGGGCACCCACAGAGCTCAGTCAGAGAGGAGCATCTGACAGGGGAAGGAGAGACGGAGAGGTCAGGGGAGGCCGGTTGATGCCTTTTTAACAATCTCGTGCGCGTGGCACTTTTACTGAAAGCAGGCCTCCGATCCGGGAGCGCACCATCTCAGGATCCCCGTCTCGGGGCCGCCGAGGAGAGAATCTGAAATGCGTTCCCTCAAAGCGATTGTGGAGGTGACAGGACAGCAATGCCTCCCCCCATTTCTCTCCAGCACGCCCCTTACCTTCTCTTTCTTTGACCCTCTGATCTTTGAGAGCTTGTTGTAAATGGAGAACCGGCGGCTTTCTCCAATCCGGGCCTTCGGCTTGGCTTTCACCTCCTCCGTGCTGCCGTTAGACTCGGGGTCGATGCCCAGGAACCTCTCGGTCATGGTGTCCGTGTTGAACTTGATGGGTGGGGGCAGGTTCCTCTGGTGGGGCTTGGTGCTGTTCAGAAACTCGAGGGGCTTGAACATCTGCAGGCCGTGATGCTGCGGCAGCCAAGAGTTCTCCTCTTCCTCCTCGTCTTTCCCCTCATCCTGAGGCTGCCCCTCTTCCTCGCGGGCTGCCTCTGCCGGCCTCTTGGCCAGAGTCAGGCTCTTCCTGCCCATCTTGGGGATGAAGTGGTGGCGGGATCTGGGCCCAGACTTGAGCCAGCGGTTGTTGGAGGCCGGGCTGTCGTTCTTCTGGTCGGAAGGCACGCTCGAGTCGACAGTGGAGGTCCTCTGGCTGTCGGCAGGCGTGACCGAGAGCTCGTCGTCCGAGGGGATCACGAAGCTGCGCAGCAGGGAGCTCCTGTCGCGCACGCTGTGGCCCGGGCCGGCCTGCGACCTCTCCTCGCTTTCGGCCAAGTGCTCATGCTGGTTGGTAAAGAACTGCCTTGTGCTCTTTCCCAGCGCCTTGTTCACCCTCAAGCCGGCGCTGTCTTGACCCTGCGACCTGGCCCCCTCGCCCGGCATGAGCGACGGCGAGCTACTGGACTCGGGGCTGGGCTCCATGGGCCTGCAGTTGTCTTCGGTAGTGGAGGAGTGGGACTCCCACTCAACCTGTAAGCACAAGACTTGGTTAGGCCATGTTCTGTCTGCTAGTAGTTATCATGAGGGGAGCATGGGGAGACATCGGTGGTCAGGATATTTCCCTCCTGCATCTCCCCCCTCTTACCCTGACTCATGTTGGGTGGGTTAGAATCTAGGACGAGAGAATGGCGCACTTTCAGAATGAGAAATCCTCCCACTGAAGACGGAGATGAGAAGGAACGTCTTAGAGTCATAGAAAGATGTGCAGCACGGAAACAGACCCTTCAGTCCAATTCATCCACACCCACCAGGTATCCTAAATTAATCCAGTCCCATTTGCCAGCATTTAGCCCATATCCCTCTAAACCCTTCCTATCCATGTACCCATCCAGATGCCTTTTAAATGTTGTAATTGTACCAGCCTCCACCACTTTCTCTGGCAGCTCATTCCATACACGCACCACCCTCTGCGTGAAAAAGTTACCTCTCAGGTCCCTTTTAAATCTTTCCCCTCTCACCTTCAACCTATGCCCCTCTAGTTTTGGACTCCCCTACCCTGGAGGAAAAGACCTTGCCTATTCACCCTATCCATGCCCCTCGTGGTTTTATAAACCTCCATAAGGTCACCCCTCAGCCTCTGACACTCCAAGGAAAATATCCCCAGTCTATTCAGCCTCTCCCTATAGCTCAAACTCCAACATCCCTGTAAATCTTTTTCTGCATCCTTTCTAGTTTCACAACATCCTTCCTATCGCTGGGAGACCAGAATTGAACGCAGTATTCCAAAAGTGGCCTCACCAATACAGCCGCAACATGACCCTCCCAAGTCCTACACTTAATGCACTGACCAATGAAGGCAAGCGTCCCAAACACGTTCTTCACCGCCCTGTCTACCTGCAACTCCACATCTCTCGGAGAGTGGGGAGACTGTAGGATTCTTTTGCCCCACACAGAGAGCAGAGGGCACTGGCCCAGTGAACATTCATGGCTGGGTCAAGAGATTTTTGATGAAGGATGGAGCCAGGGAGTGGTGGGGGAGAAGAGAGTGTACAGGACCAACAGAGTTCAGCCACAATCATCAGCTGCGATTCTATGGGCTAGCAGAGCAGACTTGAGTGGCAGAATGGTATCCTCCTGCTCCCTTGGGGGCAAGAGGGGTTGCTGAATGACAGTGTGATGGAACTGGTTTAACATCAGAAGAGATGCAGTCAGTAACACAGGGCGCTGGGGGGGAGAGGGGTTACTGAGTGACAGTGTGAGGGAGAGGGATTAACATCAGTAGGGATACAGTCAGTA
>NC_063375.1:604635-605539 GCF_021869965.1 Rhincodon typus
GACAGTGTGAGGGAGAGGGATTAACATCAGTAGGGATACAGTCAGTAACACTGCGGGGAGAGGGGTTACTGAGCGACAGAGGAGATATCGGGCTCAATAACTGATGGATAATACAATATATAAAACATTGGCTCCGTTTCTCATAAGGACGGAGATGAGGTGGTGGTGATGAGAGTGGACAGTGTGTAGGCGAGGTACCTTTGGAGTTGTCAGTAATGGGTCGGACGTTGAGATCTGATCATCTCCGTGCTCGAACGACCAGGTTAACTGTCAACGTAAACCGTAAATAAACAGTACACAGACACCTGTGACATCACAAAAGATGGCGGCACCAGGCGAGTCATTCCGAAGACAGACAAGACTCTTCATCCTGTTCCCTGTTCTCCTGAACTGCCAGTTCCATTAAATCGCAGCTCACCACTACCAGGCCTCCGACTACCGGCCTCGGCTTTGTAAGGTCCATCCCCTACCCACAGGCTGAATCTTGAACCGGGCTTGGAGGGGTGTTGGGGGAAAGACACGGTTTCAGAATGATGGGTCTTCAGTTGAAGAAGGGGGTATGTCAAGGAGAAATTTCCGATCGGCAAGGGGTTCGGGGGGGGGAACAGACAGGAACGTTGGGGTGGAGGGCACAAGCAGATCAGCCGCACAATGGCAGAACAGGTTCAAGGGGCTGAATGGCCTTCCTGCTGTTCCGAGTTCGGCCAATGTTGTCATTAACTGCAGCATCGAAAATCCAGATTTTGAAATAGGATTGGAGATGGTGCTGGTAACCAGGGGCAGTGCTGGTTGATGAAGTGGTTTGGAGACGGTGGTGATAACCAGGGGCAGTGCTGGTTGATGAAGTGGTTTGGAGACGGTGCTGATAACCAGGGGCAGTGCTGGTTGATGAAGTGGTTTGGAG
>NC_063375.1:605549-620099 GCF_021869965.1 Rhincodon typus
GGTTTGGAGTCGGTGCTGATAACCAGGGGCAGTGCTGGTTGATGAAGAGGGTTGGAGACGGTGCTGGTTAATGAAGAGGGTTGGAGTTGTTACTGGTAACTGGGGGCAGTGCTGGTTAATGAAGAGGATTGGAGACGCTGATGGTAACCAGGTCAGTTTTGGTTAATAAAGACGGTAGTTTTGGAGGTTGAAAGCAGGATTGAGGAGTATTTGATGAAGCTCCAACCAGATCTACTTAAACTGGTTACACATCAGTTGGTGAGGGATCAGTGATGTTATGACAATGGCCCTGGGCTAGTAATCCAGAGGCTCATGGTAGAACTTCGGGAAATTGGGTTCAAAAACCCGACTATTGTTGCCATTCAGTTAATAGATTTAAAAGAATCTAGAATTGGCACTGAACCTCAATAGTGCTGATCACGTTCAGTGATTTTCACAATCTGCTGTCACCTCTTACAGCATTGAAGTAGGCCATTGGGCCCATCGACTCCATGGTGACCATCTGTGAGAGGAACTTGTTTTGTACATACCATTTTGGAGCAGAAGTAGGTCACTTGGCCCCTCGAGCCAGCTCCATTCAAGACCTTAGCTGATCGGTTTGCATTTTGAACCTTGTTTTCCTCCTGCCTGACAAATACCACCTTAAAACACTCAGTGATCCCATCTCCGGAGACACAGCTCCAAAGTCTCATGGTCCCACAAAGAAAATGAGTGATTGTTCCTAAAACAGCAACCTCCAATTTTAAACACAGTGCCCACACCTCGTTTTGGGCTCACTCCCAAGAAGGAACATCTTTTGCACGTCCATCTTGGATCTTATACACTTTAGTCTAGTCAGCCCTTCTCACTCTCCTAGACGTTAACTTGTCCAACCTAGCCCAATTGCTAGCAGCACTACAAATGTTCCTTTCTACAAAGCCTAAGCTTCTTGTCACTTGGCATTGTCCAGCCAGTTCATGCCAACTATAATCCCAAACCATAATCCACCTACCTGTTCCTGGCCCATATCCCTCCAAACCTTTCCTATCGTGTACTTATCTAAGTGTCTTTTAAACATTGTAACTGTGCCTGCATCCATCACTTCCTCAGGAAGTTCATTCCACTCACGAGCCATCCTATGTTAAAAAAAAATCAGCCCTCACATCTTTTTAAGATCTCTCTCCTCTCACCTTAAAAATATGCCCCCCCCAGTCTTGATATCCCCACCCTAGAGGAAAGACATCTACCATTAACCTTATCTATACCCCTCATGATTTTATAAACCTCTCTAAGGTCACCTCTCAACCTCTTACGCTCCAGTACCTATCCAGACTTTCTTTATAACTCAAACCTTCCATACCCAGCAATATCCTGGTAAATGTCTTCTGAACCCATTCTAGCTTAATATCCTTCCTTCAATCAGTGTCCCTTTGGACCTTGGTTCAATAGGAAGTTTCTCCCTCTATACTGTCCATTCTCCTCCTCCACCCACTTACCACCTTCAAATGTGCTTTAAATCTTCCCCTCTCTAAGGAGAGCAGACTAGTCTATGATTCAAGCCTGAGATAGACTTCTAATCATCAAGGGTTATGGGAAAATGCCAGGAAACTTGAGGATTAACAGAGCAGCAGATTGACTTCAACTTGCTAGGAGTGGGGCGAATCAGGGCAGGACTTAAATACTTAATGGTAGGGCCTTGGGGAGTGTTGCCAAACAGAGACCTTGGGGTGCAGGTGCACAGTTCCTTGAAAGTGGAGTTGCAGGTAGACAGGGTAGTAAAGGTGTTTGGTACACTTGCCTTTATTGGACAGTACATTAAATGTAGGAGTTGGGAGGTCACACTGTGGCTGTACAGGACATTGATTAGGCCACTTTTAGAATACTGCATTCGGTTTCAGTCTCCGTGCTATACGAAGAATGTTGTTAAACCTGAAAGGGTTAAGAAAGATTTAGAAGGACGTTGCCGGGGTTGGAGGGTTTGAGCTACAGGGAGAGGCTGAAAAGGCTGGGGCTATTTTCCCTGGAGCCTCAGAGGTTGAGGAGTTATAAAATCATGAGGGGTATGGATAGGGTGAATAGCCAAAGCATTTTTCTCCCCCCAGGCTAGAGGAATCCAAAACTAGAGGGGCATAGGTTTAAGGTGAGAGGGGGAACGATTTAAAAGGGTCTTGAGGGGCAACATTTTCATGCAGAGGGCAGTGCATGTATGGCATGAGCTGCCAGAGGATGTGGTGGATGCTGGTATAATTACAACATTTCAAAGGTGTCTGAATGGGTATAGGAATAGGAAGGGTTTAGAGAGATAGGGGTCAAATGCTGGCAAATGGGACTAGATTAATTTAGGATATCTGGTCAGCATGGACGAGTTGGACTGAAGGACCTGTTTCTTATGACTCTATTAATAGGGACACAGAGTAAAAGATCAATGAAATGATATTGAACTTATATGAAGTATTGTACACAGCATGTTAGGAGGGATGCGATAGCACTAGCAAGGCTGCAGAAGGGATTTACCAGGATGTTGTCTGGGGCTGGAGAGTTTCAGTTATGTAGAAGAATTGGATAGATTGGAGTTGTGTTCCTTGGAACAGAAAAGACATAATCAAGATCAACAACATTGAGGGGCACGGACAGGATAGACAAGAAGAAACTTTGGTTCCCATTGGTGGGGGGATCAATGACCAGGGGTATAGATTTAAAGGTAAGGGGCAAAGATTTAGATTTTATTGTCATGTATGCTCAAGTACAGGAGTACAGTGAAGTGTATAATGTCACCACACATAGCAGCATCTTCGGCATAGAAGTACCTAGGTACAAAAGAACTTGTATAGTATAAAAGAAGCAGAGTTAAAAAGTCACCTTCCTAGAATAGGTAGGAAATAAGGTAATAGTTAACATTAAAGTTCTTCTTAAACTAGAAAACTAAAGGAATAAGGTTAAATGTTCAACAGTCTTTGATGGGTCCTCCACTTGGCTCGCTGTCCAGGAGGGCTCAGTTGCTGGTTCTCGACACTGCTACAGATAGTGAGCCACTCCCTCAGTGCTTGCCCTTCGTTGGGCTGCAATGCCATTGCAGCTGCTGCCTCCCCATCTCCCTCAGTGCATCTGAAACACGCCCTGGCAGGACCCACTCGCACGCCACACTGGGCCGAGGGACCAGGCAGAGACCACCAATAGGTACGGACGCTAGGAGTGAAGGAAGAAAACACCAAGAGACGAGAAACAAAAGGAACAGAAACAAGAGGGCACAGTGTCGTGCGAAAGCAGCAAATGTGGGAGGAGTGAAAAGAAAAAAAATCTTTTTTGCGTTAGGGTCTGGAATGCATTGCCTAGAAATATAGTGCAGGCACGTCCAATTGAAGCATTCAGGAGGGGCATTGGATGGTAATTTAAATAGAGACAGTGGGCAGGGTTACAGGAAAATGGCATTAAGTCACAGCAGGGTAGTCCATACAAACATGATAATCTGAATCACTTCACGACTTGTGATACCAGCTTTAACTGGCTGTCATAGTGGGGATTTGAACCACGTCCCCAGGACTATTACATCCTAAAGGCAAAGAATTGTAACATTAACTCAGTTTTTTCTTCACAGATGCTGCCAAACCTGCTGTGCCTCCAGCAATTTCTGTTTTTGTTCCTGATTTGCAGCATCCGCGGTTCTTTGTTTTTAATTATAACATGGGGTTGTTTGTGTTATGATCAGGGCCCTCAGGCAGAAACCAAAATGGATAATCTGCTGAGGCGAACAGAAATTGCTGGAGAAACTCAGTAGGTCTGACAGTATCTGGGGAGACAGAAAGTAGAACCAGTTCTGAAGAAGGGTCACTAGACTTGAAACATTAATTCTCTCTCACTCTCCACACAATTGCTGCCAGACCTGCTGAGTTTCTCCAGGAATTTCTGTTTCGCATTTCCAGCATCTGCAGTTCTTTTGTTTTATGTTAGAGATCCAAGCTCCAACCTTGTATTTTATCCACAGATATTAAGGACGAGCAGGTTCATGGAGCTTCCTCCTGTTGTAGTTTAAAGCGTGGATTGCTGTTAACTATCACATGCAGCAGTGTCAATCTGAGCCCGATCCATCACACTGCTTCCGCAGCTGTGTGTCTGTCTTACGTTGACACTTCACTGGTTTGGTAGCGTGCTTTTCAAACACTGCTGGCTGAACCAGGGGGTTTAAACTTAGAAACAAGTTTAATTTTTGGGCATGGATGTGACTGCACTAGATCCCAGTGATCAACATCCCTCGTGACAAGCAGATTGTCCCCTCTCCAAGTTTTGGGCTATGAGATGTACTGACTCTGTATCAGGTGTAATCAGTCTACTCCAGGACACGCACAACCTGAAACAAGATAGCTGGCATTAAACCAGACTCCTGGAAACAGGCAACTCTGCAAAATGACCACTTCCCAAAACAAAAGCAAAACACTCCAGCACAAATTGGATAATGGAAAAATGTTTCTCACCAATACTAAAAGCCCTTCCTTGTCAATTGGGACCACTGCGTGGCTCTAACGCATCAAGACTCTTGGACAGAGATAGTAGAAACTGCCGATGCTGGAGAATCTGATATAACAAGGTGTAAAGCTTGATGAACACAGCAGGCCAAGCAGCATCAGAGGAGCAGGAAAGCTGACGTTTTGGGTCTAGACCCTTCTTCAGAAAGCCAGCCTTCCTGCTCCTCTGATGCTGCTTGGCCTGCTGTGTTCATCCAGCTCTACACCTTGTTATATAGGACTCTTGGACAGACTGCGTTCAAGGGCCTTCTTCCAATCACTAATGTAGATAAAAGATACAGTTTAGTTAGCACAGACGCTATTAGGAGCAGGCAGCATAGAAACGGAGGTATTTTTAGACACCTAGAAATATCTTTTATATATATTCTTTATTGCCACTTGCATTCAATATAAAATACAGTGAGGTATGTACCATCGCTGGTACATAAGCACCATTCACAGAATATAAGTTATCTTTAAGAGAGCCCAACTTTGCCTTCTCCACTGCTACAGCTCACCGTCACCAGATTCCCACTGCAGGCTTTCCAGCCCATGCCATACCGCTGTCAGAGTCCCCTCCACGTGGGAGCAAGTGCCCCACTCCAGGCTTCACAGGCTAATCGACCATCTCTTCAGCCACGCTGCCTCTGAAAACGCTGCCGCTGCTCTGGAGCCCATTGAAGCCTCCTGCTGCTGAAGAGCTCTCTTTATCAGGTGTATTTGAGGGAAACAAAAAGGGTAGAAGGAAAAGGAAAAGTGCAGATGAGGAGGACAATCCCAGGCACAGGAGCCCAAATGCTGCCTACTCCACTACCACCTTGATTTAGGTGCTAAGAAGTTAAACTGTGCAAACTCTGCACGTTCTCCCTGGGTCTGTGGGGGTTTCCTCGGGTGCTCTGGTTCCTCCCATAGTCCGAAGATGTGCACATTAGGGTGGACTGGCCATGGGAAATTGTCCCAAAGTGCCCAGAGATGTGCACGTTAGGGTGGATTGGCCATGGGAAATTGTTCCAAAGCACCCAGGGTTGTGCAGGTCAGGGGGTGGACTGGCCATGGGAAATTGTCCCGTAGTGCGCAGGGATGTACAGGTTAGGTGTATGGTGTGAGGGGAAGATTTAAAATGGATGTTAAGTGGCTACATTTTCACACAAAGTGCTGCGCGTATAGAACAAGCTGCCAGAGGAAGTGGTGGAAGTAGGTACAATTACAAGATTTCAAAGGCATTTGGACGGGTACACAAATAGTAAGGGTTTAGAGGGATATGGGCAAAATCAAAGAATAAGATAGGTGGAGAGTTCAAGACTGGAGACCGCTTACAGGAAGAGTGCAGAAACCGCAGGGCTAAAATTAAAACAAGGAAATCAGTGAAAGCAAAGAAAAGGCACGAAAGAAACATTGGTGAGTTAAATAAAAATCAACAAATTGGAGAAGACGCTTCATAAATTCTTAAAACACAAGCGGGTAACTGGGAAACGATTAAAACGGCAACCTGACTGCGGTGAATGCTTTACTCTCCTCTCGTGAAGAGTTTTAATACTGCAGCTAAAGCAGAGGAGTGCGCGGTTTTGGAAAAGGTGCTTAGCATCCATGAAAAGTGGATAATCAGTGGTGTCGGGTTGGGAGGGGAAAGAGCAGAGAGTCTCACCGTGGACTTTCCAGCCCTTACCAATGACAATCCCGCTGCCAGAAGGCTGCTACAATTCTGGATCGTGACAGAACACTACCACCCAGTTTCAGGCCACTTGTTACAGGAAGGATGTGATCTCACGAAGAGAGGATATGGAGGAGATTTAATGACGGGGTTGCTGAGAATGGAGAATATTGGCAATTTTATGTTGGGGAGGCAACGGCCTAGTGGCGTTATTGCTGTACTGTTAATCTAGAGACCCAGGCAATGTTCTGGGGACCTGGGTTCAAATCCCGCTATGGCAGATGGCAATTCAAAAAAAAAATCTTGAATTAAGAGTCTAATGATGACCATGAATCGGAATTGTCAGAAAAATCCATCTGGTTCACTAATGTCCTTTAGGGAAGGAAACCGCCATCCTTACCTGGTCCAGCCTGACTCCAGACCACACAGCAATGTGTTGACCTTCAACTGTCCTCTGGGCAATCAGGAATGGGCAATAAATACTGGGCCCTGCCAGCAACGGCCACATCCCATGAACGCATTAAAAACAAAAATAGGATCAACTGGGGTTGTTTTTGTCGGCAAAGAAGGAGATTGATCAAATTGAGTTACCCAAAATCACAAGGGGCATCGATTTAAAAGTGATTTCTGTAAGGATTAGCAGGGATTTAAGAAGAAGTATTGCAAACAGAGGACAGCTTCCCAAGAAGGTATTTGGTGATGAACTTGAAGTGCTGTAACTAACAGACTAAAACCTTGAAAGTGGGATTAGGTTGGATAGCTCTTTCAGAGGCGAGACACAATTTATGGTCTTAGGAAGGGCCACATGGCCTTTCTCTGTATCACAGACTCTACATACCTTCCTGTTCCTTTCCAATATTGCAAAAGCCTTGACAGCCTACAGCACAGAATGACAGACTAAAAATGTTTTTCAAACTAAACTTTTAATGAATCTTCTTTGTATTTTTTTTTCCTTTGTCCAAAGTACTAATGGGCATAACAGAACCCCCTCCCCTCTTGCACACTTGGATATCAAGACACAGGCAAAAAAAAAAAGGATAGAGGTCGCATTCGAAATTCTGAGATCAGAACCAGAAGTTCCCCTTTCTTTTCTTAGCTCTCTCTCTTTCTTTCTCGCTCCCTCCTTTTTAAACATTCAAATGTTGAAGTGAATCAAACCAGCTTTTTATTTATTCCAGAATTTTCCAAAAAATCTAAACGAATAAATATGAAAAAAGCATGAACTTGGCTAGTGACTTTTTTGTTTTTGCACATATTTTACAACTTTATGCTTTCTTCCTCACCCCATCTCCCCTCCCACTCGCGTCACAATGCACGCCTCGTGTGTCACTGTGCGATTAAATGGGGGATCTGGTTAAAAGCTAACGCCTTGCCATGATTCACAAATATAACCCTTGACCTCTTGCCGGCAGGTCTTCACTCCACTGCTGAATAGGGCCACCTGTGGATCAAAACTTGTAATATTTATTTACATCTTCAATATTTGCATGGATACAGAGATAAACAAAAGAACGAGACAAACAGCATAGTGAAAAGTGATGTTGAAACAAGTGGTCTCTGTTACCGAGTTAGCAACACCGGAGTCAATTATTTTCATGTTGGAATTCTCTGTTTTAAAAAAAATCCTCTTCTCCCCCCCCACCACCCACTGATCCTTCCCATGTGCAAGTCAAGACAATCCAAGAATGTGCGCGTGCAGGCATTTGTGTACGCATGTACACGCGCGCACACACACACTTGTAAAAATGATGCAATTTAATAGAGTGATGGAGGAGGATTTGGGGGTGGAGGGGGTGGGGGAAAATGAAAAAAAAATTTCAAAGTCCATATTGTTTGTCCCTGTGTGAAGCGCTCACTCTAGAAATCCACTCAGCACAGGCAGTGCCTTTTCGTAACCTTTTTTTTTAAGCAAGTCTACTAAGGTCAGTCCGAGGAGACCCAAGTTACGCACATTTTACAGTCTTGTTAAAAATATCCTCCCATTGCGCACTGCCTTTTATTTCTCAATCTTCCGCCGATCGTTTGCTCGTTCATTCATTCCTTCCTTCGATCTGAAGCTTTCAGGCAAGGCCAAATCCTTCCGAACACTCCTGTATAGCGAGCAGCAGCATGTGACGCAGTTTCTCATAGCTCTCGTAGGCTGGGAGGTCCAGTTGGTTAAAGCTGAGGAGGATGAGGAAAATCATTCAGGTGGGTTGGATAATCAATCCTTTTGTCCCCCTTTACTGAAATCTAAACTGCTCCCAAACCTCAGGTCTTCTTTTCTTTTTGGCTAATTTGTATGTCTCTTGCTTGGAACTAAAACTAACTCTAATTAACCATAATCGGGGCACAACTTTCCCATTTTAGTTTTGTGCCAGACTGCAGTAATTGCTGCTGTTCCTCTCTGTGCTCTTTAAAATGTTTCCACTGCCTTTCTGCCATAATCTCTAAGTAATTCATCATAGCTAGCTCACACCTCTCACCATGCTAGTTTCCTCTGTTCAGATTCAGGCCCCTAGTCTCAGAACCAACTATGTCATTCTCCATCTTGACATGGAATTCTATCAATCAGATTATGCTCACTCTTCCCCAAGGGGCTACATACACCCAGGTTGTCAATTATTCTTATGCTAAACTCCACCCGTACAGATTCCATCTCACCTGAGCTAATATCCTTCCTTACTTATTGCGTTAACCAGCGATGCTACCCCACCCCTTTCCCCCTGTCCATCCTTCCAAAAAAAAAACTGAATACCCCTAGATATTCAGTTCCCATCCTTGGTCACCCTGCAGTGCATCTGTAATCCTAGCTATATCTATTCGTGCTGCTAATTCCTCCTCTTTATTGTAAATGCTCTGCACATTAAGACAACGCCTTAAGGCTGTTTGGTTTGATGGGGAGCAGGGGCGCATCTAATCAGATTTACTAACAAGTTAGATTTGTTTAACAGGAGATGGGAGCCCCGTGATATAGTGGTAATCAAATCAGCTATGACCTTACTGAATGACAGCCGTTAATGGACTGTCTTGCTTCTGTGGGCTTTGTTTTAAGTACAACTACAGTACACCACAGTTAGATATAGTGAAAGAGCAAGGAAAGACCTTTCATCTCTCCAGCACCACAGGGTATTCCAAAGAATTTCAAATGGATAGCTCTAGAACTGGGCAGGGGAGGGGCACTATTGAAAAATAACTGGGATACCGATGAGGTGAGGGAGGAGGAGAACTTTATTTTACTCAGAGGGACATGACCTTTGGAATTCTCTATCCTAGAGGGCTGTGGAAGCTCAGTCTTTGAATATATTTAAAGTATCAGTGGTGTACAGGGTCATGAGGTGAGCGAAAGGCAGTGCCTGATCAGCAGGCAGGCTTGCCAAGATGAACTGCCTCCTCCTGTTCCCACATTATTTAAAGGATGTGCTTCCCAGGTACGTTATAGCATCTGAAATGCAGCAAGCTCCCATAAACAGCGCAGCAATACGAGAAGGAAGCGATTTTGTTTCAGAATTTAAGAAAAACTGCGGGGTCTTGGTTTAAGGACTCAAAGATGCAGCTCTGGCACTGCAGCTCTCTGAGCGCCTGGAGCGGACACTGCCATAGCCAGGACCAGCCAGACGACATGATCTCCCGCGGTGAATCCTTACCAAGTGTGAGCCGAGGGCAACCGGTCAGTCGAGCGATCGTCTCTGTGAATCTGGAACTTCTGGATGCCATTCATTCCCTCCAAGGCTGCAAAGCCCTGGAGCGGGACCTTGGAGGTGCCGGTAACAAACTGCAGGAACTTTGCACGATCAGCCTGGTCGAAGGAACGCAGCGCCCGCCAGAACCACTGGATCTGTGGATGAAAACATGGTGCTGTGAAACCATTCAACACAGGAACGGATGCCTGCCCAACGCACGTCAACCCATTCCATCACAAAGAACCAAATGCTAGTACAGAGGCCACGGGCAGAATGGTCTCCTTCTGCAGCGCGATAACTTGGGAGATACTGTCATCTCCTGTCAACAGTGTGACGCTTGCTCAGAGGGACAAAGCAGCTAGCAATTCCACCCCCTCTGTTTCAGCAGCTTTTATTACAAGGGGACCCCAGGAGGTGCTAAAATACCCGCATGCACTCGGCAATCTGATAAACCGGCTCCAATTTTACACCCCTGCGCATCCCCAGCGACCCCTTTGATAATCCTGACAGTCCAGCCGGTCTTGCTGCACATGGACACTGGCTGCTTCAGTATCGAAGGAGTCGCGAATGGTGCTGAACATAGTGCAGCGAACGTCCTGTTCCTGCCCTGACAACGGATGGTATTTTACAAAGCGGTGGCCACATTTCTAATCAAGCAGCAAAAGACAGATTTACAAGGGACTTATTACAAATCTACTATTCCCTTCTGGAACTCTACCCTGTTCAACTGCCTCCCTCCTGCAGAAAGTGGGACCCCCAGGAGGAAGTACAGGGGGCAAAGGAAAGGCCCTTGCTCTTGACCCTAAGGCCACATCATTGCCTCAAACCCTCGCAGTGCCTCAAGCCTGCTCCACTGTTCAATTCAACATTGCACAATCTTTCAAGACATGCGGAGAACTAGGCCATTCAGCCCATCTGGTCTTCGCTGCCATTCGTGGCTGATCTGATGAGCCTCCAGACAGCGGAAAAACCCAGCTCGCCAATACCAAGTCCCATGAGCATCACGTGCTCAGTCAACTTTGGAGCTGCTGTTTAACTTTTGAAGAAACCTGGATTTCAAACACTGAAAAGAGGGGAGGCCAAAGTTTTGGTAAAGTATTTCCTAACCCATAAACACAACTTCTCCTTCATTCTTCCAGTGACAATCCTCTTTACAGACACATGAGCTTGTGGAAACAATCACCCACCATTTAACCTCTTAAGACATCGGGATTTCCCCTTGTACTTCTAAGGGGAAGAGAGTCAGTTTTAAGAGCATCTTCAAAATGAGCTCGCAGTCCCCACCGGTACTGTACCCCAGTGTTATACAGCGACAGACCCGTCCCCACGGGTACCGTACCCCAGTGTTATACAGTGACAGACCCGTCCCCCACCGGTACCGTACCCCAGTGTTATACAGGGACAGACCCGTCCCCCACCGGTACCGTACCCCAGTGTTATACAGCGACAGACCCGTCCCCCACCGGTACTGTACCCCAGTGTTATACAGTGATCATTTCCTTGCCAGACATAGCCCACACATGCACTAACAGGCTGATATGTTCCTGTAAAATATGCTGGTACAGTTTTGGCAACATCACAATTCGAGAGATTGATCTGACTGGACATGGATAACACGGCACTACGTTTAGAGTGTGGTGCATAGGCGATGACAACTGCTCTGGGCCTCACCTGTATGGAGTTAATCTGGTATTTGTGGTATTCAGTGTTCGCTTTCAAGTCGTCGATGTCGATAGTTGGCAAACCGGAAATGAGAAGTTCCAGCTCCTGCTCGGTGAAAATGGAGATCAGCCTCTTCGGAATAATCTCGTAAAAGCCCTCCAAGAAGGCAGCCAGCTGTTTCCGGATTGCACCTGCCCCAGGACACACAAGAAACTAAAATCAAGATCTTTACGAGGAAGCTTTTGCTGCTCAAACACAGCCTCAATCTCCTCCTCCTGCTCCCTTCCCCGGTCACAGGTACAAACCAGTTCAAACTGCCTCACTTACCGGTCATCTTCATCTGACAAACCAGATGGACGTACTCCTTCTTATTTTCTTCAGTTACGATGATGTGCGCTCCGTTCGGTTTCAGCTCCCGTACCTCGCACACTCCAAACTCTTGCACCTGCAACGTAAGAAGCAAAGTACTTTCAAGCAATTTGTGCCTCCCTCCTGCAGAAAGTGGACCCCAGGAGGAAGTACAGGGGGCAAAGGAAAGGGCCTTGCTCTTGACCCTAAGGCCACATCATTGCCTCAAGCCTGCTCCAACTGTTCAATTCAACCTTGCACAATCTTTCAAGGCATGTGGAGAACTAGGCCATTCAGCCCATCTGGTCTTCGCTATCATTCATGGCTGATCTGATGAGCCTCTGCTCCACTTTCCTGCCTTTCCCCCACAACCCTCGATTCCCGTAACAATGAAAAATCTATCTCAGCCTTGAATATACTTAACGTCCCAGCCTCAACAGTCTGCTGCGGTAAAGAATTTTGTAGATACGTGACTCCACTGAGAGACGAAATCTTTCAGCAGTGTTCAATGGGTGACCCTTTACTGAGATGATGTGCCCTGGACCTACTCTCTCCCACAAGGGGAACAACCTCTCCCCACCTGCCCTATCAAGCGCCCCCTCCACCAAGAGTGCTGTATGTTTCAGTAAGGTCACGTCCCATTCCTCTAAACTCCAATAAGTTCAGGCCGAATGTACTCAACATCTCCTCATCTTCCCTGTCAAGCCCCCCTTTTTCGGTTTCAATACAGTCGCCTATCATTCCTCTAAACTCCAACTAGCACAGGCCTAACCTCTCGTCATAAGACAGTCCCTCCATACCCGGGATCAGCCGAGTGAACCTTCTGTGGACTGCCTCTCACACCAGTCTATCTTCCCCTAGATAAGGGCCCCAAAACCATTCACCCTATTCCAGATATGGTCTGACTAGTGCCTTGTATGGTTTTAGCAAAATCTCCCCCCTCTATTCAATATCTCCACCACAATTTCCTCCCCTTTACATGTGTGTGAATGGGGAATCTCCTGCACAAATTCAGAAGCTTTTTTTTTTTAAATAGGGGGTAATACAAGAAAGGCTTACCTAAGGATAGGGAGAATAAACAGGATTGTAGGATTAGACAGGTATACAGTGTGTGTAAGACAGCAGATTGAGACGGAGCTGAATATTAAAGGGTACAGGGAGTGAGGGAGAGGAGGGGGTTTAGACTGGGTGGGATATTAAACAGTGCAAGGAGTGAGGGGAAGAGGGGGATAAGACTGGGTGGGATATTAAAGGGTGTGGGGTGTGAGGGAGAAATGGAATTAGATGAATATTAAAGGGTGCAGGGAGTGAAGTGGCGGGGGCGCGGGGGGGGGGGGGGGGAAAGAGTGGGATTAGACTGGGTGGGATATGAAAGGGTACAGGGAGCAAAAAGGGGCAGTTTGATTAGACTGGGTGCCTCAAATGGAACGAACACAAGGTCAGATGGGTGAAGGGCCTGCATCACTCTTGCTTAGTGGAACTGTGTAGGGGGAGGCTAGGGCTCAAGTTCGTAAGGCTGTACCTCTGTACTGAAGGTGAGCTCATAGCCCAGAGTAGAAACATCATTCTCCAGCAGGTAGACCAGGCCTTGGTAAAAATGGTAGTCTTCACTTTCCATGTCTGTGTACCTGTGACGAGAAGCAAGAGTTTACAAAATCAGGCTCTCCCCGAGGTGCTGCTTCCAGCCCTACCTGAGCTAGTGATGGTGTCCCCTCACATGCAGCATACAACCAGGAGCCTGGTTAATCTATCAGCAGCATTGGGACACCTCATCCATAGCTGCTCCCGTTATTCTGCACAGGCATGCCTGGCACATATTCAGCCTTTACCTATGACCACGCTGGGTCAGACAGTGAGCCCAATGTGATGGCCAGAAACAAGAGTCTCAAAACATCGAGGATTCTCCCGTGTTCCTCATAGGCGTCAGTTTGCAAATGTATCTCCGTGCCCCCCGATGGAGCGAAATAACTCGGTCTTGCTTCAAATTGCTCAGGGGTACACTCTCTCTGATCTAACAGCTCTCCCTCCTTTGCACAGCAACATACCACACCTTTGTGGCACAGCAGCATCTATGTGCCGCAGGATTGGATGAACACGAGAATGACCGACCCCACACGAACAACCCCGTGTAACATTTGCCAGTGCCCTAGTGGGGAGCAGCCCCACCTGACCCCAAGCCCCACTCCAAAGCCTCGATGATCTAATCCAGGCCCAGGCCCAGGCCCAGTACCAGTACCGAGGGAGGGCCACACTGCCAGAGCTGCTGCCTGTTGATCGGTCACCCTCAACCGACATCGCAGTTGACAGGCAGCACTTTCGCCAAGTGAGGGTTACCCTCACGTATCCCATATGCCTCTTCATTTTCCAGTCCTTCTTGGGGTCCCTCCCACAACTCTTTCCCTAGTACTTCAGTGACTTCATTGGCATCGCTTCCTGCTCTCATCCAGAATTGGAAAAATTCCAACATTTTGATTCTGATTTCCAATCTTCTCTCAACTTCACCTGGTCTACCTCAGACTTTTCCCTCCCCTTTGTCATCTCCTCAGTTTCCATTACTGGCAACAGACTGTCCACCATTATCCGTTACAAACACACTGACTCCTGCAGTTACCAGAACTACTTTGCCTCATACCCTGCTTCCTGTAAGAACACCGTTCCATTCTCCCAGTTTCTCCAACTCTGTCGCATCTATTCCAATGATGCCACTCACCCGCATGGGCGCTTCTGACATGTCCTCCTCCTTTCTCAA
>NC_063375.1:620499-627261 GCF_021869965.1 Rhincodon typus
CCACTCACCCGCATGGGCGCTTCTGACATGTCCTCCTCCTTTCTCAATCAAGGACTCTCCATCAGTTATACAGGGCACTCAGCCATGTTTGACCCATTTCCTGTACTTCTGCCCTCATCCTTTTGTCTCCATCCCAGAATGATAGGACTCCCCCAATCACCACTTTCCACTCCACCAGCCTCTGCATTCAAAGGACCATCCTCCACCATTTCTGCGACCTTCAGCAGAACACCACAAACAAATACACCTTTCCCTTTCCCCTCCTGTCCTCAGTCAGCATTGTGTAGGGACAGCTCCCTCCAGGCCACCGCAGTCTTCTCCTGTTACTCCTCATCACACCCCCCTCCCCCATGGCACCTTCCCATGCAATCGCAGAATTGAAGAACATCTCTTCCCTCCTCACTGCCCACGGTCCCAACACACACCTTCCTAATGAAGCATCCACTCGACTGCAGTTCTTTCAATCTAGTTTTCTGCATTCACTGCTCCCCAACGCAGCTTCCTCGACATCGATGAGACTAAATGCAGCCTTGAAGAGCGTTTAGCAGAATACCTCCGCTTTGTCGGTAAAGAATTACCTGGACCATCTAGTCACTAGTCATTTCAATACAGTCTTGTTGTCACACTAACACTTCCATGTTGCAGTGTTCCAGTGAAGCCCAACGCAAGTTGGAGGAACAGTATCTCATGTTCAATGGCATGACCTCTGGCCACTCACTGGCTATTTCCCACTATTGGCACTTATCGTTAACAACCCGTTTTGCAGCACGATTACTCCTTTCTCTCCACGAGCGCTTCCCTTCGTCTTTCGCTCTCGGCACCCTACCCTGTCTGTCCCGCTTGCTCTCCCCCTCCTCTCTCGTCAATGGAGACCAACTCTGTTCACAGGACTCAAGATGTTAACTCTGTCTCTGTGCAGAAGCTGTCAGACCCGCTGAGTTTCTCCAGCTTGGCCTGATCGTGCACAAACCGGCTGCCTCATTTGACGAATGGGGCTTTGGGGATGCCAAGCGGACCCTCGCGCACGTACCTGACTGATTTGCCGAGGATGTGTTTGTAGAAAGAGCGGGTGAAGTAGCACTCCAGCAGACGGTTGTCATACACAGCCTTTGCCACGATGCGCCCCACAAACTTGAAGTAGCTGAGGTGGTTGGGGTTACAGTGTGACGATGGGTTGATGGTATACGTGACGCGGTCTCCTGGCGACGTCCTGAACAGCGCGTACATGGGGTTGAACATTTCCCTCGAGATGATCATGTACCACTCGCGTAGCAGGCCTCCAGCATCCTGCCCCTCCTCCCCTTCGAACACAATGTACCTGCAGGACAGCCATTGAGACATGGAACTAAAAAGGCTGTGTGGATTAAACTGTTAAAAGCCACACTTCATAAAAACACTAAGTAGCATACTGGTTGGGGGCCAACACATCTGCTCCAAAGGAAGGAAAGACAAGACAAAGCCAGAGAAAAACACAAATTCAGGTCAAGGCAATAGAGTGTGCAATAAAAACATTGCTCAATTGATAAAGTGAATCATCCATCGAATGCCACTTTAATCTCACTCAGTGGTTGGGAGGCAATATCCTCCGTAGTTGTGAACCTCTTTCTCGACAAACGGACACACACCCCCAGGTTTCACTCTGCCTCCACTCGGGATCACTTGCACACGTAGGGTGCGACTCCTCAGCAGCCTTCGGAGTCTGCCCATATCCTGCGAAACTCGCACCGAGTGGCAAGCGGGAAAAAGTCCACGATCGGGAGCTAAGATTCGGCCGCATCGGGAAGGACGGAAGTTGCGGATCGCTGGTGTACAGCGCCAGCAATGCCACAGGCCACTCTGCACAACCTCAAGGCAGCTGAGGAGAGCCGGCAGTGCATCCGCAGTTGGAAAGGAGAAACAGGGTGTTGCCAAACTACCAAGTCCCCAATTTATCAGTATCTCCTCAGATTTGCATGGGAAGGGATTGGACACTGGGGGTTGGAGACAAACGCTTACAGCCGGTTCTTCATCTCTTCCGGGGACTTCCTGTGGAGCTCCCGGTACGAGTCCTCAAAGACGTGGTCCCTCCTCACATGCACCGCCAAGTCTTCCTTTCGGATTCCTTCGTCCAACCGCTCCAACTCTTGACGGAAGTACCTGCACAGAGGAAGCAGAGCGGGCAGGTCAGCAACTCGGTGACAGATGGTCTCTGGCAGCAATCCGCGAGGAAGTGATGGAGCCTGGATTCTGGATCCCAACTCCTGGTCAGGTGTATCCCAGAACTTTGTGGGTCGCTAGGAGAGAGAGAGAGAGAGATTGCCGGGCCCCTTGCTGAGATATTTGCATCTTCGCTAGCTACGGGTGAGGTGCTGCAAGACTGGAGGGTTGGCTAATGTGGTGCCATTATTTAAGAAAGGTATAAGGCAAAGCCAGGGAACTACAGACCAGTCAGCCTGATATCAACGGTGGGCAAGTTATTAGAGGGACTTGGAGGGACATGATGTACATTAATGTGAAAAGGCAAGGACTGACTAGGGATAGTCAACATGGCTTTGTGTGTAGGAAATTGTCTCACTAACTTCATTGAGCTTTTTTGAAGAGGCTAGTAAGATTAATGAAGGCAGAGCAGTAGATGTTGTTTATATGGACTTCAGCAAGGTGTTTGACAAGGTTCTGCATGTGAGGTTAGACCTTGTGGAATCCAGGGGGAGCTAGCCAGCCAACTGGATACAAAATTGGCTTGAAAGTAGGAGACGGGGGTAGTGGGTGGTGTGTGCATGGAACAAGCTGCCAGAGGAGGTGGGTACAATTACAACTTTTCAAAGGAATCTGGATGGCTACATGAATAGGGAGGGTTTAGAGGGATATGGGCCCAAATTCTGTAAACGGGACTGAGTCAGATTGGGATATCTGGCCAACGTGGACCAATTGGACTGAAGGGTCTGTTTCCCTGCTGTACGATTCTATCTCCTGTTTCCGACCCTACTCCCAGGCAACATCTCAGCTTGTCAGAGGTTCCCTGCACGTGCGTGGGGGAGATGTCACCTCTAAGGACAGATCAGTTCCAGGGCATGGCTGCATCCAGAAACTAACCCCGAAACCAAAAGTTCAAATTTGGCTTTAGGCATTTCAGAAAACTGGATCTTAACCAAGTTGTCAGGATCAGAGGAAAAGTGAAAAGACATGCCCAGTTATAGGAAGGATATTATTAAGCTGGAGGGGGTTCAGAAGAGATTTACCAGGATGTTGCCAGGTATGTAAATTTTGAGTTATAAAGAAAGGCTGGGACTTTTTTTTCCACTGGAGTGTAGGAGGTTGACAGACAACCTTATAGAAGTTTATAAAATAATGAGGAGTATAGATAGGGTTAATAATGGTCGTTGTCTTTTCCCTAGGATGGAGGATTTCAAGACTAAGGTGAGAGGAGAGAGATTTAAGATATGGGGACAATTTTTTTTAAAACAGAGGGTGGTTCACATACGGAATGAACTTCCTGAGGAAGTGGTGGGTACAGTTATGTTTAAATGACATTTGGATAAGGACATGATTAGGGAAGGGTTTGAAGGGATATGGGCCAGGAGCATATAGGTGGGACTAGTTTAGTTTGGGATTATGTTCAGCATGGACTAGTTGGACTGAAAGGAGTGTTTTGGTACTGTCGGACACTATGACCAATGATCCAGGGGTTTCTCCCCCACAGACCTATCCACCAAATACGGTTCACAAATGGCAGTGGAGTAAAGACCCAGAGGCTGTACCTTCACATGAACCTACTTGCGTTTGACGTCAAAGTCCAGGATGCGAATGTAATCCACAAGGACTGCAAAGGGGCCGTCTGCCAAGTGTGTAGTCGACTGCCTCAGAATCTGGTTCAGCACCGTTCGGTGTGTTTCTGACAAACAGAAAGAATTTACAATCACAGGATCAGTGAAACAACTTGCAGCTTCTTGTACAAACCAAATCTATGGAGCCACTTTTAAAATTTGCGGCATGTTTAAATGAACATTTCATCTCCTTGCATCAAGTACGGTATGGGATTTGGTGCAGAGTTTAGCTCTCTCTACTCATTCAACGTGAAAGTAAAGCTTCCTCTACACTGTCCCCCCATCAAACACACTCAGGACAGGGACAGCATGGGGTTAGACACAGATTAAGGCTCCCTCTGCTCTTTTAAATGGAAAATAAAGCTCTGTCTAGCTGTCCCCATCAAACATTCCCAGACAGACAGATATTCAGTTTTGCACCTTTAAACAATCCTCGGGCGTTGATCTGAATCCTATAGGGCCAGCCCCTCTTTTTGTTTTCTGCACCCCTGACCTTTCACTTACCTGCAAAGCGCAGGAACTTCTGTGTGTCCGGGGGCAGATTCGAAGAAATGTGCATGGACGAAGGCTCACGGGAGAAGAACGGGTCCAGGGAGGAAGGGGTGGCTGGGGTGACGGGAGCTGGAGAGAGGGGCGGTGCCTCATCCTTGATGTGAGCAAGCTGGCTCTCCCGCGTGTCTCTCACAGGCGGCTTGCTCTCCCTCTCTGTCGCGTGGACCAGGAAAAAGGCCTCGACTGCGGGCTGCAGCACTGCAGGAGAGAGAGAGAGAGAGAGAGAGAGAGAGAGAGATGCACATGCGTCAAAACAAGAGAAAGCTACACAGGTGGGCCCGGCTGCCGCTTTGTAACGCTGACTCACCGAGGACTGCATGCTGGTCGTGTGACTCCTCTAGTTCCTTCAGGCACTCGCCCAACATGTCCCACAACTCGTCCAGGCTCAGCTGCTCGCTCAACAGCGGCAACTCAGGCAGCTTCTCTTCTTCCTTCTCCTTCTCGCTCACTTGGCTTCCATCGGAACCTGCTGAGAACGACGAGAAGCAATGAGACATTTGAGAGGCACTGGTGACTGCTTGGGTGTAATTTTTTTTTAAAGGGGGATGGTGAGGGGTATGTTACAGAGTGGGCTTTCAGGACCACGATCGCAGCCTTGTGCTTGCTGCAGTGCTCCAGCAAGGCTCAGCGCACGCTGGAACAACAGCATCTCATTTTCCACCCTGCAGCCTTCAGGACTCGATACGGAGTTCTATTTTAGGGTCCTGAACACCATCTCCCATGTCCCTTATGCACCCTCACACCCCAGGCCCTGCCGTGACACTGGCTGCTTTCAGCACACCCACTCATGGTCCCCAGTATCAGCTTGTATCTGGCTTACTATCTGCCAGTTCTGAGGAAGGGGCACTGGCACTAAAACCTTAACTCCACTTCCTCTCTGCGCAGATGCTGCCAGACCTGCTGAGTTTTCTGCAGCAGTATCTGCCTTTATTTCATACGCAATGAATCGGCGGGCCCGTCCCTTCGCACGTACCAAGCGACAGCGACTCCTGAGCAGCTGGTGACGGCTGGTCCACGTCCATGGGAGACTCGTCTCTTCGAGAAGCTCCTTCTGCTGGGTTTGCCTCAGACTTTACCAGAAGGAAGAGATTCAGAGAGGAGAAAACAAAGAGAAAGAGTAAGATAAGCAAAAGTAAGAGGAAGGAGTCACGGGGTGTGGAAGGGTCAGTCAGAATGACCAGTTCTGGCAGGGCAATGTAACTTGGTCCCAGTATGGTGTCAACCTTGACAGCACTGAGCCGGGTGACAAGCAGATTATTTGCAAGGACAGTCTCTCCTTCGCCCTGTTCTGGAAAAACACTCCCACCCCAAATCACTCGAAACAGCTTTATCAGTTACACATTCGTTCGGTGATCCTGGGAACATCTCTCCCTCACCCCATCCCATACCACTCCACCGGGTCAGTGGTAAAATACACTCATTATACCTTCTCCCTCTCTCTCTCTCTGAGCATCATACAACTGACAGGCAACTACAGCTCTGATGAAACACCTTTACAGCTCTCGCCAGCCCTGGAACTGTGCCGCAGCGCAAGCTGTCACGCGCCCAGATCTCTCACAGGAAGTAGTGGCTCACATTTCTATAGAATTCAAGAATCCGATAAAGAGCTTTCAAAGCTCAGTCACTGATATAAAAGGAGGTGCAAACTCTCATAAGCACCCACTCTGTATTGGGCCAGGTGAGCTACTCTTTATGACGTTGGAGGAGAGGTAATTATCACCCAGGGGAACAGTGAGAGCTACTCAAGCTCATCTTGTGCTCATGTGGCAGGAGGCAGACCAGGCCTCAGTTCTGCAACATTACTACTCTCAGGACCGTGGCTGAACTTGCGGGTCAAGGCAGCAGCTCAGCACTAGTTTCTCCAGTAGCAAAAACGCAGTAGCCACGAAATCAGGAGTTAGGGGAAAAGTTCCAAAAGTAAAAAGGTGCAAGCTCTCACTCTCAAAACTTGCTGGGGAACTGGTATCTAACTTTTCTGTATTTGGAGTTATTAGCCACTAGTAACTGCCCTCCGCTAATCTGGTACGATTGCTTGCCTGAATCTACACAGCCTGTATGCAAATCCAGTGGGTCCCGTCTCATTCCCCAAAGGAAGAGCTGCTCGCAGTAGTTAAAGGCAAAGGCTGCAAGGATGGGTTAATTAATCATTAGGAACTGTGCACACACGGCCAGGTACGAGCTGCTATACACGTTGGAAAAACAAAACTGAGGGTTTGTCAAATGAGAGGTGGCTTCTACACAGCAGCAGGCAGAACAAGCTACAGGTCACACATGGGTTACACCAGATTTCCTATTCTGAGGCAACATGCATCCAAGCAAGCACAGTGACCTCTCCAACCCAACCCCACCGGGATCAGCACAGGCGGTCAATCCAACAGAACTGATGTGGGCCAAAAGGGGAGATCAG
>NC_063375.1:627361-642257 GCF_021869965.1 Rhincodon typus
ACTCGCCTTGCACTGACTCTCTACAGTGCCAATCACATGTACCCACTTCAGCTTTCCCTCTCTGCACAACACACAGAGCTTTGTGAGCCCCTTGAGGAGACCAATTCCATTGTCCCGGTCTAAAGCAGCCCACCAAGCTAGGGGTGGCAGGGACAAAGCACTGTGAGCAATGGTCTGACTGAAATACAGGCACGGAGAGTCAGTGCAAGGCGAGTTTTGAGGTCAGGTTGAACAGCAGAGGCTGGTTAAATTCACTCTCAACACCTCGGAGCATGGTGTCCTGTGTCTGGGGTACAGGATGATCAGATGTTTGTACCCACCCGCAGGGTGAGCTGTCAACACAACACAACACAGCAGTGTCCAAACCCATGACCTGTCATGTCCATGCCATGTGGCAACAAACCTCCAAGCCTGCTCAAAATCATTGAATTTAATGAATTTGTCGGTAAAGAGAGCTGGTAATCAGGGGCTCGGTGATATGGTGATCTCAGGCTGTAATAGAGACAGACAGACAGACAGGAACAGCGAGAGACGATGAGACAGAGACGGACAAACAGACAGAGACGGACAAACAGACAGAGACAACGAGACGGAGACGGACAAACAGACAGAGACAACGAGACGGAGACGAGACTTAGATAGACAGCGAGACACACAAAACGAGGGCAAGATATACGATTCCAAATCACATTCTGGAATGCAGTGTTTTGGACAGTCAGTGCTCCCTGATTGCAATACAAACACAACAAAGCCAAGGGTGGTGCGTTTTCTCAATAAGCGGAGAACCAGAGGGTGGGGGTGACGATAAATGAAACAGGCCACCTCCAGAGCCTCGAAGGATACAGAGAGCAAACTCCCGGGGAGCTCGTCACTGATGGAGGGACTGAACGAGGTCAGCGACGGTAGCGGGAGAACACAAAACAAACGCAAATTAAAACGGCGCTCCGGTCAGAAACAAAACGAAACGAAACGACCCCATGCACGGCTGACAAGAAAAGGAATAGAAATTTAAAAAAAAGAAACGAAGAAACTAAAACCACAAGTGCCCTGCAAGCGGCACAGGCATCATGCTAACCATGGCTGTTTGCTGCTGTCTTCTGGCTTGTTGGCCCTCACGTACCATTTGTATTATGGCGTCAGCCTCAGCCTCCAGCTGCCGCACAGCTGCCTGGATGCTGCTTGCCGAACCCATCGTCGAGGTTCCTGAGAAAGAAGGAGACACAGAAGGAAGGCAGAGGGGGGTTGGTGGGGAAAGAGAGAGGCTGGTCAACTTTGTTTCTCCACGGCATGGCACTGCTGCCCCAAAGAAACGGTACACCCTCCCACCATTTCACTACCGAGTTACAACCCGACTAAATCCCACCCCTGCTTTGATCAGGAGCAATGCCACCAGAGGGCCACCTCCTCCAGCCACTTCTCCGCAGAGCAGTGCGGCGAGTTATAACGCGGCTCAACCCCGCCCCTGCTCTGATCAGGAGCAATGCCACCGGAGGGCCACCACCTCCAGCCACTTCTCCGCAGAGCAGTGCGGTGAGTTATAACGTGGCTCAACCCCGCCCCTGCTCTGATCAGGAACAATGAGAAGAAAACAAGGAGAATTAAATTTGACAGCACATCTCGACGACCACGTATGGAAATCTGGAAAGGGCAGCAAATAACTGGCTCTCCTAAGCTAGTTGCATTCTCTCGAGAAGGCCGGAGGACACTGCCAATAGGGGGCAGCGGGGGTTTTAGTCTGAAGTGGTCCCTGAGCTCTTAGGAGAGCATGTGGGGCCGTGTCCAGCTGGCGCCTGGGATACATGGACATGTGGCGCACCACAGCGGGGTCACGCTCGTGCGAAACGGCAGCACCACCCTATTCCCACTGGTATGTTCGCCAGTACCTAGCCGCCCCGTCTCCTTGGCTTTCTTGTTTGCTCGCCGGGTGGCGTCCCGAAGCTGGATGATGACCTGCAGGATGCGGAGGAAGAACTTCTGCGTGGAGGTCTTGGACGTCAACATCGACATGGAAGGCAACTGGAGCTCCCGGCCACCCAGTGGGCGTTTGTGCGAGGCCACAATGACCACATTCTCCGCCGTGTCAAACCTGCAGGGGAGGAGGAACGGGAGTGTGACAGAAAGAAACAAACTTTATTTGACACTTCCGAAACCCTCAGTGTACGCCCCGCCCCGCATGGCCAGATCCCTGCCATGAGGCAGCAGCACAAGAATGGTTCGATGGTGCAGATTTCAACAGGCCTGACTGTTACAGAAACTTACACTGCCCCTCCTAATTTAGCTTTCTTCAAACAAAATAGCAACTATGCTTTGGAGACAGACAGGCCATGATCAGCCAAGGCTGGCAGTTTTGGGAAGGGGACGGGGACTCTGCATACGGCACAGGCTTCCCGGGAAAGTAAATCCGAGGGAACGCTGCTTCCGGCTCCGAAGGCGTCTGCTCTTACCGGCTCTGCATCTTCCCTTTCAGCTTGGTCAGGTGGGGGTGGTCGTCCGGCGTTCCATCGGGAGAAGGGCCGTCCGAGTGCGTTCTCCGCTGCTGCTCCAGGTTATACTCCCGCAGCTCGGCCAGTAAGGTACCTGAGTGACCCAAGGGGCAAAAAGAACGCAGGCTCAATGGGAAACGCGGTCTGGAAAGGCAGCAGAAGCAACTCAAAATCGCCAAAAGGAGGGAGGAAAGTAAGAGAAGTGACAATGTGCGAGATGGGGAAGAAACATGCAGGGCTCACAGGCAGGAAAGGTGTAGAAGTGAACGGTTCTTTCGCTACAGTCAGCCCAGCTGTAATTAGCGCAGGTCAATTCTGTGATAAATCTAAGGGAGACGTGGAGCTGCGGACACTCTGCATTCAAGCAGTACATTCACTGGGAAACAAAACAAGAAATTGCTGGAAAAGCTCAGCAAATTGACGTTAACTCTGACTTCTCTGCACAGATTCTGCCAGAACGGCTGGGATTTTCCAGCAATTTCTCTTGTTTCAGCATCCGCAGTTCTTTCAGGTTTTTATTTAGTGTGTTAACCGTGAAGCCTAGAGATGCCCCGTGGTTATTCACGGAGATATCACTGGCTGAGTTGTCGGCTGTACTTGGATTCTCTGATGGCCACTGCAACCAATGAGTCACCCACTGCAGGTGGAGCTCAGGGGAAAATTGGCCATAACGGAAGTAGCAATGTTCTAACAGGTTCAGAGTCACACACACACACACACACAGGCTAAATGATAGAAAGGTACGCGAACTTGCAAAGAGGAGCAAAGACTGGGCCAATTGGCCTGAGGACAGGTTTGAAAGGTCATTACAATGCTAAGGGGAGGAGTGATGATGTGCAGTGCCAGTATTGGACCAGGGTGGACAAGGTCAAAAATCGTACCCCACCTGGTTATAGTTGCGAGAGGGGAGACGAGAGGACGAGGGGCAAGGGGAGACGAGCGAATGAGAGAAGACGAGAGAACGTACCTATTTGCTGGCAGAGTGTGTATCCCAGCTGGCGGGCTCCACTGAGCAGCAGTTTCAGGACAGTGTCCCTGGTTCCTGGCTCGCCCCTGGAGAGCTGCAGTAGGATGTTTGCGGCATCTTCAAGGCCTTCTTCTGAACACGAGTGCGAGGTCAGCACCTGTCACACAACAGATGGAGTGAAGGTTACCACAGGAAGCGGAGAATGCCTGTCCCACGTTAGGTTAGAAAATCCAAATCTTTACAGAACAATTTGATTTGATTTGATTTGATTTGATTTATTATTGTCATGTGTACCTAGGTACAGTGAAAAGTTTTGTTTTCCGTTCAGTACAGGCAGATCATACCATACAAAGTGCATCAGGGTAATAGAAGAGAGCGAGGAATACAATGTTATGGCTGCAGAGAAGGTGCATAGGCAGCAAGGTCAATATTAAATTTAAAATTTGAGAGGTCCATTCAGAAGTCTGATAACAGTGGGGAAGAAGCTGTTCTTGAATGCATCAATTCTCCCCATTTGTGGAATCGCAGTGGTTATATTTCTTTAAAAATTAATTCTCAGGCTGTGGTTATCGCTAGCCCATCTAACTGCCCTTGAATCAAGTAGCTTGTTTCTTTTTAATTCATCCAGGGTATATGGGTATCTGAGACTGGATTTATTGCCCATCCCTAATTGCCCAAAGAGTAGTGAAGAGTCAACCACACTGCTGTGGGTCTGGAGTCACATGTAGGCCAGACCAGGTAAGGACGGCAGTTTCCTTCCCTGAAGGACATTAGTGAACCAGATGGGTTTTCCCTGACAAACTGGCAATGGCTTCATGGTCGTATTAACCCCCAAAGGTGAGGGTGGCTGGCAGCAAGAGTGGGAGCGGGTTGCCTGGGTGCAGGGTGGGGGGTAGCAGCGAGAGCAGGAAGCCCAGGGTGGGGTGGGAGGGGGTGCTCGTGAGATAGGAGCAGCAGCGCAGGGCAGTTGGCGAGTTGGTTGGAGCGAGGTGGAGTCACTGTGAGGAGTGAGAGTCAAGCATGATTCTGCAATTACAGATTGTAGCGTTGACGTGATGAATATTTTTGTTTCACTATTTTTAAGTGAGGAGGACTGTAGTGTTGAACTTTTTAAGCTTTGTTTTTGTTTGCTTTGAACCAAGGTTCTGGTGCACCTACGATGGCGCAGTAAGTGCCGTCATGTAAACTTTTCACTGCACTCATGTGAGTGATGACAATAAAGCTAATTCAATTGAAATTCAATCCCGAATAAAGAGCCAGCACTGGTCACAGAGACCACAAGACTACTGGATTCTGCTTAAAAACCCCACGTGGTTCACTCAGGTCCATTGGGGAAGGAAATCTTCCATTCTTACCCAGTCTGGCTCATGGAGGAACCAGACTCAGAGCTACGCAATTAACTGTCAACTTCTCTCTCAAAGAGCTGCAGCCAGGCAACCAGGTGTACTCAGGGTGGGAGCAGTCAAGGGAGAAAGCAAAAAAATGCTGGCCTTGTTACTATTGGCAACAACCCTTCAACAAACGTAGAGAAAGGGCCAGGGAACACAATTCCCCACTGTGCCAAGTGAAGGGATGTGGTTTGGATGATGCCATTCCTGACTGGAGAATCGATAGGTACAGGAAACCCAAACCACACAGGGATAGGCACCCAGAGGCCTTGACAGATATTAGGACCAAGAGAAAACTGATGGTGCCGGATGAGATGGAGTGAGAAGGGCCGGGAGCAGCTCCACACGCTGGGCACCTCACGCTGACAGGACAGAAACACGCCAAAAGGCAGCCAATGTCTTGCGTTACCTCCACGGAAAGCTGCAACTGTTTCTCCGTCAAGCCAGAGCTCTGGATCTTGCTCTCGTTGGCACCTGTTGCTCCTTCTGGCGTGGCTTTGGCCGGAGACTTGGCTGCTTTCGGAGGAGCTGGTGAGAAATGGACAGGAGGTTACATTCAACGGAGCGACAGAGGTAAGTTGAGAGAGTGCACTTGCCCCCGCCGGGGGAAGTTAAAAGCAGCACAAATCTCTCCCCCGCTGTAACAGTCCTCAGATGAAGCATTGTGCTCTGATTCAGCACTGAAGGCTGTTAGCCCAGCATGGAACTCTGTTTAAGTTCACTAACAGGACAGCGAGACAGGCATTTAACATTAGTCTAACCAGAACCTCATCTGCCCTTGGAACGTTTGCTGGGGACAAAGTGTTGAGGAAACTCTACTCCCAGTTTCTTCCACTTTAAGAACACAGGAAGTTCACTCTCAGTTTAAACGAGTAGAGAGAGCTTTACTCTGTATCTAACTCTGCGCTGTCCCTGTCCCTGGGAGTGTTTGATGGGGGGGGACAGTGTAGAGGCAGCTTTACTCTGTATCTAACCCCGTGCTGTCCCTGTCCCTGGGAGTGTTTGACGGGGGGTGGTGGGGGAAACAGTGTAGCAGGAGTTTTACTCTGTATCTAACTCCGTGCTGTCCCCCCAGTCCCTGGGAGTGTTTAACGGGGTGGACAGTGTAGAGGGAGCTTGACTCTGTATCTAACCCCATGCTGTCCCGGTCCCTGGGAGTGTTTGACGGGGGACAGTGTACAGGGAGCAGAGTTGTCCCTGCCTGGGAGCAATTAAACGGAGGGCAGTGTAAAGGACACATTACTTTGAACCTAACTCCATGCTACATGATGTGTGCGTGTGTACGCATGCGAGGGTAGCAGGCTGGATGAGGAGGAGGAGGAGGAGGAGGAGGAGGAGGATGACGACGATGGACGGAGACGGATCAAGGGAGAGGGGGAGGCGGAGGCCGGGAGCACTTACATGTGACGGAGCCGACCAGGGTCACTTCAGTGGTGCCACCGTGGTTAACCGCGACCTCCGTTGCCTTGTCAGGCAGCGCAATGGAAATGAGAGAGAGGAGCCGCAGAAGCTTTTCCGTCAGCAGCGAGCTGCGTCGGATGACTGGGTGCGAGAGCATGTTCATCAGCTGGCCCAGGGGCGACGATTCCAGGCTGCACTGGCCGTTCTCGCCCTCGCTGTTGGAGGATGGAGTGGCTTTCACCGAGGTCTTGCCTTTCCGGCTGACGTTCATGTTGTCCAGCTTGACCAGCAAGTCCCAGAAGTCTGTGGAGATGCCCAGGCTGGGTCCTCCGCCTCCACCTCCACCCCCTCCGCCCACTGGCTGACCAAGGCATGGGCTGTTGGCCGACTGCTTATTCAGCTTCTCCTTATCGGTTTCGGTGCTCGCCTCTTTGGTCCTCTGCTGCGTGAAATGGCTTGGGAAGACCTGGAACAAAGCACAGCCAGATGGTCACTGTTGATTTACACAGCTGATCAAACTGCTACTCTCTGCCTGGCCCATTGTTCCAAGGACTAAACAGACCTCCAACATTTAGGAACAGGAATAGGCTATTCAGCCCCTCAAGCCTATCCCATCTATCCACAAGATCACAGCTGATCTTATTACTCGATATCCCCGTCTATACTGGAGAACAGTTTATTTGCGCACTCATCAAGAACTGCCCTACCTCTGCCTTAAAAAAAAGTTCAAAGGTTCTGTTTCTGCGAATTTGAAGAGTTCCAGTGATGCTTTCTAAAATATCTAGAGAAACTCTTACTAGCCATCTTTATATTCTAGCAAGCCCTTTCTCACTGTTTTTCCCCTCGTTAACTTATTTAGTCATACCTTGCTTCTTTTTTGTAATGTTCCGATCTGCCTGTATTCTTTGCACAATTACGTTTTCTTCCCTCCAAGTCTGTTCTATCTTAAACTTGTTCAGACAAGCATGGCAGTGTGGTCTCTCCCAGTGACACTCTCTCTCTCTCTCTCTCTCTCTCTCGTTGGAAAGTGCTGAAATAACCCCTTAAATCTCTATCCTTTGACCTCATTTGCTAGTTTGCTTCAGCTATCTCGGCCTTCACACCCTCACAACTGCCTTCATTCAAGTTTAAAACATGAGGCTCGGACCTGCTCCTCTCCCTCAAACTGAGCATGCAATTCAATCCTATTCTGACTGTGATTGCGCCCTTCTGGTTGTCTCGAGCATATGCTGCTCAAAGAAACTATCGCAAAAAAAACATCTATGAGCTTATCTAGGCTGCCTTTGCCCAGCAGATCTTTTTCAATCTCATTGCAGATTACAATCGCCCCCAGGGTTGTATTGGATCTTAGAGTGTAGTTACTGCTCATGGCCTACATACCTCTCTATTTCTCATCTCTACCCAAACCACTTCCACATCCTGATTTCCCAAACCTGGGCCATTTCTCTCTATGGTTATCTTAAATTTGTTCACAGGACATGGGCTTTGCTCACTGGGCCCAGCATTTATTGCCCATCTCTAATTACAGAGATGGCAGTTAAGAGTCAGCCACATTGCTGACATCTCTACTTTATTCTCTACCTAACCCCGTGCTGTCCCTGTCCTGGGAATGTTTGATGGGGGAGCAGTGTAGAGGGAGCTTTACTCTGTACCTAACCCCGTGCTGTCCCTGGCCTGGGAGCATTTGATGGCGGACAGTGTAGAGAGAGCTTTACTCTGTATCTAACCCATGCTGTCCCAGCCCCGGGATGCCTGTAGCCGATCTCACCTTAGCAAGCTGAATGAGGGTGTCCAGGACGTGCCGGCAGACCACAGGGGCAGCCTGAGGGTGGATGTGGACAGTGGAGCCGCAGCCCACGTGTTTCTCTGAGTGCTTGCGCCCGCCGGACCGCTGGATCTGGAAGATGTTGGTGCGACAGCCCAGGGCAGCATCCATGGACACGGAGAGCCAGGACAGCTGGCTGGTGGTCTTGGCTTCCATCTTGTGCAGCAGGTCCAGCGGCCGGTGCTCATGGGCCGCTGCGGCGGTAGACGGCGCGCCAGAACCTGGCTTGGTGGCTTTCTTGCCCTTCTCCTCGGGGTGCTTGGGGGTCTCGATGCACAGCTCGCTCTCGCTGCTGCGCTGCAGGATGGACAGTAGGCTCTTGATGACCCAGTTGCGCGTCTGCGTGTGGTAGCACAGGTTGCGCAGGACTCGGTGCAGGCGGCTGGTGTTCAGCTTCGGCTCGTCCACAAAGAGCAACACCAGCAGGCAGGACAGCGCCTCGTGGTCCAGTAGGAGGCGCCCTCGCAGTCGCAGCAAGCTATCCACATTGCTGCTGCTGGATGCCCTGCAGGAGGACGGGGAAGGGGAAGGAGGAATAAGCAGGTCACGTGTCAACAGGAGCCCTGATTAAAAGCAGCTGCTCAAACCGTACATCGCCCTGACATTGTGTCTCGAGACGCAGATCTTCAAGCAATCCTTACACAGAGACGTGGATATTCAGACCACAGAGTCATACGGTCCTACAGCACACCCACCTACATAACTTTACAATCATTTACCCCATTTCCTACTGAAAGTAATTACTGAAACTATTTGCACTGCACTTACAGGGAGCATACTCCAGATCTCTCAAATTCCTGTCAGAAACAACGTCTGTGCTCCCTCTGGTTCTCTCATTAATTGTTTAAAACTTGCGCTCCTTGGTTACCGACGCAGTCACGCCCTGCCACGCCTCTAGTAAACCGCTCCTTAAAACTTCACTGCTCTAACCACAAACAGACCAGCTCCCCCATTCCCTCGACATCATTGCGGCCTCGCCCCCTGCTCCTATCGCGGTACATCTCCCAGCCACTTTCTCAGCTCCGAGCAGCAGAATCCTACCGCGCGACGAGTCGGCTAAGAACGAGGACCCGAGCCTTGTGTTGGGAGCAGAGCTTTGCTCCGATTACCTGTCGTGGGACCTGGGTCCTGCCAATGTGTTGCGCGTGGTGTACCTGTTGTGGGTGCTGCTCCCCCACTGAAACGCTCCGCTCCTCTGCACGGCCAGGCGCGTGTACTGCACCCCTCGGTTTCCTCCCAGGCGCCCGGTGAAGCCTGCGGCACAAAACAGGGCGGGGGCAGGGAGTTAGAAATCAAAGCACATCCTGCAATAGCCGTGGCTCACAACTACGAGGAACGCTGTTAAACACTCCGGGGGCCTGGATGCAACTACAGTACCGAACACAACTGGCACCACTCCCCTCCTCCACCAAACCCAGGGGATGCAAGGAGTGAGGGGCAGCAGTTAGGCACCTCCACAAGAATTGCCCCCTAGCTTAGCTCTAATTGCAGCAAACGCCCCAGTCTCTGCGGGGGGTGGGGGGACCGACAGTGACATCACAGGCAGCTGGGAGGAACTGGAAGCTGAGGTGGGGAGACCTGCGAATAGGTGAGAGTGTGGGTAAAAGGGTGACTGCTCTCCTCCTAAATGTGACACTCAATAGCGATGTGGCTGACTGCTCCAGCAGTCTGGCAAGTCAAGCCAATTAGGGATGGGTAACAAATGCTGGCCTAGGCAAATTATGGCCACATATCACGAGAGAGGACGTTTTTAAAAACGGGCCTCCTCGACTTTAGCTGGAACTGTGCAGGCCAAGCCTTAGATGGAGGTCGGGAGGACCGAGAGAACCAGCTGAGCACACCAGGAAGGGGAAGCAGTCACTGACGGTACGTTCGACCTTGTGTCATGCAGCCATTTTTAAACAAATAAACAAAAAGCCAAAAAGAACTGTGGAGGAGCAAGTTACTGCAGATGCTGGATTCTGTACTGAAAACAAAAACCATAGCAGGTCAGGCAGCAAATGTGGAGAGGGAGCAAGCTAGCGTTTCGTATCTAGATGACTGCTCTTCAACTTTGGTGAAATCATCTAGACTTGAAATGTTAGCTTGCTCCCTCTCCATGGATGCTGCCTGACCTGTGATTTCTTTGTTTTCAGCAAAGAACTGCGAATGCAGGAAAATCGGAAGCAGAATCAGAAATTGCTGGAAAACTCAGCAGATCTGGCAGCACCTCCTTTCTGAAGGAGGGTCACTGGACCCGAAACATTTAACGCTGCTTTCGCTCTCCACAGACACTGCCAGACCCGCTGAGTTTATCCAGCGATTTCCAGTTTTGGTTTGTTGCAGAAGACGGTTCCTCTGATGGAGTCAGCGAGGGGTCTCCTGCTCAGAGACGGTGGAGGTGGGCAGCAGGCTGGGTACCTGTGCTCCGCAGGATGGCGGAGAGTGCGGACGAACTGCTGTGACTGAACAAGCGCTCGTGCATCAGCTGCCGCTGTCTGGCCTCCTGCTCCCGGCGCAAGGCTTGAGCCTCAGCCGCAATGTCCGGCGGCATCACGGCCAGCACGCTGTCCTCCATGTCCTCCAGCACGCTCCGCCGCAGGTCGGAAGGCAGCGTCTGGATGAAGGTGACCGGGTCCATCGGGGTGTCAGGGTTGGCCGTCTGCGCCAGCTCTCTCCGCTGCTGCTCTACTCGCTGCTGGGCCAGTACCTGGAGGACGCCAAATGGAACGGGCAGAGAGAGAGACAGAGAGAGAGAAAACATTACACACTGTACTAGGAGGGGGGGTGGGGAAAGGCTGGGGGTTGGGGGGGGGGGGGAGGTGCGGTGGAGGCGTGCAGAGAGAGCACAGCCAGGATTTTGAGGGGCGGGGGAGTGGTTGGAGGGAAGAAGGACAGAGAGAGAGAGGCATGACTGAATTGGGACAGAGGGCGATCACGGTGGAGAAGCAGGTGGAACGGTGAAAGGGTTGCCTTATTGGTAAGACTGCGCGACGACAGAGTATTAGATTGCCCGATACAGCAACGCTGGAGAGACAGGGTTTCAGCTGGGGCCTTTGTCTGTGGAAAGGGCCAAGATCAGGATCAAGGGCTGGGATTTCAGATTCTGTACGTAAACGCACACAGGATCAGGAGAGGAGGGTACTCAGCTATGTACGTGACGCCATGATCCCAGGCTGCCTCTTAATCCAGAGCATCAACCACAGTGACCATCAGCCGTTTGTTTTGGTCGAACATTAATTCACAGACAAGCGTCGCGGGCCGGGCCAGGCCAGCATTTAGCACCCATACCCAACTGTTCCCTTCACAGGGTGGGGGTGAGCTGCCTTCCTGACCTGCTGCAGGTCCCACCCCTGGGCCCCCGGGCTGCAAGGGGCACAAACCAAACCCTGGATTCAAACCGGAGCATCTAACAGAGGTGGAGAATAAAACAAAACACAAAAAAAAAGCACAGGGGAGAGGGAATGAGGAACTGAAATCACTGCAGACAGCAAAGGAGGATGCTGAATATTTGTAATGGCTGTTCCCAGGGAAGCAGAGACTAGAAGGAGGGGCTGGGGGGACAGAGAGAGCGGAGTGGGGTAATGGCTTTCCGTTCTGACTTGGAAACATCACAATTTCTACATAAAGAACCCAAGGTCCAGATGACCAGGTGATGACGATATTAGTCAGGGCTGATGAGAAACTACCCCCATCCCCCCAAACTGTCCAGCAGGGCTTTACCTCCAAACTGCTCCCCCGGAGAGACGGCGTGCCCTTCCTTGCAGACAGGCCGGAATCGGGGAGCGAACGGCTTTGCTTTTTTAGAAAGCAAGTGAGAAAGAGAGGTTCCTTACCTCCTCCTGAATGGCCGGTGGGAGTGCAGCCAGGAACTCGGGGCTGACCTCTGTGACACCCTGGTTACCGACCAGCGTGGCAGCGGCAGCGGCGGCGGCGGCAGCAGCAGAGGCAGCCACCGTGGCTGCTGCACGGTTCGGCGGCCGGATCCCCAGCTGGTTCTGGAGAACCTCGCGGCGGATATCCTCAGGCAGGGCAGCCAGGAAGGATGGGTCTACACCCTCCGGTAAGCTAATCCCTGTTGGAGCAAAATGAGGGGGTGGGAGAGAGAGGGAGAGGGGGAGGGGGAGGGGGAAGAGGGGGTGAGCGCGCGCGCGCGAGAGAGAGACACGGAGAAGAGGGGGAACAGCGTGCAAGGGAGAGAGAGGGAGAGAACGAAAAGAGGGGGGAGCGCACATGCCAGGGAGAGGTGGTGAGGGGGAAGCGAGAAGACGGGGAGATTGCAAGAGAGAAAAAAAAGAAAGTGAGAGAAGGCTGTCAAACATGGCTTGTAGGGCACTACTGCTGCAGCAACACGGTCGCAATGCTGGAGAGGAGGTCTCTCAGCTCCCCCCCGCTCCCTGAGTGTTCCTCCCCCAGGCACAGACACCATGATGCAGCACCCCCCAACAGCCAGGAGACAGGACGGCCAGCTTTATGGGCTGCTGGCCCTGCTCCATCCTGTGCAGTGGCGAACCAGTGTTTTCCCCATCCTCTGTTCTTCAGGCCATCACATGCAAGAACCAACATCAGTGTCAGTCCCTGGCAGACAGTGTGGGACACTGGCCAAAAGGAGGTGGCTCAGGAACTGCACCCAGGGTCTCTGCCATGGGAGTATCATCTACCCTGTTGGGGGCTTGGTGACACCGTTAACCAACCCAACAGCACCCACTCCCAACTTCCAAACAAAAAGGTACCGTGGATGCTGGAGAAACTCAGCAGTTGGGGGCAGTATCGCTGGAGGGAAGAACAGAGTTCACATCTCAGCTCCGACGGGAGCTGAAGAGGAGTCATCTTGGAGTCAAAGCATTCACACTGTTTCTTTCTCTACAGATGCTGCCAGACCTGCTGAGATCCCTCGGCTTCCAGACTGCTTTCTGTCAATCTCTATTGCTGCTTCTTTACCATGTCGCTCCAACCAGAGTCCTGCAGGGGATCCACGCTTGTGAGAAACAGGTACTTTATATTTTGTGCCCATGTATGAGCTTAAAAGAACAGAAAGGCGAGCTGACAGGCCGGGCTGAGGGAGATCCAATGGGAGGAGAATACAGCAGCGCACACACCAAAGACCCTTTTTGAGTGGATGGCTGTGTGTTTATCCTCATTGGCATCCCTTGCTCTGCTGAGTCGGGTTTGTCACTCGGTCTATGAGCGACAACCCAGGGAGCGCAGGGCACTGACAGACCTACTGAAGGAAGCCTGCAGACACCTGACGACTGTAGTTCTGCACGGCAGGTAGGGAGGGTAAGTTAAAAGGCAGACGCGAGGCAAAGTTCAAAGCTAGTGTCGCATACCAGCAAGTGGGTCCTCCTCACTGTTTGTGGTGGATGTCTGCCCGTCGGAAGCTGCTGTTACTCCAGTCCCTGGCACTGCGTCTCTGGCGGGCAAGGCCACGGAGGGGATAGAGGACGAGACACTGCGCAAGGGAAGAGAAAAAAAAACACACAGAAGCCACGGTCAGTTTGCAATCTGGAGGGGTCAGTCACTGTTTGGTATAGGTAAACCAAATTTGGCCATTAGAGAGGGAATTCCAGGATTCTCACCCAGCGGCACCGATGGAATGGCATATATTTCCAAGTCAGGACGGGGAGTGGCTTGGAGGAGAACTTGCAGGGGTTGGTGTTCCCATGTATCTGCTGCCCTTGCACCTTGCATTGCTGTTGCCAAGCGTTGGGGGAGTGCATGTTTGTGGACATGGTGCCTATCCTGCTTGGTGTCAAGCTTCAATTGCTGGAGCTACATCCATTCAGGCAAGTGGGGAGCATTCCATCACACTCCTGACTTGTGCCTTGTCAATGGTGGGACAGGCTAAGGGGGAGTCAGGAGGTGCTTGACCAGCTTTGTAGCCACAATATTCATATGGCTAGTTCAGTTCCTGATCAATCGCAATCCCCCAGGATGCTGAAAGTTGAACAGGCCCAAGGAGCGAGTGGTCTCGTCTTGCTTTTAGATAATCACACCAATCAGAGTATCTTCAAATAACCATATAGTGTGTGTTCCTTTTGATAGGAGGAGTCTGTAGGCATAGCAATAATGTCGCTAGAGCAGGAATCCAGAACCTCAGGCTTAAGTTTTGGGGACACAAGTTTGGATCCCAGCACGGCAGATGGTGAAATTACAATTGAATAAAAATTTGGAGTTAAAACCTAGCGTGACAGTGACCATGCAATGGCTGTTGATTTTTTAGGGGAGGAAATCTGCCACCTTTAGCTGGTCAGGGTCTACATGTGACTCCTGATCCCAGATCGACGTGGTTGACTTTTAACAGCACTCTGCACTGAGACACAACAAAGTCTAACTAGCTCACATCCCAAAAAAGAAATGTTTAAAAAAAACTTCACAAAGGGTTAAGGGAGCAGCCCTATAGCATGGAAAACATTATCCTGAGACAGGCAAAGCACGCTCGAGTCTGGCGTCTGTTCAATGGCCAGCTGGTCTTGCTGAAACATTTGTGACCCTGCCCAGGAGGAGACTGGGAGCCGGAGAACCTGAAGTGTCAGCTGATCTCCATACGGCCAACCAGCAGAACGATAAAACATCGCCTTTTTGGAAGCAAATGATGCTGATCGAGGAAGAAACCCTGGGGAATTACTGTTCTCCTTCCAAATCATAGAATCCCTACAGTGTGGAAGCAGGCCATTTGGCCCACTGAATCTACACTAACCCTCCAAACAGCGTTCCACCCAGATATACAACCTACCCTATTCCTGTAACCTCACATTCACTGTGGCCAATCCACCCTAACCTGCACATCCCTGGGCACTACGGGGCAATTTAGCACGGCCAATCCACCCGAAATTGCACATCCCTGGGCACT
>NC_063375.1:642267-642595 GCF_021869965.1 Rhincodon typus
ATCCACCCGAAATTGCACATCCCTGGGCACTACGGGACAATTTAGCATGACCAATCCACCCTAATCTGCACACCCCTGGACTGTGGGAGAAAATCAGAGCATCCGGAAGGAGAACGTGCAAACTCCATACAGATAGTCGCCTGAGGGTGGAATCAAATCTAGGACTGAGAGGCAGCAGCGCTAACCACTGAGTCACCACCCTGCTGAAATAGTGGCTGTGGATTCTTTGTACGGTCACCTCACCTGACCGCAGAGTGCAATACTGATGGCTGAAAATGGTACCTGACACAGAGGCAGTGAGGGACGTCTAACCCAGGGACTATTGCTA
>NC_063375.1:643095-657566 GCF_021869965.1 Rhincodon typus
ACCTGCAGCATTGTTGGGAGAGAATTCCGCAATTTTGATCAAGCAACAGTGAAGGAAAGACCATATATTTCCAAGTCAGAATGGTAAGTAGCTTGGCTGGGGGTTCCCATGTACTTGCTGTCTTTAGATAACCATCATTGGTGGGTCCTCCCCCTGGAACTTTTCTTTGTAATATTTACAATATACAACTTCAGTCCCATTTTATAATTATAGGATTTTTCTTATTATTCTGAAGGCTTATTCTGAGTATTCTGAAATACTCCTTTAAATGTCTGCCACACTTCTCTGTGGATCTACCTCCTAGCCTAATATCCCTGCACACTTGAGTTAGCTCAGTCAGCCCACTTACCAACATTTGAGCCTATATCCCTCTAAACCCTTCCTATTCATGTGCCCATGAATATGGCATGTACATGTCTTAAATATAATTGTACCAGCCTCCACCACTTCCTCTGGCAGCTCGTTCCATACACACACCACCCTCTGCGTGAAAATGTTCCCCTCAGGTCCCTTTTAAATCTTTCCTCTCTCATGTTAAACCTATGCCCTTTATGTTTGCACTCCCCTACCCTGGGGAAAGGACCTTGGCTATTCATGCCCATATAGTTTTCCTTATTCAAGTTTTACATACTAACCTTACACCTACTCTTCTCCCCTTTCAAACTGGATGTAAAGTTCAATCATATGGCGGTCACTACAATAAGATGTACCTTTATTCCATGGTCATTCCTAACATTGCCTCATTACATAGTACCAAGTCTAAAACAGCCTGCTTTCTGGCTGATACCAGCACATGTTGTTATAAGAAACTGTCTCAAAAGCATTCTACGAATCGCCTATCCAGGCTACTGTTGCAAAGGCCACCATTTGTTGCTGATCCCTATTTGGCCCTGATGTGAGTGGCTTGTTACACCCATTTCAGGGGGTAATTAAGAGTCAACGACATTCTTCTGGGTCTGCAGTCATAGAGTTATATAACATGGAGACAGTCCCTTTGGTCCAACTCGTCTGCACCGAACAGACATCCCAATCTGACCTAGTCATTTGGGCCTATATCCCTCTAAACGCTTCCTATTCATGTACAATGAATATGTCATGTACATTTCTTAAATATAATTGTACCAGCCTCCACCATTTCCTCTGGCAGCTCGTTCCATAGACACACCACCCTCTGCATGAAAATGTTTCCCCTCGGGTCCATTTTAAATCTTTCCCCTCTCATGTTAAACCTATGCCCTTTAGTTTTGCACTCCCCTACCCTGGGGAAAGGACCTTGGCTATTCACCCATTTCTTTCCCTAAAGGATATTTAGTGAACAGGATGGGTCTTTACGATAATCAACACTAGTTTAAAGGTTACCAATAGTCTCTAATTTCAGATATATTTTATTTTCATTAATTATAAACTTCACAAGTTACTATGTAGCTTTGGAAGGCATGTTAGCTTGGGTCACTGAATTACTGCTTAAGTGAAAATATCAGGACACCATACAATCTGGTAGCATAATGGTCTAAGACCAATATTAATAACCTGTGAAGTCTGGTCATTGCTTTACGTAGGGCAAACAGGTACAGTTGCTACTTCAAGGGCTCATTTTGACCCCTACCACCTGAAAAGACAAAGACAGCAGGCTCCCCACCATTTGCAAGTTCCCATTCTAATCACACATCATCCTGACTTGGAATGACTTGGAATGATATTGGCCGTGCCGTCATAGTTACTGGGCCAAAAACCTGCAAGTGCCTCCCTCACAGTACCCGAACAGCAGGAAAAGAAGGTGGCTTACCCCTACCCTCTCAAGGAGCAATTGGGGATGGGGCAATGAATGAGAACACAGGCACTGACATTCAATTGGATCAAAGTGGAGCACCAATGTTAATGCCAGTTTCCTGAGCTCTCTTCATATTCCTTCATGTTATCAGTCTCCAGAAATCTACTGATTTCTGTCTTGAACCTATTCAATGATTGAGCTTCCACAGCATTTTGGGGTACAGGGTTCCAAAAATTCATCAGGCTCTGAGTGAAGAAATTTCTCCTCATCATGGAGTTAAATGGCCTGACCCTTATCCTCAGATTATGTCCCAGGATAGTAAAGTCACCAACCATAGGAAACATCGGCATCCATTTTGCCACGTACAGTAAAAATTTTGTAAGTTGCAATTAGATCACCTCTCATTCTTTAAAACTCTAGAGATACACAGGCTAGGTTCTCCCAACCTCCTCGCATTAGACAATCCAGCCATCCCAGATATTTGTCTGGTCCACTCTCAACAGCAAGACTATGCTTTCTTAGGTGAGGAGACCAAACTGTACAAGACCAGCCACAGTAAAAAGAGGCGCCCCTGGGACCAACGGGAGAGGAAGACCAGACGACCATCACCATGTGGATCAAAGCCAAGGTCTAGTGTGGTGCTGTTTGATTATTCCAAGTTAAGTTAAAGTACAAGATACTGACTTAGATTTACAGTGTTAATTGTCAGATTTATTGTGTTAATTGTTAGTTTGTAACATTATCATTATTATAGTATTAATTGTGTTTATAATTAATAAAGATCATTTCCTATAATATTAAGAGTTAACTCATATTTCTTGGCGGGATATACGAGCTAAACACACTGTGTGGCGAGTGTAACAAATTGGCGACCCAGATGGGTCTTGGTAAGAAGTGACTTTGTCACTCTGAGATCAAACCCCACAGAACCTGATATTCCCTGAAATTTTGCCTGAGCCCGAATTAAGAGGACTAAGTCCCATGTGACGGCCAGGAATTCAAGTAAATTGAAGGGAATAGAAAGGCCTACATCAGACTGTTCTTTAAAGAATAAAGCCAACAACTGTTTACTCCTAATCAAGCAGACAACTGTTTTGTTGTGCGCGCGCGCGCGTGTGTGTTTGCACGTGCATTCCTTAGTGGGCTAGGTAAGGTAAAACACTCAATGTTGGTACAAACCTGGTGGGATTAGGACCAGAATATAGCGAAAGCTGTACCTTCTGTCCAATCCACCCTCGATACCCCTTAGTTTAATCAGAAATGGCAGGAAAAGGCACCAGAGTAGAAGATTATTCAGTATAGGTGGCACGGTGGCTCAGTGGTTAGTGCCACTGCCTCACAGTGCCATGCACCTGGGTTCGATTCCAGCCTCGGTCAACAGTCTATGTGGAGTTTGCGCATTCTTCCTGTGTTTGCATGGTTTTCCTCTGGGTGCTCCGGTTTCCTCCCACAGTCCAAAGATGCGCAGGTTAGGTGGACTGGCCATGCCTAATTGTTCCACAGTGTCCAGGGAAATGCAGCGATAAGGTAGAGAGTAGGTTTGGGTGGGATGTTCTTCAGAAGGTTGGTGTGGACTTGATGGGCTGAATGGCCTTCTTCCACACTGTAGGGATTCTATGATAATATCCCAGGCGAGGTCTCACCAAGGCTCAATACAATTGAAGCTAGAGATTTTTACTTCTGCTTTAAAATGCCCTTGCAAAGAATGCCGACATACCAGTTGCCTTCCTGATTGCTTGCTGCCCATGTGTTCTAGCTTTCAGTGACTCAAAGAGGTCCCTTTGCGCACCAATATTTCCCAACCTCTCACTGCTTAAGAAATAGTCTGCCTTTGTGTTTTTTCTACCAAAGTGAACAACGTCACACTTATTCACATTTCAGTTTATCCTACATGTTGTCGCCCATTCATTTCATTTGCTCAAGATCTCTTGAAGTCTGCTTGCAACTCTCCCTGCAACTTACATTCCGCATATTTTTGACGCATTGGTAAATTTGGAAATACTAGAAGTGATCCCTGCATCAAAATCATTTGTATAGATTGTGAAGAGTTTATGGGCTGAGCACTGGTCCTTCCAATACCCCAAGAGTAACAGCTACCATCCTGAGAATGAACTGTTATTCCCAATCGCAGCTTTCCATCCGTTAACCAATTTGCAATCCATGCCTGTCAATTCCCTCCAGTCCCCAGTGCTCCTGTTTTGTTCACTAACCTCCTGCGTGGATCTTAGCAAACCTTTCTGAAAGCCCAAATACACCTACCCAGTTATGCCCATACCCCACAAAACAGTTACCAAAACAGCATTGAGGCAGCCAATTTGCTCCCAGGGACAAATGTCTGATAACTACAGTGCTGTCTGGGCAGGTAAAATAGCAAGAATTGGAAACACCGGGGAGGTCTTTCCTTTCAGTTGTGTCCACAGAATGTTTAGGAGGCACCTGACAGGAGTGGGCAGGACCTCAGTTTAACATTCCCTTGGAGGGACACCACCTCCTTGGGTGCTGCATCACAGCATCAGCCGCAATTTCTTTTGCTACTTAATCCTTCAGACGCTGCCCACTTCGCCATGTTTAACTTTACCTGTCAGTACCGACCCACGGCTCCTCCAGAAAGAAACAGTTATAAATGATCGACACTCAGGGAATGGGAACGACCTGCTGTATCTCGGTATAGTGCCCATTTATTGGTTAATTAGGAAGGTGCGCTTCACTCAGTTTAAGAATAGGCAGCCTCAGAATACCGTTTTATTACAAGTTTTAAGTCAGTTATTGAGGTGTAACTTCCTCAGCTTAAATGAAACTAGAATAAAACTGGGGTGGGTGTTTGGGGGCGTCTGTGGGGGTAGGGGGTGGGGGACTATTGACACTAGAGACATGGGACTGCACCTTGTTTCTGTTTGGCTTGTTTCTCATTCCATGTCCAGGAGTAAGCTTCAAAGGCCTGATGGAAGGCAGGATTCTTCATGGCCGCTTCAAATCTCTTCTGCATGTTCTGCCTCCTCTTCATCCTGGCCTCTTTAATCTTCTGGCTGTAGGTTTTCTTGGCCTGCTCCTTGGCTTGTTCCTTGGCTTGTTCCTTGGCCTGCTCCTTGGCTTGTTCCTTGGCCTGTTCCTTGGCTTGTTCCTTGGCCTGCTCCTTGGCCTGTTCCTTGGCTTGTTCCTTGGCTGGCTCCGGAGCTTGCCACTCGTCCGCATCCTTCTGCTTTTTCTCCGCTGCCTCCTCTTTCTCAGCCGTGGCCTTTTCCGCCTCCTTCTCCACCTGCTTCTCCTGTTTGGGGCTGGCAGGCTCTGATTGGGGCGGCGATGCCGACATTATCGGGCTCTGGCCTCCCTCGGGGGTGCGGGCCTCCTCGTCGAGTTCTGCTGCCTCGCCATAGTCCTGGGCCATGGTTATGAACTTGTTTCGGTAGTAGGCTGCAATGATGACTTTGCTCTTGGCTGAGAGCAGGGGTGAGTCCACCAACTTGTTGATGGCCTGGAACATGACCACGGGTGTTGCCACTGTGCTCTTGCAGGGCTCATACTCTGGAGCCAAGTACTGCGCAAAAGTGTTAGTATTGGTCATAATGGCTAGAAAGTCCTCAAAGCTCACCTCTTTGCCTGAGTTGACCTCAGTGCATTTCATCTCATTGGGGATTAAGGGGTTCTTTAAGTATATCTGCACCTCAGACATCATATTCAGGAGACTACTGACATTGATGCGATCTTGCTTGTCCCTGCAAAACATGTTGAAGACATTGCGGAAAGCTGTGACCTGCTCCTCTGTCAGGGGAGTCTCCGTATATTCCTCGTCAGGCTCCAAGATGTCCACGTAAGTTGCCAGGCTGTAGATTGACTGACCTAGGAATGTTGGGGGTGGGAGATATTGCTTTGGGCAGGTGTCGGGCTTCTTGGTCTTGAGCTTCTCCCCTTTCTTTTTCATGTAGAAATACTGGATTATTTTCTTTGTGGTGTCCTCAGGGAGCATCTGTGTTTGGATGAACTTGGATAGGATTTCAAAGAACACGGTGTTGTCTACGGAGCCCATCTGGGGTTGCGGGCCCTCACAGCGATCTGGCAGCTCCTTATAGAAGAGGAAGAAGAGACGGGTGTTGGTCACCAGCTTCAGGAAGTCGTCGAAATTTGCTTCCCCATCCCCATTTGAATCCAGCGCCTCCAGGATGTTGTAGATGTCGACCTCCTCCACCGGGATCTCTAGGGCCTCGAGTGAAGTTTTTAGCTTAGAAATGTTAATGACATCACTGTTCCCCTGCGTGAACTGTTTGAAGACCTCGTAAAAGGCTTCCCGCTGGTTGGGGGTCAGGGGAGGCTCATCGGGGGTGTCGTCCTCCTCATCCTCCTCTTCTTCATCTTCTTCATCCTCATCCTCATCCGCAAATGGGGGCATCTCACACACTGAGCCATCTGACTCCTCGTCCTCCGCCGAGGGCCTGTCCTTGTCCAGCTTCTTCTCCACCTGCTCCATCACCTTCTCCATGATTGAGGCCACCTCTGCCACCACCCTGTTCACCAGCTCCTCCACTTTCTTGCCCATCTCCTCCTCCGTGTTCAGTGCGCTCTCGGCCACCTTGTCTAGGGTCTCGTTCATAGTCTCCACCACCGTCTGCTGTATCTTCTCCTTGTTCTCCAGCTTCCATTTCTCTACCATCCTGTCCATCACCCTATCCATCATCCTGTCCATCACCTTATCCACTACTTTCTCCATCACCTTCCCCAGTCCCACCACAACATCTTTCTGTGAAGGAGTTTCTGCTGCTACTGTCTCTGGTTTTCCTTCCTTCTCTGGTTTTCCTTCCTTCTCTGGTTTTCCTTCCTTTTCTGGTTTTCCTTCCTTCTCTGGTTTTCCTTCCTTCTCCATAACTTGCTCCTATTTTTGGGGTTTTTTTTGAGAAATCCTCTTATGTTCGTCCAGTGCTCTTACGGAATCTAAAAGATTCTCGTCCTTCTCCTAGTATTTGCTATTCCTTTCGGAAACAGGCCTCCGTCCCAGACTCTGGTCCAGATTGGGTGCCTTCCCCCGCCTGATTCACTTCATTCAGCTTGACTTGTTTGCACATTTCATGACATACGATACATCAAACACATCAAGGTCTGATCCTGTCCAGCCTGGACGGCCCAATCAGAGCTCTGCCTCAGCCCTGTTCTTACAAACATGAGGGCCTTTCGGTATGACTTGGATTCTTTCTGAGGAAAAGGGGCAACATACTGTCCAACTCGAAGCTGTCATTGTACCTTGGGGATGTTTTAGCAGGTCCTCCACACCTCCCCCCCTCCCCCACCTCCCCACCCCCACCCCTCAGGGCTGTGATGTCTTGTATGGTTTGTGACCTCAGATGGTGATGTGTGTTACCTAAGTGTGTGATTAATTAAAGCCACACTGTTCAAACTGCAGACGTTTCTCCCTCCCAGCTCTCAGGCTCCGCCTTTTGCCCACACCCTCAAACCTGCAGCCCTCTCTCACCACCCAAACTCGGCCGTAGCCACTGGAGGTTGCCAGTGGTGCATAGAGAGGCGGGGTGGCGGTAAGTCAGTACAGGCTGCCAGGGTGCATGGTGGGCTGGATGCATCTGGCAAGTCTGTTTTTTTTTCTAGGGAGCAGCGAGTCGAGAGGTTTGACTGACCGTCACTTTCAGCTGCTGCAGCAGAGGTGGGGGTGGGGGGGGATGTAGCAGGGGAAGGAGCTCTGTTTGGTGTCCTAAAACTGGTACTTGTCCGTCATTGCTGGAAGCTAAAGAGGTCTGACCCCTCATCGCGTTGCTAATTGTGGGATCTTGCTGTGCACAAAATGGTGGCCCCACCCTTTGACAGACAACATGCATTGTTTGCGTCTCATGTTTGGGGTGTTGAGAGGTGCCTGAGCCCGGGCTGCCTTTGCTTTCTAATACTATTTCGATCAGAAATTCCCACGTCAACATTTGTGAGGGGAGGTGCCCATGTAAACACATCACACTGCAATTTCAGCTTCCCACCTGTGGCAGCACTATAGCGCAACGCAACAGGGCCCAGCCTCAGCAGCCAAGGGCTGCAGGAGGTAAAGGGAAAGTTACCAGACCGTTGGGCTGCTCTCGTTGAACTTCAGAGGGTCACCACGGCTCAGGCGAGGGGACAGGTTGAGAAGGAGAGTCCTTCACAGTGATCTCAGCTATCGGCATCACTCTACATTGCAAACCAGCTGACCAGCATAATGAGCTAATTGACCCCTATACCAAATAACTTCTGAAAGGTCCTCTAGCTCCCCACTTCACAATCTTGAGTACTACTGGATAAAGTTTCCATTTTACCACTTGATTGTATTTTTGTTACAGTGCCTCATCACAGAGGCTGTTTAACTTGATTTTAGGGATGTTTGAAAAGTGTAGTAAAGAAATAGAAGGACATGGTGACTTGGCAGTTCGGAGTCCTAATGTGGGCTTGAAAGTTTCCAGTGGAAAGACATTGAGGAAAATGGACGCAGGGGGCTAAGACTGTTTAATGTTGTCAAATACAGGCATACAAACAGAAAACAGCAAGTAATAAGGCTGGGTAATAAAATGGAACCTTCCAGTGGCTGTTCACTGCATGTCAGTGGTAGCTGTTTATTACATTCTGTCACACATTTGGCAGGCCAAAAGCTTTCAGTTACAGCTTGCATAAAACTCAATAGAGAAAACTCCCCCACACCCCCCCACCCCCCATTGCTCGACTCCCCTGCCAAGCCACTCACTTCACCATAGAAATTTTCCTCTTTCCTTTCTTCATCTGCTCCAGTCGTTTGTTTCGTCCTGCTTCCTCCATTTTCCATGTCCAGGAATACTGGCTGAAGATTGTGTTGAAGTTGGGGTTTTGGAGGGCCTTTTGGAATCGCTTCTGGAAAGCTTCGGATCTCCTGGCTTGCGACTTCCCTTGACCGTCCTGCACTGAGCCCACATCCGTCCCGTCGACGCTGTCTTTTGGGTGCAGCTTTCCACTGTAGGCTGCAGATGCCTCCCTTGATATATCCTGCCGCGACTGTCCAGCATTGTCCTCAGATCTTCCAGTGTGGTCCTGGCACTGTACTAGTGAGCCCTTGAACTTCTGATGGTAGTAGTTCATGATGTTGGTGGCTGCCCTGGCATCAAGCAGTGGAGATTGTAGGCTTTTCTCGATCACGTCAAAGAACAGAGCTTCGGTGGTGAAAATCTCTGCTGCATTCCACACCTGGCAGTTGGCATCCTGCTCCTGGTCCAGGAATTGGCTGAAGGTGCCCGTGTCACTCATGATGCCCAGGAAATCATGGAAAGTGACAGCTCTGCCTTCATTCACCGCCAGAAACTGCAAAGGAACTGGGACCAGCTGGTTGCTCACGTAGATGGACAACGAGTTCATGATTTTCAGCAGCGAGAAGTTGTCGATGTTGCCTTGGTTATTTCTGTCAAAGAACTCATAGAACTCCCGAAAGGCATCCACCTGTTGCTGGGTGAGAGGGGACTCCTCGTAGCTGTCGACTGGTTCCAGGACATCTATGTAATGGACTAGACGGTGAAGGGTCATGCCCATGAAACTAGGTGCCTGTACATCCCCACTGGCCTTCTTTTCCCTCTGATCTTTGATGCCAGCTCCTTTCTTCTTGGTGAAATAATACCTGACAATGTGCTTGGTCGAGTCGACAGAGAGCTCGCCTAAGCGTAAGATCTCTGCCAGGATCCTAAAAAACACGGTGTCAGTCAGGAGTCCTTTCTGAGACCTTGAGCAGTCACAGCTGTTGGGCAGTTGGGCAAAGTAACGGAGGAACCGGTCAGAGTCTGTGACAAACTCCAGGAAATCCTCGAAGCACACCTGCCTATCCCCGTTGACATCCAGGAGAGCGAGCAGCTCACCAAGCTTTGACTCGGTCAGCTCGATGTTCATTGTGCGCAGGCCCACACACAGGTTGTGAATGTTAATCACATCGTGGGCAGGAGGCTCTGAGAACAGCTTAAAGAGTTCATAGAATGCCTCCAGCTCATTCCTGAACAGGGACCACCTTTTGCTCTCACTGACCAAGGGGCACTGGTGGAGACGTTTGCTGTTGTGGGAGGGGCACGGAGCTTTCTGAACGTATGTGAGCATTGCAGGGGTCGGTAGGCAAGGGGCCATGGCAAATGGCATGGCAGATGTTGGCAAAGTGGTATTTGTCGTACGAGAGCTTGGCTGGAAGGATCCATGCAGCTGGGATCTTGATGGGGAAGCGGGGACAGGGAAAACTGGAACTTTAGAGGCAACTGAACCATTTTGCTTCACATCAGACCAATTTGCCTTTGATTTTTTTGGAAGCTGTTCCATTTTGACAATCTTCTGCACACCACCCTGTACTCTCCCACCCTTTGGACATACTCTTTCCACCTCTTCTTCAACCATCCTCTTTGTGTCTACCCTATGATCCACCTCAGGGTCCACCTGTCTTCTGTCTTTGCTCTTATCACCCATTTTCTCCTGTTTGTATTCCTTCTTGGCCGCTCTATGCTCCGCATTTCTTGCTTCCTCCATGTTCCTCTTCACATTCTTCTTCTCCAATGCTCTCACACCTTCAGTCCTTCTCCTCAAGTCTTCTTTCACATTGTGTTTTGCCTCATCCTTCTCCTTCGTCTTCCCCAAGTGTTCTTTTCTCTTCTCTTTCTCCTCTTTTGCCTTCTTCTCTGCCTCCGGATTATAGGCTATCACTTCTTCCCTTCCTTTTTGCAACTGCTTATCTTTTCTCTTTCTCTCTTCCTCCTTTTTCTTCTGCTCTTCCTCTTTTCTTCTTTTCCTCTCTTTTCTTTCCATTAGCTTCCTGCATAACCTCTCTTCTTCCATTCTATTTCTTTTCCCTATAGCTTCTTCAATCTTAAATTTCATCTCTTGCTTTATCTTCCTTGTCAACTCCTCTTCCATCCGATTCTTCTCATCGTCTAACTTGCGCTTAATCTCTTTCTCTATTTCATATTTCATCTCTTCCTCCAACTTACGTTTCATCTCTTCAGTCATCTTCAGTTTCTCTTCCTCCAGCTTCACTTTAATCTCTTCCTCCAAATTCTGCTTCATTTTCTCCTCCAGCTTAAGCTTCACTAATTCTTCTTCCAATCTGCGCATTATTTCATCCTCTATCTTATTCTTCAGTTTTTTTCCTACTTTGCTATCCAAATCTTCCTCCATCTCATGTGTCCCCTCTTCCTTCTCTCTCACCTTACTCAATTCTTTTCTTTCCTCATCTTCAACTGCCATTTCTCCTTCCTCTTCCTCCTCATTCATTTTCATCCCCTCTTTTTCAGCTTTCTCTTCTCTTTCTGTTTCTTCTTCCTCCCCTCCCATTTGCAGTCTTCTTTCTGCCTTTCCTTTTTGCATTTTCTCTACCTCGTTCATCTTTTCTTGCTCTTGCATTTCCCTTTTCTCTTCTTCCTCCATCTTTACTTCCTCTTCTATGTCCTCTTTCTCTTGTATTGTTTCTTTGTCCTCTATGTCCTCTTTCTCCTCCTCTCCCATCTTTTCTTCCTCTTCTATCTCCTCTTTGTCTTCCTCCCTCATCATTTCCTCATCTTCTCCTTCTTCTATCTCTTCCTCTCTCATCTTTCCTTCCTCTTCTATCTCTATCCCCTCCTCTCCCATCTTTCCTTCATCTATCCCTTCCTGTCCCACCTTTTCTCCCTCTTCTGTTTCCTCTTTCTCTCCCATCGTTCCTTTGCCTTTTATCCTCATTTTATCTTCCATCCTTTCTTTCTCTTCCTTTTCCATCTCTGTGTCTTCCTCCTTCATAATTTTCTCTTCTTCAATCTCCTCTTTCTCCTTCTCTTCCAAAGGTATTCCTTTTTCCTCTTCCAATTTGTCCTTCTCTTCTGTTTTTATTTCTTTTTCCATGTTCTTTTTCTCTTCCTCCTCTATCTTCTCTTTTTCCTCAGATTTAAGTTCATGTGTGTCTCCTATTTGCTCGCCCTCTTCCTCCTCATTAAAGCCGAGCTCTTTCTCCCCACCTTCAGACGTTTTGACCTTTTCCCCTTCTCCTCCCTCTTCCTTTTTTATTTCTTCTTCCCTCTCCTCTATTTCATTCCTTTCTTCCCTTTTGATTTTCTCTTCAGCTTCCAAATTCTCCTTCTCTTCCTCTTTGTCTTCTTTGTCCAATGTGTCCTTTCCTTCTTCCTTTTCGAGTCCCTCTTTCAACTGCTTTGTCTCCTCTTCCAATGTCTCTTCTTTTTTCAATGTTTCTTTGTCTTCCTGTTCTATATTGTCACCCTGTTCCATTTTCATCTGATGTTCATCGTCCTTCACCTTATTCTCATCCACCTCTTGATATTTTCTCTTCTCTTCCTCTTCCATTCTTTTTCTCTCTTCTTCAGCCATCTTTCTCTTCTGACTCTCCTCCTCAATTCTCTTCTCTTCACTTTCTCTGTCCGACTCGTCCTCTTCAGATTCCAGGCTGACTAACTCATCCGTTTCCTCCTCTTCCTCCTCTTCATTCTCACTTTCGAACATGGATATCTCTTCTCGCCACTCCACTTGTTCCCTCTCCTGCTCGTCATCTTGGCTGAAGCTGCAGACTTCTTCTTCGTCCTCTTCCACCTCCAGCCTCTTTCTTTCTTTTTCCTCCTGCCATTGCCTGTCTTCCTCTTCCTGACGTCTCTCGTTCTCATCCTTTTCTGTCTTCACCCCTTGCCGCTGCCTTTTGTTTCGCTCCAGATCATAAGTGTCAAACTCACACACTTCTTCTTCATCGTCATCATCGTCATCTTCAATGTGGAATTTATATTGAGGTTCAGGCTTAATTCTTGCCCCTTTGTGCTGCCTGGTCTCCATAACCCCCTCCTCCTCTCCCTCCTCCTTTGCCCTGTGACTGTGGTTAATTTTCTGATGATATTTTCATTATTTCCCTGTGGCTCTTCAAGATGAGCTTCTGCATGATATAGCCAAAAGCCTTGATAGATATTGGAGTAAAATCACCCTGCTGTCTTGACCGTGCCTCTTTTCGTTAAGAACTGAATTTCCTCAGTCATAAGAATATTTTCAGTATGTAAGCAACAAGATTGCTTGCAGGGTCCAGGGTCTACCGAGTTCCATGTTGTTGTTATCTTAGAATCTCTTCTGTGTCGCTCACAGACTCAATTCATGGTGCAAAACGTCACGATAGATGAACACCCTAGGCACCCAGGGCGATGAGTGTTCCAATCACAGAATGGCCTGTTGATCTGAAGAATGTGTGTGTATGCATTGGCTTCTTTTTTGGCAGAGGAGGAGATGTGGGCACTCTGCCAACAATCTTTTTGTTTTGTAAGACTTATTGAGCTTCGAATAGTTGTGGGTGTGTGCACTATGAGGTGTCCAATGTTTGTGATGTCACATATGATAATATATTAACTGTTTGGCATCAGGTCCTTTCGCAAAGTCAGGGAGGGGGAGGGCAGGGCTGGGTGCCCTTCATTTTGTTTTTTTGTGTGACAGATATGCTGTTGTGCATATTAATGCACTCCCTGCAAGGGATTCTTCACACAGTGCCTACAATTATTGCAATTAAAACACAGTTTTCCTTAGGCACAGGGTAACCCATTCCTAATTGCCTGTTGAGAAGGTGGTGATGAGCTGCCATGTGATGTAGGGATACCCACAATGCAGTTAGGGGCAATAGTGGTGTGAAGTTCCAGGATTTTAACCCAGAGACAGTGAAGAAACGGCCAATAGCATTCCCTGACGGGACAGCGAATGGCTGAGAAGGGAATGTCCAGGTGGCAGCGGTGTTCCCATGTATCCTGGGCTGTCAACGTCATCAGTTTGAAACATGCTTTCAGAGAAGCCTTGGTGAGTTGTTGCAGTGTGCCTTGTGGATGGGACACACAGCTGCCACTGTATGAGTGAGGTAGCGGGAATGAATATGGTGAACATGGTGCCAATCGAGTGGGCTGATTTGAGCTTCTTGAGAAACATCGAGGGAATACAGTGTAGAATACCCTGCATAAGACTGTGGTGGAGGCAGACTCAATCAAGGCTTTCAGCTTTCAAGCAATTATTTTTGAAGAAAGAAGAATGTATAGGTTTACAGAGAGAAAGCAGGTGAATGGCACCAGGTGTATTGGTTGTTCAGACAGCCAGCGCAGACATAATGGGCCAAATGGCCTCCTTCTGTGCTGTAATGATTCAGTGAAGTGGAGAATGTTCCATCACACGTGAGTTATGCGTACAGGAGCAGGGAGAGGACCCTCAGCCCTTGAGCCTGCTCTGCCATTCAATACGATCAGTTGATTGTGGCCTCAACCCCGTATTCCTGCCTACCCCCAACAAACCCAATTCTAACTTTTCCTCACCCCCAAGCAGCTATTCATTTAACCATTTCTGATTTACTTCTGGCACATTTACAACCTTTCTTAAATAACAAGACCAACGCTGTGCACAGTACTCCAGACATGGCCTCACCAACAACCTATACAACTAAAGCAAAGCATCCCACTTTTCTATTTAATTCCTGTTGCAGTAAGCAACAATATTGCATTTACCATCCTGATCACTTGGTCTGACTAACTAACTTCTTGTGATTTGTGTACCAGGACACCAGTATGTCCGGCAATTTCTCTCCACTTAAGTAGTATATTGCTTTTCTGTTTCCTGCCACTGTTATGTTAGATATTAGGAATTCTTACGCCCTTGAAAATGACTTGTCGAGATATATCAAGTTGGTCTCTAAATCGCCAAAATAAACTAATCTTCTCAGCTAACAAGGTGTAGAGCTGGATGAACACAGCAGGCCAAG
>NC_063375.1:657966-683860 GCF_021869965.1 Rhincodon typus
TTCCTGCTCCTCTGATGCTTCTTGGCCTGCTGTGTTCATCCAGCTCTACACCTTGTTATCGCAGATTCTCCAGCATCTGCAGTTCCTGCTATCTCTCTCTGTAATAATCTTCTCAGGTACTCTTTTGATACTATTGGGGTGTGCCTAGATAATGATCTTTGGTAACGCAGCTACTGAAATTGAGCAGTTGCCAACTGCAACTGTTTGCACTGGCTGTGGCCAAAGTGTAGCAAGCCAATGTTGAGAATGTATTCATCTTTGTAGCCAAGAGCATCAACGTGTAGATCAAGAGGAAGCTCTTGGTCTTTGTATGGAGTTGGGTGATCTGCTCTGCATATCAGATGTAGTCATCGTAGTATCTGCCTCATATCTCACTTCAAAATCGTGTCCTCGGAGATTGTTGATTGCGAAGCATGTGGTCCGTTCACCTACAGTGGGTGTAATTTGAACTTCAAGCTAGCAAAACGGAAGACCAAGAAGCAGTGTTCTGGTCAGCACAAGAACCATTTCACCAGGTCCGATTACATTGCTTTCCCGGTAAATCCACCCCACCGCTCCCCGTCCATAGCACCCCTGATTTTATTTTCCTGTCTGTGTGTGTGCGTGTGTGTACAAGAAAGGTGGCATTTATAAGGGGATTAGAATTTTAATTAGTAGTGTTACACTGGTTGTTCAAAACTGTTAACCGTAGCTAGAATGTATTTATTTGGAATTAATAGTTTTTTTTTATTAAGTACAGAAATCTGGTTTGTGCTTCCTGCTAACCTGGGTCTAGAAGAGAGGTATATCGGGGAGTGTTGCATTCCTTTCAAAATCTTTAACTTTTGAGATGACTCTGAGAATAGATTTCTCCTGTGCCACCCCAGAGAATTGTGAACATTGAAACAGAAAGTGCTAGAGAAACTCAGCAGCACTAGCAGCATCAATGGAGGGAGAAACAGAGTTAATGATTTGTGTCCAATGACTATCCTTCAGAACTAAGGTTTGTTTACAATGGAAAGCTTTTTATTGGTTCAAGAGTACTGATCTGTTACTTTCCAAAGCTTCTTATTCACAGAATACAGGCATTACTGGCTGGATTCATGAATTGTGAATATCATTGGCTGGGCCAACACTTATTGCCCATCCCTTGTTGTCCTTGAGAGGGTAGTAGTGAGTGTCTTCATGAACTATTGCAGGAGTAGGCAGAGCTATAATCCATAATGGGAAGGAATCCAGGATGTTGATCCAACAACACTGAAGAAATAGTGATATATTTCCCAGTCAAGATGGAGAATGGTTTTGGAGAAAATATCAGTTAGCTATGTTCTCTTGTCCTTCTACTTTGTAGAGTTTAAGGGTTTTGGAAAGTGCTGTCCATGGTGGAATGAGTGGATATTTATGATTGTGGTGGATATCAAGTGGGCTGCTTTGTCTTGGATTGGAATCAAGCATCTTGAGTGTTGTTGGTGCTGCACTCATCCCTGCAAGTGGGGAGAATTCCATTACATGCCTAACTTGCGTTTGGTGGATGGAGCTGTTGGATGGTAACTCAAAGGGCAGAAAGAGACTATTCAGCCCATGATGTCAGCATTGACTCACCAAACGAGGATCTCACTTTGTGCTCCTGCCTTCTCCCCTTAGCTGTGCATATCGCTGTTTTGTAGAAAATCGTCCAGTTTGAAAGCCTTGATTGAACTTGCCTCCCCACAGTCTCAGGTAGTGGATTCAAGACCCTAACCACTCACTGCTTTAAAAAAAAGGTTTCCCCTATATCACTTTTGCCTTGTCTTGCCAATTAGTTTCACTCTGTGCCCTCTTGTTCTCAATCCTTTCATCAGTTGGAACAGTTTCTCCCTATCTATGTCCTGACCTCTCATGAATTTGAACATATCTGTCAGATAGCCTGTGAGCCTTCTCCAGGAAAAATAGTTCAACTGATCCAATCTACCTTCATAACTGAAGTCCTCTCATCCCTGGGAGCATTTTCATTCTATTTCACATCCTTCCAAAGCCTTCACATCTTTCTTGAAATGCAGTGCCCAGAACAAGACACAATACTTCAGTAGAGGCTGAACTAGTGTTTGTTAAACAAATTCAAAAGCATGTCCTTGCTCTCATATTCAATGTTACTATCGCAAAGCGCACATTCCAGAAGTTCTGTCATTGTGTTGAAAGACTATTCTTGTGTCAAGCTTCTGTGCATCCTTGAATGTTAATGGAATGGCTCTAATGTGCAAAGGTGTCTCCTTGGGAGAGGACCAATTTGCAGGATTGTAAAGTTGCTCCTACAAAGATCTGCACAGGCTTGATGGGACAAATGGCATGTCTGACGTTCAGTGGCTCGCTGGACATTTAGAAGAAGTTGAATTCTGGGGAGGAAGAGGAGGAAGGCAAACTGTGTACCCAGACTTGTGAGCTTTATCTCTGCAAGACTTTTAGTATTTAAGAGGGGCTGTAGAAACATTAAATTAGGTCATTCAGGCTGCTCTGCCACTCACGAAGATCATGATTGCTCTGATAGTGGCCTCAACCCCAGGTAGGCAGGTGGAACAAGGAATTGGGATGATAAGTGGTATATTGGCCTTCACTGCAAGAGGATTTGAGTTCAGGGGCAGTCATACAGGGCCTTGGTGACACCACACCGGAAGTATTGTGCGCAGTTTTGATCTCCCTCCCTAAGAAACGATATAGTCCTCATAGAGGAAATGCAGCAGAAGTTCATTAGGCTGATATCGGGGATGACAGGACTGTCGTATGAGGATACATTGATTGGACTGAGCCTGTACGAGAGGGGACCTGGCTGAAAGCATAAAATTTTAACAGGGTTGGCCACACTAAGTGTGAGGAGGATGTTTCCAGTAGTTGGGGAGTCTATAACTAGGGGACACAGTCTCAGGATATAGGGTAGAACATTAAGGACTAAGATGAGGAAAAGTTTCTTCATGCAAAGGGTAGTAAATCTGTGGAATTCTTTACCACTGAAAGTTGTGAGGCTAAATTGCTGAATATATTCAAGAAAGAGATAGATACATTTTTAAAATTTAAAGGCATCAAGGAATGTGGGGGAAAAACAGGAATATGGCATTGAGGTAGAGGATCAACCATGTTCACATTGAATAGTGGAGCTGCTCAAAGTCAAATGGCCTGTTTCTACTTCTAGTTTCGTTGTTTCCCATCTCACCGTCATATCCTTTGACCCTCTCGTTGATCAAAAATCTACTTAACTCAGCCTTGTCTACATTCAATGACTCAGCCCCCACTGCTTTTTGAGGGGTGAGGATTTCACAGACTCACCATCCTCTGGGAAGAAATTCATCCTCATCTCCGTCTTAAACAGAAGGTACCTTATTCTGAAACTGTGCCTCCTTGTTCTCGTCTCTCCCGTGAGGTAAAACACCCTATCAGCATCCACTCAGTCAAGTCCCTTAATGGTCTTGTATGTGTTTCTAAGGATCATCTTGAATATTCGAAAGATTGTGTTATTAATATACCTTGTGTAGAAAGAATCGGTTGATTTTTTTTGTATAAAACACAGGCTGTAACTTTTTTCCGCAATTCACTGAGGGTGGCAAATAGGGCAAATGATTGGCCCAATTGGTCCTTGAATACAAAAGGACCCCTCTTGCCATCACTGGAATTACATCTGGTGTGAGAAAGTCCTTGTGCTTTTTTTTTGCTTGCTAGCGATTAAGGTTCTTTTTAAGTAGTCAATTAATGGCCACTTAAGGGTCTCAACTTGCCATCTCCCCAATCATGTGCCTTCCCTGGGGATGGGATAGATGGTTATTACTTAATTGGGAAGCCATGACATCTGCCAGCTAGGTTATGGAGAAAGAGGGGGTCTCGAAATCACCAGAGACATGGATGTTGAGCAAGGGGGTGGTCTCTGAAAGCCAAATCCACCCCTCTGTCTCTGAACTCCCTTTTCCCCACATGAAGAAGAAAATAAGAACTGGATACCCAAGGGATAGGTCAGTCTTGCTCGGCTGACTTTAGGAAACCACCAGTCTCTGACTGGTTGGTGCCTTGGCTCGCTCTTATCAAGGGCTGTGTTAGGGTGAGCTCCCCTCTACCACCTTGCTCAGCCTGTCAGCTCTTAATGAATCACCAGCTAACACACTTGGCCAAGCACTTCAAATTAACATGGGAAACATCTGCCTCACAGGAAATTTACAGCTCAGAAAGAGGCCATTTGGCTCTTCCTGTCCACTCCAGATGAGAAAAAGCTCCACAATTATACCTACATTCCTACTTTTGGTGCTCAGCCCTGTAGATTAAAGTGCGTATCCAATTTATTTTATAAGGAATAGGAGCAGAAGTGCAGGTAGTTCTGCTATAACGTGTGTTTTGTTACCGCAAATTGGCTGTAATGCGAATGATGAATAGTGGACACTGTTTGGATAACGCAAACTTTCTGCTGTACACGTATAGCAATTTTCTATTTCCCTATAACACGATTTTCTACAGCGCGAGGTCACACAAGAATGCAACTGTCACATTATAGGAGAACTACCTGTCGACCATTCAGCCCATCAAGTCTGCTCTGGCATTCCACGAGATCGTGACTGATCAAATAATCCTTAACTCCACTTTCCTGACTTTTTCCCATAACCCTTTGATTCTGTTACTGTTTAAAAGTCTGTTATGAATAACATAATCAATTCAGGCAGTATGTTCAAGGTGTCCTATCACCTGGTGAAAAACATTTATGTTTCAACCACCACCACCCCCCCGTTCCATCTTTCTACCAATTACTTGAAATCTATACTCACTGGTTATTCAGCTCTGCCAATAGACTTTTTCAATCCACTCTATCCAAGGCCTTTCATAATGTTATGCACTTCAATTAAATTTCTCCTCAGTTTCCTCTATGCCAAAGAGAACAATCCCTGCCCAGATTATTCAATCTTTCCTGTTACAGTCGACATTGGACAATGCATTGTCATCCTCTAAACCCACCATTCTACTTGTCACAACATAAATTTTGAAAAGCTTTACTCGATTACCCAATATTAACAGTTATCCACTTCATCCATATGGAGTTTAGAACAAAAATAAACATCAGCCAGATTACTTTCTAAACAACAGAATTATTGATTTATTGTAAAAACAAAAAGGAAATCATTCAGAGAAGACGTAAAATTGATTAACACACAGTTTAGAATATGAAATAATATTTATCCTTTTGAATAAATGAACACCAATTAAAGAGCAAAAAGAGGTTTCTCCACAGGGAGTAAGTTTGACAAGATAAACACTTTGGCTAATAATGGTTAGTCTTTAAAAGGTAAATAGCATTTTGTGTGGAAGGCTCAAAATGCCGTTCAGTTGCTTTCCTCTTACACGTAGCCAGGTGGCACTAAACACAGGAAATTGTCATCTGGGACCTTTGCAGACACAGGTCATTCAGGAGTCATCAAGAATTCAGAGGCTTTTCATGAGAACAGCTCTCACACTGGCCTCTCTGAATGGGCTTTCACAGTAAACGGCAGATAATAATCTGCTTAGCTTCTCTCTCAGCAGGCTGTAGCCCAAACAACGTCAAAACAAAGCCACAGTGTTGAGGGGCCAACACTTATCCCTCAACCAACGCCAATAAAAACATGATCTGGGATCGTATCACATTGCCGGCTGCGGTAGCTTGCTGTGCAAAAATTGGATGCTACAGTGGTATAATGGCAAAGTCACTGGGCTAGATACCTACAGTCCAAGGCTAACATTTTAATGGGTGGCACAGTGGTTAGCACTGCTACCTCACAGTGCCAGGGACAAAAGTTTGATTCCACCCTCAGGTGACTGTGTGGAGTTTGTACATTCTCTCTGGGTGTGCTGGTTTCCTTCCACAGTTCAAAGACGTGTAGGTTAGGTGGATTGGCCACACTAAATTGTCCATAGTACCCAGGGATGTGCAGGCTAGGTGGATTAGCCATGGGAAATGCAGGGTTACAGGGATAGGATAAGAGGGTGGGTCTAGTTGGGATGCTCTTCGGAGGATCGGTGTGGACTCAATGGGCTGAATAGCCTGCTTCCACACCGTGAGGATTCTATGATACATTTCCTACAACAGTGACAACACTTCTGAGGGTACTTTGAGAAATCAAATGGTTGCAAAAGACATCACAGATTTTATTAAAATATATTTGTTTTGCAAGTATACGTTTTTCTTAGTTGTTCTCAATGTATTCAGAAAATATTATTGAGCTTTCCATGATTTTATCTGTGAATACATTTTCTCTTGCCTTTCCTCATTCTAATTTCACCCTTGCACATTCTATGCTCCTGTATGGTCTCTGCAGATGTTCTGCAGCAGTAAAAATTATTGCAGAAAGCCACCACCTCCAATCCATGCCAGTGTTTCTATTAGCTCCCCTCTCCCCAGTCAAATCCAACCCAGTGTTCCAAATGAGTTCAAGTCCATTCCTTTAAAATCCAATGCATGGATCCAATTTGGTGTTTCGAATGAGTTCCCCCATTTCGCTTTATCTCAACCCAGCACCAAACCAGGGCTTCCAGGGAAAGGACTTGGGGCTCTAATTCATAAACAGAAAGAGTTGGAGAAACTCAGCAGGTGTTGCAGCATCTGTGGAGAGAAAGAAGAGTTAATGTTTTAGCTCCAAATGACCTATGAAAGTACCTCTCACATATTAGAGTTAGTCTTTCTCTGCACCTTCTCTGTATCTGTTTAACACTATATTCTGCATTCCATTCTGTAGTGTTGTAACAAGGTCAGCCAGGTGGACCTATTGAATATGATTTGCCAGATTAGAGCTATTAACCTGGTCCAATCAGGGACCCCTGGCTGACAGGCATGAACATGAGTGTCAGAGGTTCTGAAAACAACAAATCCTGGAGATCACAGCAGGTCAGACAGCGAGCTAATATTTGGAGTCTGGATGACTCTTCATGAGAGCTTCTGTTCACTCTTGAGAGCTGGCTCTGAGGAAGCTGGATCAGAGTCAAGGACTATAAATAAAGGGTGACTCGGTGACGGGACACTGGCCTTTATGGACTTATTTCAGTACTACCCTGATGTATTTACACAAGGTATAATTTGTCTGGATAGCATGCAAAACAATACTTTTCACTGTACGTGACAATAATAAATGAAATCAATTCCTCTCATTATTAATCCACCCCAGCTTTTCCAGTACTCCCTGCAAATCCAGTTGTGGGGTGGGGGTAGGAATTCAAATCCATTCCCCTCCTGAAAGAGGAAAAATTCCTCACCAACAAACTCCACTCCAGTGTTTCCAATGGCGAGGATTCAGAATGGAGGCGGGGGGGAACAAGGAGATGAACTGAATCTGCTCCCTTCCAGGTGAATCCACCCCAGTTCCTCCTGTGGACTCGGCCCGGCCACAGCCACTGTTCACCCATCAGGAGCACAGGCACCTCCCGTCCTGCAGGGCGGCGATATCGCGGAAAGGCAGCTCCGCAGCCCCCCTCCAAACAAACGGCACCGCCACTCGTATTGACCTCTCCCAGGCCTAACCCCCTTCCCGCTTAGAGATACGACTAGACAACTGTTGACTCATTACGCCCCAACCTTATCTAAAACACAACGAAGAAAGAAACGGACAAATAAACAAATATTTTAAAAACTCACCACACTTCTTTCGACGCTTGCGCAGACCCTAAGGTTGGGCGGGAACTTCTTGCCAATCATTCGTCGCTTCCCCAACCCCGTTAGCCCGACAAAAAGATGGTTCCGCAACTGCGCAGGCGCGCTGGTCCTGCATGACCCCTGCCCTAATGAAGGGAATGCGCACGCGCGATTCCCGGCCCTCGCGCAGCGCCGGCACTGCGCAGACGCCCTCGTCCGGGTCTCACCCGCCCCACAATGAAGGGACGGCGCACGCGCGGTTGCCCTCCAGCGCGGAACGCGCGCACGCCCCCACCCACCTTCCCCGCCCTCTCAACGAAAGGGACCTCACCGAACACCGGCGTACTCGTTCCGGTCGGGAGATGAGGGAGGTGGGTTGAAGCACGAAAACGGCGAAGGGACTGCGCACGCGCAGTTGCCGTCGTTTCCCCCCAACCACGATCGCGCGACGTCGGCATCGCGCACGCGTACTAGTCCCTTCGCCCTCTTTTTCTCCCCCCCCCCCTCCCACCCCAGCCCCATGGAAATAATCCGAGCATGCGCTGCGTCACCCTTTCCCTTCCCAGCCGGGTAGAACCGATCCTCCGAGTCCTTTAGGGCGGCGACATCCGAGGAGGTCAGTGCTATCTCCCCTCCCCCACACGAAAAAAACCCCCACATCGTCTCTCCGCCCCCTCCCCTTTCAACAGGCTTTCTCCGGACGCGTGCGCAGTGCGGGGCCGCCGGATTTGTGGTGTCGGGGGGTGGGGGGGTCTATCGCGGCGGTGGATGTGGTGGTGGTGGCGGCGGGCGGGCGAGCGACAACATGGCCGATGTTGTTCAGGTGAGAGAGAGAGAGAGAGAGAGAGTCACACACAGAGAAAGAGAAGAGAAATGTCGAAACCTTGTCTTCTTTATATTTTCTCTACCCCCACCTCGACGGAAAGGAAAGCAGGAAAAAACCCAAAGAGAGAGAGAGAGAGAGAGGGATAAAAAAAAGGGCATCGAAAACAACCCCCGTCCTCCTCCTCCCGGGTTTATTTCTTTCTTTTTCAAAAAAAAAAATCAAAAATCCTTCAAAAAATTCAAGAAGCTCCTCTGACCAAACCACCTTCCAGCCACAAACAACCACCACCATTTTATTTAAAGCCAGTTCTTCTCTTCCCCTCCTCACCCTTTGCTTTGGAAATGTGTGTGTTGGTGGGGGGGGGGGGGGGGGGGATTAAAAAAGGTGGTGGGGGGGGGGATTGCACAGAGGGGGGGGGGGGGGGGGGGGTGGAAATCAATCCCTGAATGAGGGGAAGACGATTTCTGGCCAATTGAGGAAGATTTGGGGAGGCCCTGAATTAGACCCGCCATTTTAATTTTATATTTTGTTTAATTATATATCTTTTTTTTTTAAACCAGTGGGGGTTTGTTGTTGGTGCAGAGAGAGAGAGAGAGAGAGGTGTGTTCTGGTTTTAAATGGGGAGGAGGGGGAAAGGAGCGGAAGGATTTTCTCTGTCCCTGTCTGATTAGGGAATACCTAACAAGAAGAAATGGTTAAAGGACCTTGGAGAGGAGTGCAAGACAAGCACTGCCCCCCCCCCACTTCTCTCTTGTGTTACCTTTCAACCTCTCCCCTGCCAGCCCCCACTTATTCAGGAGACAACACTTTTTTTTCAGAAAATGTGTGTGTTGGGAGGAGTGGTTCTGCCTTTTATTGTTTTTATTTAAAAAGGGGTAATAAAGGAGGAAGCAGAGTTGGAACAGTTTTCAATACAGCAAAGGCAAACGACCTCAGAGGAGAATGAAGTCACAGGCTGCCCTCTTTTACCCTGTACCTTCTCTTCCTTCAGATCGTGCCTGTGATTTTTATTTCAAACATGATCTGTCTGCATTGAGGGGGGAGGTTGGAAGAGATTCTGCCTTTCTGGTTTTAACAGGGGAAAAGGTTTTATACCTTTCTAAATATATTTTTAAAAGAGAGCTTGTAATCACAAGCTGGCCTCTTCTTGCCCTGTTCCCTCTTCAGGAAATGTCTGTCCTTTTAATCATCCATTATATACCTTCTCCCCTACGTATATATTTTGAGTAGATTTATTTAAAATTGTGTGTATATTTTTCTGTAAATACAGCAAGTACATTAGATTCCCTTGTATTCTCCCTACCTCTTTTGGGAAATCTTCCCACACCCCCAACCCAAAATCTCTTAGTATTGTAACTATATTTATTTGTATGTAGAAGGTGGGGTGTTGCAGGGGGAAAGAGAGGGAGAGAGAGAGAGAGAGAGAGAGAGAGAGAGAGAGAGAGAGAGAGAGCGTGGAGCCTGAGGCCCTGTGCAGGGACTGACTAAGCACCAAAACCTGACACACAACCCTCTCTTCCTCCACACTGCTCACTGGCCGGAGCAGACTCATTGCTGTCCCTCAAATCTTTTTCTCAAACATTTTTGTATCTGGGCAAGAAAAGGACTGAATCTAATCCTGCAGTATTGTCTTTTTTGTGTTTGTGTAGATGTTTAAAAAAACTATTTGTATATTCATCCAAATGGCGCAAGACAGACCAGGCTTCCAGGAGGTAAAAAAAATTGCTTATGATAAAAGGGGAGAATGCAAGGCCACGCTGTGAAGGCAAATGGTTTTTTTTTAAGATTTTATTTTCTCTTAACCTGAAGCTGCTTTTTGGGTGTGTAGCATTCCAATATCGAGAGAAATTGGCGCTGTTTATAGGGAGTGATTGTGTTTAGTTTTTGTGCTTTATTTTAGAAAATGCTGGCTTGCATGTGGGAGAGTTTTTTTTGCTCACGTTTGTTCTGGAAGGTGTATTCTGCCCCTGTAAAAAGCTGACTGATTGCATAAATGTGTCTGAAAAATTAATACTTTTTTTTATAGGGAAAGATTTGGACTTAACATTGTGTGTTTGAGATTTTGAGGTCAAAACGGTGCCACTTAAGCGCATTCGTAATGATGCGATATTAGATAGAGTTAAAAACGTTCTCTTTTCAGAGTTCTGTCTTCCATGTGAGATTTTAAAATTGCACCCGTGCTTCTTAAGTTATGGCACAAGTTCATTCCTGTTCGGTATAATTTTAAAAAAATTGCACAAGATTTGAGTTTTGTCCAATGTGAGGACTGCGTTGAAGTTTTTTTGATTGTAAACGGATTTTGCTTTACTTCCTCTTAATTACACGTGGTTTTGAGTTGCAGATATCAAGATTGAAATTGCTCTGGGATTGAGCAGTTTTGTTTAGTGACTTTTGAAATGTATTGTCTCTACATGTGGGACTATCTAGCAGGGTACTTTTTAAAATAGAACATTTGCCCCCTTTAAGGAGCACATTTTTCTGCTAGGTCATGTCTGTAGATTCTTGGGTGTTCATCATTACCACAGAAACTGAATGGTAGCATATTCAGTCCCATGATCTTTTTAAACACCAATATTCCTACACCATTATTCGAAAGATGGAATGGGCTGCAAGTCTAATTGTAACTAGCCTTTAGTGGAGTGGAGTGTATGGAAGAAGAGCATGAATGTAGAGATTGTCTTCACACGTGCAGTTCTGTGCCTTTGTTATCTCCAGGCTCAACTGTTCAAATGTTCTCTAGCCTTGCCTCCCACCACCATGCAGCTGACCTGTTAACCCATAGTCTGGCAGTGCCTCGTTATTTTTTAGTATGTTCCTGTTCCAAGGTGCACCCCTCCCAATCTCTGTAACCATCTACAACCCTTGGAGGTCTCTGTGCTCCTTGGTTTCAACACTTTTGCACCTACCTGATTCGTTTGCATTGTCCCATTACCATGGGGCCTATGCTCTGGAATTCTCTCCTCTATTAATCCTTATAACTTGCCTCTTTGGCCAAACCTTTGGTCTGCTGTGTCTCAACTCTGTGGCTCAGAATCAAATCTTGTCTGGTGATACTCTGGGGGCATGAAATGGTACTGGCTAAACGTGCGTTTTTGTCATAATTGCGCAGTAACTACCACTTGCTGTCAGAGTGTAGCCTTGCCTGCATTCAGCCCCCATAAAAGCTCTGTGCTGATGGGATCAGTGTGTGCATCATCTTAACAATCCAGTGATTGTATCCAAGTGTCATTTAGTTGACGCTGGTAGGTGGCCTTAGTCTGGAGGGTCAGTTGTACTTCTCGATTTGTTTTGGGAGAATGCTGATGGAGTGTCCAGTGCACCCATCCTTGCTGTGAGTCAACAGTGTGTGTAGAATGGGGTTTGCAGTATACCTGTATCCACTTGTAAGCACTTCCAAAACATTTCAACTGGCAGGCTTGTGACTTCCATTAAGTGAACGGCGATAGAATGGGATGCTTCAGTGAGCACAATGTCTCAAGAATTTTTGTGCATGTTATTGACCTGATACTGGATGCACTGACATAGATTGCGATTGTTATGGTAACCTTACGTGACCTCCAAATGAAAATTTTTCATTCCAGAATTTTCTCACCATAGTTTGCTTTGCAAGAAATCCCAGGAGCAAATATGTCGCTCTTGTGATGCCCCCCTTGTGTTTTTTATTTTTGTGCTGTGAGATAGGTTTGGTTTGTAAAAGTATTTCTTTTTGAAAACATTGTTTAGATTTGCTCATGATTTTTCTGCTTTCAAGGCCATTTGCAAGGCAAGAACTTTGAGGTTGGTAGTTAATGAGTTGGGGTGAAGCCCCTAAAGCTTTCTTGATTAGCAATACGTGGTACAAGCTAACTGGTGTTAATGTTGAATTTTATACCTCTGAAGGAAACCCATTCTGTGCGAATACTTTGAAGGAACTGTCTAATTGGTCCCACTGCCTTACTCTTAACCCCTGCCCTGTAATGTTAAGAAAAATCCTTAAGAAAGCTACTGCTAAAACTGCTTCTCTTGCTCTTCCAGGCAGCATATTCCAGAGCACAACCATTTTCATGGAAAAAGCCTCCTTATTTCTTCTATTGGTTTCTCTCAATCTGTGACCCTCTTTTTATTAACCCTCCTACAATCTGAAACACCTTTTTGGAACTGTTAATTCTGAACACCTGTTAAATCTCCTCCTTCACCCCTCGTTCCAAGGAGAAACATTTTTAGCTCAGCCACTCACTCCGCATAAGCGAAATCCATCATTCTTGGTGGGGCCGTTGTACCTTCTTCAAGACCGTTGAGGTGGAAGAGTACAAAAATTACTTCCATATATGTAGCTCTACCAGACAGCTCAAAGCACTTTCCAGCCAATAAAGTGCTTTTCCTGAAGTGCAGACTCTAAAGTTGGCAGTGCAACCACTGATTTGGAATCAGCAAATTTCTTCGCTCAATAATCAGATAATGACCAAACATGGCTTTTTTTTTGTGTGATGTTGATTGAGGCATACCTATCGGTCAAGTCACCTGGGAGGCCAAACCTGCTCCTATTCGAAATAGTGACTGTGGGGTCTTCTAAGTCTGCCTGAGCAGGCCAAAGGGGCCTCCGTTTAACATTTGATCTGAAAGGTGATACCTCTGGTACTGCAGCACTCCTTTGTTACTGCAGAACTCCTTCAGTACTGCACTAGAACTTGTGTTTTGTGCTCAAGCCTTAGAGTGGGACTTGAAGCCAGAACCTGGTGACTTGGTGATAAGTGTAACCCACTGACCCCGGCCTCCAGCTAAAGTGTGTTGCTCAGTATTAGGCATAAAGCTTTGGTCTGTATGCAGGGACAGGTGATAGGTGCAAGTGGAAGCCTAGTTGGCCCCTTGAGCCTTCTCTGCTGTTTGTGACTGATCTTCCACTCCAAGGCCATTCTAGCCCCACTATTTCATGATATCGTCAATATCTAGAAAGCTATTACCCCCGTCTTGAATATACTCAGCGACCGAGTCTCCGGGGTAAACATTCTTTCTGCACCTACCTTATTGAGCTCTTTAGGAACTTTGAATGCTTCAATAAGATCATCTCTCATTCTTTGAAACTCGAGAAACTCAGGCTCCGTCTCCTCTTGTAGGATAAAAGTTTTAGCAGAATGTCCTGGCTGCTTGTGTAGTTGTTTGGGAATGGGATTGAGAGTTTTGTCACATCAGGTGCGTTGACTTGTATCAGATGGTTTACTTAGCGAGGACATTCTTTAGTATAGAGGTAGGAAAGACTCTGAGTGGTGGAAATGATTATAGGTTGTTATGTCTGGACCAGGGAAAGAACAAATCCACCAGCGTGTTCTCTCCAATCCTGGCAGCTCCTGGGAAGGGCCTGGCCTGTCTTTGAGAGAATTGATTTCATGTTTAGAAATGAGTGACCCGTGAGAGTGAGTCATTTGTGGGCAGCTCATGAAACTATTCCCCAGTATGAATCAGAAGTGGGAAAGTCTTTTAAAAATGTATTTGCATGACAAAGTGGTGCCAAGTTAATCAACTTATATGATTTTGTAAAACATGGTCGGTGTATGTCACTGAGGTTGTACCACTAGCTTTGTGTTTCAGCTGTCTGCTACCCTTACTTGTATGGATCAGGGCTTGCACCATTAAAATGCTTGGTGTTTTTGATTTGTCCTGCTTTGAATCCTTTCCCACTTGGTGAAATCTTTGCAAAGTCTGCTAATTTGATGTGTTCCAGTAACTGTGTGGAGCACATGGAGGCTTGTCTGGAGATTAATTTCCTGACTCCCCATTGCCTGCCCACCATCTAAAGGGCATGAGGCAGGAGTGTAATGAAATATACTCCCCTTACCTAGAAAAGTTGCACCTCTAACAACACTTGAAGCTCAACATGACCTAGGACAAAGCAGCCCTACTTGATCAGCAACCCATCCATCAGTTACAACATTTAGTCCTTCCACCTGCCATTGTACTATGGGAGCAACATTTGCCATCTACAGATTATATTGCAACAACTCATTAAGGACCATTTACAGCACCTTCCGAACCCATGACCTCTACTCCCCAGAACGACACAGGCAGCAGATGCATGGGTACACTACTGTCTACAAGTCACACATCATCTTGACTTGGAATACTGTCAGCTGGCCCTCGAGTGTTGGCTAGTCAGAATCCTAGAACTCCCTCTTATTGGCACTGCAAGTATGCCCCATGACATGAACTGCAGCAGTTAGAGGCAGAGACTCTGCACCAATTTTCAAGGAGCAATAGATGCTAGTCAAGCAAGGCTCTATCCAAGCAAAATGTGTTTGTGTAAAACATCTGAAATTGCTGAGTGCTTGACTGCCTCAGTGCCAAATTGTATACCACTGTGGTATGGTGCAGAGGGTTCTCTCTTGCTTCTGGTTCCCTATGCCTCCTTACGCATCCAGCCGCGAACATGTACTGACTCAAACATTGTAAACTGGAACTTGCCTTTTCCCCGTGTCTCTGACACAATTCATGCCTTATTTTCTTACTGAGGTGCTGGAGCAATCAAGTAAGATGAATGCTCATGTATAAGCACAGGAATTAGCCTCTTTCCCCATACAGGTGCCTTTGAGCTAGAGCTAACAGGTCAGTGTTGAGAGGGAGTAGGAACTGCAGATGCTGGAGAATCACGAAAGAGTTGCAGTGGGAGAGAGATCCCCTGAGGTTTGTCCGGAGGGAGGAGGGTAACTTCTTCAGGGTAGGCATCCTTAGAAGAGGCTTCGCAGTGGGGTTAGGAGGGTAACGTCTTCAGGGTAGGCATCCTTAGAAGAGGCTTCGCAGTGGGGTTATGAAGAAGGGTCTCGGCCCGAAACGTCAGCCTTCCTGCTCCTATGATGCTGCTTGGCCTGCTGTGTTCATCCAGCTCTACGCCTTGTTGTCTCAGGTTGATGTTGAAATCTTTATTTGTGGCAGTTGTTGTCCACGGATGGGACTGCATGTTGTGTAATGTCTGTGGGAGTTGCTCCCCGCCTCAGTTATGTTGCAGGAGCAGGCTGTGGCCATTTCGCTCATTGAGCCTGTTCTGTTGTATCATTAGATTGTGGTTTGATTTGTATCTCAACACCGTTGCATCTGACAAAACTGTCGATCTGTGCACTGAAAAATTCATTGCTGTTTTGTGATGTGCTGAGCTAATGGTTGGGTCACATGTATGCCTGACTGGGTGATATGACTATTTGCTTCCCCTAAACCATTCTTGAATTTTCATGGCGTGCCCTACCACCTTTTGTGATCACTTTTCTTGTGTTCTCTAAGTTGTGCTTCCTTAACTCAATAAAACCAGCAATCAACCTTTTTTTGGGGCGTGGGAAGACAGGACCTAAAGTGGGGACATGAGTTCTGAGGCACCAACGGCTACCATGGCACTACGAGCCAGTTATAATGACTCTCCTTGTAATCTGGACTGCAGCTAATGGGGAATGCAGGATAAAAACTGGACTGTTATGATGAGAAACAGAACACATCATAAAAAGATGGTTTCTGCCCCTCTTAAGACATCCTGTCAGATGGGTGTACATGTGACTTGCTGAATTCCACTAGTTGGAGGTTGGCACTGTAGCACCAGCTGAGTGGGTCCACCCAATTCACCAGGGCCCTAGTGGATATCTGTTTTAGATATCACCCCATTTGGACTGAGAATGGGAGGAAGTGAATTTGTGACTGAAAGAGGAACCGGTGTCCACTTGCCTTTTCTAATCTCATGATGTCCCCATGAATTACTGGGGTGTCTCTTGCACCGTGGAAAACAAAACTTGGCTGTAAAGTTGTGAACAACAAGGTCCTATAACCAGCAACATGCTGATGACCAGGTATTTAGTCTTAGTGTTGTTGATAGAGGAGTAACTATTGACCAAGATGAACAGAACACCCCCTATTTGAAATAACAACATGGGACCTTTTTAATGTTCAAACTTGATTCAATTTCCCTGACAGTTCAGTGCTTCCTTATTACTGTGCTACAATAGTTGGGCATACTTGTACAGAAAATCAATGACTTGAATGACAGGTGTCAAATGTATAGTTGCTAAATGTTGCTGATGACAGGTATGTAGGACACTAAGTAGAGAAGAAGAGACAAGGAACCTGCAAAAGCACATCAAGAAGTTGAGATTGGACAGGAATTTGGCAGATGAATTATGTGGAAAAAGCAGTATGTTGCTTAAATGGAGAGAGATTGTAGGACTGAGGTAGAGAAGTACATTAGTTGCAAAAGGGTAGAATGCAGGCAAATTTAAATGTTGCCTACTACAAGGGGAATGGAATATAAAAGTAGGGAGGTTTTGTTGTATAGGGTGTTGCTGAGATAACTGGAGCACTACTCGCATTTGGGCTCTTATGCCTCTAAACCCTTCCTATTCATATACACATCCAGATGCCTTTGAAATGTTGTCATTGTACCAGCCTCCTCCACTTGCTCTGGTAGTTCATTCTATACATACACCACCCTCTACGTGAAACCATTGCCCCTTAGATCCCTTTTTAATCTTTCCCCTCTCACCTTAACCTCTGCCCTCTAGTTTTGCACTCCCCTACCCTGAGGAAAAGACCATGACTGTTCACCTTATCCATGCCCCTCATGATTTTATAAGCCTGTAAAGTCACACTGCGGCCTCCGATGCTCCAGGGATGCCCCAGCCTGTTCAGCTTGTCCCTATAGCTGAAGCCCTCCAACTCTGGCAACATCCTTGTAGATCTTTTCTGAACCCTTTCAAGTTTCACAATGTCTTTCCAATACCAGAATTGAATGTGGTATTCTAAAAGTGGCCTAACCAATGTCCTGTACGGCTGCAATGTGACCTACCAATTCATATACTCAATACACTGATCATTGAAAGCAGGCATACCAAATGCTGCCATCGTGTTGGACGGTCTGTCTGCACAGGGGTAGTCTTACTGAAACACGCAAGATCCTGAGGTTGGGAGGGTGCTGCTTGACAAGATGGTGCTAAGAGGATGCTCTCCTTCTGGAGAGGGAATCTAGAATAAGCTGGCACAGTTTCAGAATAAATGCACTCCCATTTCAGGTTGAGACCCTGTGAAATTCTTTCCCCCAGAGAGCAGCAGGAGCTAAGGCACTGAATATATTCAAGCCCAAGTTAAATTCTTGATTGATACAGGACTTGAGGGCATGAGGGTTCAATTACAAAGTGGAGATCACCATGAAATCAGCCATAATGTTATCCGAGTCCTAGAGTTGTACAGCACAGAAACAGACCCTATGGTCCAAGCAGTCCATGCTGACCATAATCCCAGACTAAACTAGTCCCATCTGCCTGCGCTTTGCCCATATCCCTCCAAACATTTCTTATTCATGTACCTGTCCAAATGTCTTTTAAATGTTGTAACTGTACCAGCATCTACCATTTCCCCTGGAAGTTCATTCCACACACGAGCCACTCTTAACAAAAACACTTCTAACAAAAAAGGAATTGCCTCTCATGTCCTTTTTTCAAATCTTTCTCCTCTCACCTTAAAAATGTGCCCCCTAGTCTTGAAATCCCCTACTCTAGGGAAAAGACAGCTGCTATTCACCTTATCTATACCGCTCATGATTTTGTAAGGTTACCCCTTAACCTCCTATACTCCAGTAAAAACAAAAGTCCTAGCCTATCCAACCTCTTCTTATAACTCAAACCCTCCATTCCTGGCAACAACCTGGTAAATCTCTTTTGAACCATCTCCAACTAAATACTATCTATCCAATAACAGGACAACCAGAACTAGACTTCAGAAGAGGCCTCACCAACATCCTGTACAACCTCAACGTGACGTCACTACTCTTATATGCAAAGGTCTGAGCAATGAAAGCAAGTGTGCTAAATGCCTTCTTAACCACCCTGTCTGCGTGTGACTATGTACCTGAACTCCTAGGTCTCTGAGTTCTGCAATGCTACCCGAAGCTGTGCTTTTAATTGTGCAAGTCCTGCCCTTGTTTGTTTTACAAAATGCAATACCTGTTATTTATCCAAGTTAAACTTCATTGCCACTCTTCAGCCCATTGGCCCGATTGATCAAGATGCCTTTGTAAAATTAGACAACCTTTGCTGTCCACTATACCACCAATTTTGGGGTCATCTGCAAATTTACTAACTGTGCCTTCTATATTCGCATCTCACGTTGTCATGTAAATGACAAACAAAAGTGGACCCAGCATTGGTCCCTGGTGGACCGCTGTTGGTTACAGGCCTCCAGTCCGAAAAACAAACCCAGATGGCAGAACAGGCTTGAGGGCCTGAATAGCTGCCTCCTAACTTGTTCGTATTGCCACTGGAATTGGGCTGAAAGCCACAGTCTTTGAGAACCAATTACATTATTGATCCCTTAGGTTTTATAATTTGTGGAAATTAGAAAAACAGTTTGTCAGCGTGTTTGAAAATGTCTTGCTGTGCGTCTGCACTTCTTGGCACCTTTTCTTTTTGTTTTATTTTGGTGAATTTGTGGTTTTATGTGTGCTGCAGATTTTGTTTGGCGGCCGGAATATTTAAAGCATTTCAGGATACATTGCACTTGCTAGAACGCTTGCTTTCTTGTTAGCTGAAGTTTTGTTTACTTTCCGTGAGACAGGCAGAGGGGAGTGGCGTTGAGATGTGGTGTGGTGGGAGCAGCGTGTAATTTGTTTTTTGCTGCCATCATATCACCCATGGAAGCACAGTGACATGAGTTTGTTGATGTGACATGACTCCTTCCCATCCAGAATTGAAACTGCTGAGTGTTTTGTCATGGCAGAGTTCCTCAAAAAGTTCAACAGATATAAAAGTGTGTTTGTGATATAGTTTGGACCTTGTACCTTTGCAGTCACGTGGTGGCTTGTTCCTTTTTTCCCTGTGGCTGAACAGCATCTTTACGTTAAACTCTTTGATCACAATTCCACTTGCACTTAATTTATTGTAACAAGCAGTTGCTAAAACATATATTGCACTCCCAAGTCATCTTTCCGTACCAAAGACCATAGCTTTCAGAATCTTTGAGAATGTGGAGCGAAGCTGTTTTGACTCCGAGTCTCCTCTGTCGTTCAACAAGGCGCGACCGTTGAGCTCAGCTCCCACTTTCCTGTCCTAACCCTTGATTTACTTATTGCCCAAAAGTCTATCCCTCTCATCATTGCACATACTTATTGACTAAGCATCCACAGCAGCATTCCGTATAACTTTCTTTTTTGAAGGCATTTGGTACGCTTGCCTTTATTGGTCAGTGCATTGAGCATAGGAGTTGAGAGGTCATGTTGCAGCTGTACAGGACATTAGTTAGGCCACTTTTGGAATACTGTGTTCAATTCTGGCCTCCCTGCTATGGGAAGGATATTTTGAAACTTGAAAGGGTTCAGAAAAGATTGACGAGGATGTTGTCAGGGTTGGAGGGTTTCAGCTATAGGGAGAGGCTGGATAGGCGGGGGCTATTTTCCCTGGAGCGTCAGAGGCTGAGCGGTGAGCTCAGAGAGGTTTATAAAATCATGAGGGACATGGATAGGGTGAATAGCAAAGATCTTTTCCCTGGGGTGGGGGGAGTCCAAAACTAGAGGGCATATGTTTAAAGTGAGAGGGGAAAGATTTAAAAGGGACATAAGGGGCAACTTTTTCATGCAGGCGGTGGTGCATTTATGGAATGAGCTACCGGGGAGGTGGTGGAGGCTGGTACAATGACAACATTTAAAAGGCATCTGGATGTGTATATGAATAAGAAGGGTTTAGAAGGCTATGGGTCAAATGCAGGCAATGGAACTAGATTAATCTGGTCAGCATGGACAAGTTGGACTGAAGGGCTTCTTTCCATGCTGTACAACTCTGTGATTCTATGACCGAGTGGGCCTCTGAGGCCCATGCGTGTCAGCAATTTCGAGAAGTGGGTCAATGCCACGATCGTTACAAATGCCCAAAGAGTTTCCTCTTAATCTCGCTTCCAAATTTCAGACCCTAGGGATACCCTAGAGTCTAGGGATAGACTTGTTGCAATGATTGTAGCTATTGGTTTGAGTGGCCAGAATGAGACAGGAAGCAGTGAGGCAGATAAATATCTGAGCTGCTAAGTATGAAATCCCAAAGTGTTTCTCAGCTTGATTAATTTCATGATGTGAGACGTGCTAACATGTAGCTCGGCATTCCCCATGCCAGCACAGCTGATGAAAACCTAAGATATTCTGATCCCAGGGGGTGTCCTGTGGGTTGATTATTCAGTCAGTTTTCGCCATCATGCCTTGTGCCAATCTAGAGCAAGAATCTATAGATCTGTTATTCATTTGGTTGCCCAGAACTCGAGTAATGCTGGAAAAAGACACATTTCTTCAAAACAGTTTATCTTCCACTTATCAGGACAGTTTGCAAGAATACCAATTAAGGGACAAACCAACATTTACATTGCATGATTGGTTGGCAAGTGCACTCTGGTAGAAGTGTTGCCATGATAAATACACCAGTTAATAACTGTGTTTATAGATCTCTGTAGTTACAGAGACCAGGAGGGTTGAGGCTATGAAAGGATTTGAAATTCTTGCCATCCTATTCCAGTTCGAACCATACGTGACTCCAGTCATGGCCAGCTCAGGGTTGTCATCTGAAGTAGCCCAGAAAAACATTGAGCTGTGTCATAAGCACCGTTTAGAATGCCACGTGGAGTGCAGTAGTTCAAAAAGATTTCTCCAGCTACCTAATTGAGTAACTAGGGAATGGGGTAATAAGTGCCCATTTTGTCCATGTCCCAAGGATAACTTTTGAAATGGTTACCTTGGATGTGCCTGTAAGAATTGTGTTTCGAAGAAGTCATGTTGGACTTGAAACATGAACTCTGTTTCTCTCAACAGATGCTGCTGGATCTGCTGAGCTTCTTCAGCATTTTCTGTTTTTTGTTTCAGGTCTCCAACTGTAACATTTTGCTTTTATTTTTCTGGTTGTAAGTTAGTTACCAGTGGAAACTATATACTTCATAATGTGATGAAATATTTAAACATATATAATCTCAACATATTTGCTATTCGGTGACTACTGGACTAAAATTGGTTGAAGGTTGACATGACTTTTTTTCTTCACCTATAGCAGGATGTTTGTGCTGGATGTACAAGTCTGACCTTTGCATGTGTAATTAGTTTAGACACTGGAATGTAATAACAGTTGAATGAGTTAGCTACAGCATGTAGCTCTCTCAAGGTGTCCCTTTTCTCCAGCACAACTTACCATCTGTTTGTTTTGTGCTAAGCTGTGCTGTGTTCTATTATGCAAAGGTTTTCAGGGCCTTCAGGCAAAGGCAGGTATGTGGAATGAATCATGGATCAGCCTTGATCTCCTTGAATGGTGGGATAGTCTCAATGGGGTGAATGGGGGTTTCCTGTTCCTATCCTTGTATATCCTCCACGAGCCATCCTTGCACTTGCTGTGCAGTTTGGTGCTGAACAGTGATCAGTGTTCACTGGAGTCTCTAGACATCTCCCCCTGTTTTATTTATGGGTGTGGATGTTGCTTGCTGGGCCTGCATTTGTTGCTTAACCCTAGTTACCCATTGGCCTTTTTGAACTACTGCAGACTGTGTGATGTAGGGGCACCCACAGTGTCATTCAAGAGGGAGTTCCAGGATTTTGACCAAATGAGACGGAAGAAATGGCCAATTATAGTTTCAAGTCAGGGTGGTGTGAAACTTAAAGGGAAACTTGCGAGTGATAATGTTCTATGCAGCTGCTTCTCTTGTCCTTCTCGGTGGTAGTGATGGCAGGTTTAGATGGTGCTGTTGTAGGAGCCTTGGAGTTCCTTGCAACTGAGCTGTGGGTGGACAAGGGCAGAGAAAATAATTCCTGATTATCTGTGGTATGTTCAGTACAGTTCTTATGAGCTTCAGTGAGTGTGTTCTGATCTCCAACCATACTTGTATATTTCTTGTTGCAGTAATCTCTTCTGGTTGTCCTGTTGTCACCAGAATATGTCTCATTCTTCACTTGTGCAAGTGTGTTATGGAGGCTGGAGTGAGGCAGGAGCTTTGCTTTGCCTGTATGGCGACATCTTCTGAGTGAAGAAATAATTTCCTGATCTTGCCATAATTAATTGATTCTAAGTATTGGAATGTCAGTGTAGGCAGAACTTTTAAGCTTCAAGGTGTTGTTGAAGAATAAGCTGGATAAAAATGTGCTTGGTTTCACAGACCCTACTTTACATGCACACCTTTTGATGCATTTCTTTGATTCATTAAGGGGACGGTAGGTATTGATGGCTAAGCCAGCATTTAGTACCCTTTCCTAATTGCCCTGGAGGAGGAGGTGGTGGTGAACCTACTTTGCATTCTTGAACTGCTGATGTCCTTGGGGGTGAAGTAGACCTGTTAGGGAGGGAGTTCCAGGATTTTGAACCAGTAAGACTGGAGCAATAGCCAATGTCATTTCAAATCAGGGTGGCAGTTGATTTGTACGTCACTGCACCCCACAAAGCACCACTTTGTGACAGTTCTCCCAATTACTATAACTTGCCAGCTCTGGCATCAAATCTTTGCTTTTCTGTGTGAGGTTTGACTTCCCTTCCGTAATGTTAATTTTGTTCTTTAAATTGGACCTACCAATGTCCACCCATTCTGCTAAATGCTGCAGTCTTTGTTCAGCCTCACCCTTCCCACTTCTGTTTTGTCAGTATCATTTTAGATTGCGCTTCCTCCTTTGATCATCTGTCAAGAGCAATGGTTCATGAGCGTGATGGCCAGTGAGATGACCGGTTTGCTATTTTTAAGGCAGTAAAGTGAGCCACATGAGGTAGAACAAGTGGTAGCATAATGGTAACTTGTATTCCAGAGAGTTGGGCCAATGCTCTGGGGACACTGGTTCAACCCACCTGGTAGAATTTCAGTTCACTTAATAAATATTGGAATTAAATACCAGACTCATTTATATTATAATGCTTTGTAACTATTGGGTTTTGTTTAAAAAAAAATTCTTGCTCATTAATACCTGTAGCTCTGTAGTTGACTCTTAACTGGCCTCTGAAATTGCATTAAACTACTAAAGGAGAAAACTCTTGTGGGTGTACCTACACCACGCTAACTGCAGCAGTTTAAGGAGGTGGCTTACCATCATCACCTTAAGGGCAGCCAAGGATGGGTGTCAAATGGTCCTGGTGTCCCAAGAGCTGTAGGTGTTTTTAAAATCCTGCATGTTTTGTAGGCTGTCATTGTTGCTGGATCTAGTTCTTGGCTGTAAGGTGGTGAAATATCTGCCAATGTGCAACAACTACTGATTGCATTTCTCTGTTAACTTCTAACATTACTTCCCAAGTTTCTCCACAGGAATATTTTAAAATTACCTCTATTGCATGCTGTAAAGTGCTAAATCAAAAGCTGCTGTGGAGGATATAGTACAGGGGATAATACTCAGTCAACTGTTGAAACATCCCTCAAGTGGCATTTTATTAAAGCTCCTGAAGATGTTGACTGTGGCCTTTGGTATTGAACCCATTTTGGTCAACTGTTTCCTTTTTGGTACATGTCACCTTGTGTTACAGTGGTGAGCCTTAACTGGAGCAAATGACTCTGTAGTGCATGGGACAGTGTGAGATTGATCCGTCATGCAAAGGAGATGTCGGAATGTGTGGTGTCTCTGTAAACCTACATTGGAAACAAGAAGTGCTAGAGATCACAGCAGGTCAGACAGCATGCATGGAGAGAGAGCAAACTAACGTTTTGAGTCTAGATGAGTCTTCACCAGAGCTCTGATGAAGAGTCATCTAGAATTGAAACGTTAGCTTGCTCTCTCTGCATGGATGCTGTCTGACCCGCTGTGATCTCCAGCGTTTGTTGTTTTCAGTACAGATCCCAGCATCTGCAGTAATTTGCTCTTGTACGCTGTGAATCTACAGGTTGTCCTTTTCATTTTGACTACTTTTTCAGTCAAATGGGCTCTTGTCCTTCACTCTCTCTGTCTGTTCCCTGTTGTGAGTTGGCTTAGGACATGTGTTTCTGTTGTTGGACCTCTAGTCTTATCTGTAGCTGTTCTAGAAAATTAGAGTTTGGAAGGATGTGAGGCAGGCCTCTGTTTGGAACAATGCATCATTTTTAGGCTCAATTTGTGCTTTACTTTTTGCCTGCTAAGAAGGTAGGGGACATGGTTATAGGCCTGTTTCTTAAAGTTCATATTGTGGGCTTGGTGCTGTGGATTCTGGAAACCTTTTTGTTTACCTGTTTTTATAATGACGTTTTGTAATGCCAGCCGTTACCACACGGGGGTAAACAATTAGTGCATTTTAAAAGAAAAAGTAAATGTGACAAAACTGTGCTGTTTCTTGGTGACTGGCTCCACGGAGAGACTGAGACTAAAGTCTAGAAGTCCTCAGTCAGTGTGAGCTTGAGTTTGCTCTGACATTCAAGTAGTAGTGAATTTTGTTTGTTTTGGGGAGAGGTACCAACTGAAGAAAATCAACTAGGGAATGCACAGAAGTTTGGCAGAAGGAAACTGGGTGCGGCTGGCCCACCTGAGCAAGAAACCTTGGTGTGGAGGTAGTAATGACTCTTCACTGGAGCTCTGTTGCTGGAATAAATGGAATCGTGAAATTGAATTCTTTTCTGATGCCTGTAATGAAATCTTTCAACTTTTATCGAGTGCATTAGTTTGTTTTTCTTGTCTAGTAAATGTTAAACATACACTGGCAGACTCTTGTGAATGCGATCAGTAGCTGATCTCCATATTTAAAGAAAGTCAGTCTAGCAAGCCAAATTTCACTGACATCCAACCTGTTTGGTGTTAATTTCAGCTGGGATTGCAAACTCTTGTATATTTTTCAGTATTGGAGGCAGCAGTTTATTGTCTGGGAAATTGTACAATATGACTTCTCATCTATTTTGCCACGATTCTCTTGCGTGAAGTCCAAGGCTAGTTTTGGATATGTTTTCCCAGTGAATTCTGGAAAGTCTTAGTTTGAACCTTTGCTCTACATTGTCTGTGTGGCTCATGGGGTCGTTTCATGTGGGGCACCAGTAAAGGAATCCCTATGAACTCTGGCTCGTTGGGACCTGGGCCATTTTAGCTTGTATTTCCTCCCGTACATACCAGAAAACCTGTTGTCCTGGTTTTATCCTCACAGTTGACTGCAAGCAGTGATGTACAAAAAAATGTTTTTTGGACTCTGCACTGGTCTGTGAAATATTCACGGAGGCCAGGGACACGTTCTTGGACACAGCAGAGATGAATGCAGTCAATTGTTTGGTAGCCTTCTGTTTAGGGAGAGACAAATGAATTGATCTTTCGTTTTTGGCTTTTGTTTCTTTTTGCCCTGTCTCTTTCCATTTTGGTTTGAGATGCCCAGGTTTTGGTAAGTTTATTTGGCAACTGTTGTGTGAGGACTTTGGGACTCTGGGACAGCCTTGTGATGACATCACAGAGCTGCTCCCAGTGGGTGTAAGTAGCACAGTGTGGATGCAGTTAGTGATGTACGTGAGAAGAGAGAAGCATGTGTGAAAACTAGTCTTACCGAATGTAACTGTTAGAGCCTGGTACATCTAGGAGTACCATGTGCAGCAGCATTTAGTCTTAATGAATA